>NW_017802602.1:594094-625426 GCF_001625305.1 Branchiostoma belcheri
TGTCATTGAATAAATCTCTGATTTTTTCTTGGAAATCCTCTCAAAAATGCACGAAATGCCATTTTAGAAGGTTCATTTTTCAAAATTTTCCGGGGGAACATGCACCCGGACCCGCCTATCAACCTCGCGCCTATGGCGCTGGAGGTCCCCTCAAGCAGTGGGAAGAACCCCCCATTCAAAATCCTGCCTACGGGCATGCCCCTATTACTAACTAAAACAGCGATTGGATCAGGCTCTCATAGCTTTCAGTGTCTTACAGTAACGAGATTTAAAACGGAGCCGGGCGGGTAGGATTACAAATAAAACACCGCCTGTGGCAAGGACAGAAAAACACACTCATTCCTATTTTCGAACCTTCCTATTTTCTGTAACAGAAAGCTGTCTGGTTTGTTGTCGATGAAAAGTTGGAATATGTTAGCACGAATGTACACAGAGTAATCAAACCCAATTTCTTTTTAGCGAAATAAAGTAATGAGAATGAAATAAGGAACAAGGTCCGGGGTAAAAAAACGTAGTTCGCTGATGAACCTGTTCTTGCTTAGAAATCCTACAGGTGCCAAACATCAGCGTCATCTAGCGAATCGTTTGATATTGCAGATGCCCGGTGCTGAAGAGAGTTAAGATCATCCAAGAAAACGTTCTGGTAAACTTGACCATTGTGTGATCTTTTCAACGAGTAATGTAGCAGCGTCTCCTTGCGAGTCTTCTCTTAAAACTACATAATTACGGTATCCGAGGCAAACTTCTCCAGTGGATTTCTAACTTCTTAAAAAAACGTAAACAAAGGGTGGTAGTTGGGGGGGAACATTCAGATTGGGCAGAAGTAGTTTCTGGAGTACCCCAAGGCACCGTACTAGGGCCTTTATTGTTTCTAGTATACATAAATGATCTGGCTGATAACCTTAACTCTAACATCAGGCTTTTTGCCGACGACTGTGTCATTTACAGAGAAATAAACAATGACAATGACCATACCCTACTACAAGATGATATAAACATGTTAGACGCATGGCAGAGCAATTGGCAAATGGAACTACATCCTGACAAATGCTACGTCATGCGCTACACCCATAAACGCAAAACTAAAGTATTTGACTACAAACTAGGGAGCCATACACTAGCTGAGGCAAATAATCACAAGTATCTAGGGGTTATCTTAAATAACAAACTTTCTTGGACTGAACACATCCATCATATTACTTCTAAAGCATATAAGTCATTAGGTTTTGTTAAACGCAATCTCTATAGTTGTCCTAAATCAGTTAAGATGAATGCATACACTAGTTTAGTCAGACCACATCTTGAATACGCTAGCGCTGCATGGGATCCGTACTACAAGGAACATATTCACAAGTTAGAATCGGTCCAGAAAAGAGCGGCCAGATTTGTTTCAAATACCTATGATACTTATGCCAGCACTACCAAATTGGTCACAGATTTAGGGTGGGACACATTAAAGGACAGACGCACAGCAAATAGACTCACATTACTTTAGAAAGCAAGACACTCAAAAACAGCCCTTCCGGTCAAAGCCTATCCCGCGCCAATCGCGACACTTCAACCCCAACTCGTACAAACCTCTAACGTTTCACAAAGACTGCTACAAATATTCATATTTTCCACAAACTGTCAGAGATTGGAACATTTTGCCCCAAGAGATAACTGATACTGCGGAACCCACGAAGTTCAACGCTGCAGTACTACAACACCTAAAGAAGCAGCAATAGCGCATCGCACAGCTCCCCTACACGCTTTACCCCAATCTAGGGGTGTTGTGCAGAACCCGTAGAAGAACAAGAAGAACAAGAGTAAGTTTAGAATTGCACCCGAGCGCAGGATAAGTAATAAAACTTCAAACTTTGTGTGACCAGTCATGCTAAGTTCGCTTTAGGGGAACCGAATACTATAAAAAGCTTCAAAGAGTCATAAATCTCGCGATATTTGGCGTGATTGTAACTTTCAAGGTCAGTTTTAACGTTTATGGAGAAAAACAGATAAGCAAAACCAAGTACATGCTGTCCTTGGCAAACTGTAATCTCCATAAATCTCGCGATATTTTGCGTGACCTTTCAACATGGCGCCGCGGGAGAACAGCGACGATCGTCGTCATAAATCTCGCGAGACTCTGCGTGACCTTTGCGCTAAAGCCAACAATTGGAGAAACGTCACAGCCGCGCCACGTGAAACCTCGTGATTTCTCGCGTGACCTTTCGAGTCAACGTTTAGCACCACAGGTACAGCTTACCTGAAAGGTGGAAAAAGGTATGACGTGCACCAGCATCATAAATTTTTCCTCTTACTGTCACCAGTCTGTGAAGACCATCAATCGTCAACACAAAGCCATGCTGGTTTATAGGGTCTTGGACAACTCTTTACCACCACATATTTCTTTTTTTTTTTTAATATTCCAACATATAATCACAAGACGTGGTGAGGGCACACTCAAGTTTTTTCAACTTAAATATATCCCGACACCAACACAGGGGGCAATACAATACTCAGTCATTTTCACCTGAGGAAAGTCGTGTAAAGTGTATTTCCCAAGGGCACCACATATGCGAGGGGTGTTCATCCGGTACAGAGAGGAAGCCACCAGATCCACCAGACAGAGCACATCGGACAACCTTATCATACCCAGGCCCCAACTGGGGGTGTACAGGCGGTCACGAGAGTCTGGGCGGTCACTGAGGTATACGGGGGCGATCTTTTCCTGAAAGGCGGGAAAAGGTATGACGTGCACCAGCAATTTTCCTCTTACTGTCACCGCAGGATAAGCGACAATATTTGGAAAACTAGAAAGGAAAAGCAAATGCATTATGTTCACCTTCACATGGCCCAGCTTCAAAAACTACTGCTTTGTTTATTCTTACTCAAACACATTGATGTATAGGGTGACCATGCAGGCCCTCTTCAATTCAAATCTTCATTGCACTTGCAGCATTATGTAATCCAACACCTGTTACCATGGTGACAGACATCTGGTCCTGGACCTTATTTGCTTGGAGAAAAAGAAGACGAAGAAGGGAAAGAAGAACAAACAGAGCAAAAGCAATATTTGTATATGTTTTCCTTCTGCGAAGGTTAACATAAAACTCCACAAATGTCAGTATTCTGTACATCTGTACATAAGAACTGATAAATATCAATAAACATCCTAAAAATGCCATTTGTGTACGTCAAGATTATAAATCTCGCGATATTTTGCGTGACCTTTTGTGCTGCCGTTTCTGAAAATGATAACCTGCGAGCGGGAAAGTCTCGCGAACGTAAATCTCGCGATACTTGGCGTGACCTGTCGCCCTGATGCCACAAAGTGACAACCAGTGTAACAACTTGACGAACGACATCGCCACACATCTCGCTACTATCTCTGCTCGCCAGTGGAGGGAGATAGCTGGTGGCAGTAACTTCATCTCCGAATAACTACTAGTAACGACCGGGAAACTTTGAAAGTTCTTTGAAACTTTATTCACACACCTTCTTGTAGATGTAACATTGTATAGCTGACGGTGATTAACAATATACATTGTGACACAGACAATAAGCTGAATTGGTAGGCATTTACAATGAAATAACTTAAAGTTAAAAGCGCTGAGGCGTTAAAAATAGACAATCAATCAATCAAACTCGATTTACAATCAAGAAATATAAATGTAATAGAAATAGAATGTTACAGATTGTCAGTTAAGGTGTTTGTTCAGCAAGTTTGTCATGTAAGATATCGCAGAGTTTTTGTTCACTGAGATGCGCTGCCATTTTTACTTTTTCCAGCCGCCTCTGAAGCCTGGTTGAGGCTACGAAACAGGCGGAAAACAGCCTGCTCATATCTGCTTGGAGATGAGTCGCGTACCACGAGAAAAGTGTAGTCTCTACCAGACTAACTACGCTGGCTATATATAGGAGAATATTTGCCAGGGGGGTTTGGCCGCCTTGTAGGTTTGACTGGCCGCTTCGGAGGGAAAGAAACTACCTCCCCGCGGCCGGACTCCCTTGGCCAATTTTACTCTCCTTTTTGCCGAATTCTACGATCCGTATTCCCGTAGAAAGGCCTGGTGGAGGCTAAGAAAAATGAGTTCACGCACCCATAAATCTCGCGATACTTTGCGTGACCTTTCGCGAACTTGCCCGTCCCCGGGTCACGTGGCCTGCCTAATCCCCCGGGACGCTAATTGGTCTGGTCCTGCGGGATTAATTCCCGTTTGGCGGAGTCAAGCTGTGTACAAAACACGGTAATCCGGGGTGAAATGGAAAGTGTCACTTTCACCGCCGATACATCAGCCTGCCTCACAGCCGACCTTCTGACCGGACACGGCCAGGGTTCGTCTCCACTGTGGATCCGATGCGCAATTTCATCGGGTTGACGAAACAAAACTACATGTATTCTGGAGGAGGCAATCTGATATTGACATTTACTGCCATTTCTTAGCACATTTTCGTCATCATTTCATAGTTGAAATGTTTGAAATAGCCCCAATGAATATCTAGAGCTTACGTTTGTTTCGCCATCAAAATTCCATTTTTACACAGTAACCTATGGAATTGGGTTGATTTAACTCACTACATGTGAAAAATGAGCAGAAAATTGACTTTGAAAATCCAGTCTCACTGCCTGAAATCGCCTTGGGTGACTTGGGTGCTACAATACTTCAGAGCACTGCTAGGTCCGCTCAGCCAATCAGGAGCTAGCGAGACTGGATTTCTACTGAATATATCCGCATAAGTTTAAGACAAAAACAAGATTTGCGACACATGCAGACGGAAACAGGATAGACAGACACACACGTACACACACACACACACACACACACACACACACGTACACACACTCACTCACACACACACGCACACACACACACATACACACACACACACACACACACGTACACACACACACACGCACACACACATACACACACACACACTCACACACACACACACACACACACTCACACAGACACGTACACGCACACACACACACACACACACACGTACACACACACACACACACGACACACACACAGACAGACAGACACATACGTACATACACACACACACACACACAGATAGACAGACACACAGAGACAGATACAGAAACACAAGCAGGCACACAGACAGCTAAACAAGAGACAGATTAGTCAAAAACTTTTCTCGCATGAGTGAGGAAACTACTGTATGAACATCACCGGAACCAAATATGACAAAGTGATAATGACATGAGCGCGTGTTCGCCGGAGACATAAAAGTCGGGAGTAATAAATGCGCTCATCAGGGCTGCTCACAAGGATCATTGCTTCTGCCGTTCGGCGAAATAAGCTCCACAAATCTACCTCACCCGATCATTCACAGCAGGGCGGCAAACGCCGGGAGGAGGAATGAGATGAATAAATTTGAAAGGCAGATTTTGTATGTTTTGATTGTCATGTATTGATTTATGATGATCATGTATAGGTAAGACTTTTATGCGACGTGTAATTCCTCGAATCTTTTTCTTATACTGTATGATAAATGTGATTGTAAATGTCTATTTCTGTACCTGTATGTAATTGATGTAGGAGCCCTGGAAAATTAGCGCCCTAAGGGGCTAAAGGGCATCTCAATAAACTTAAACTGAATGATCAAATAGTTTCGGAGCCTATCGGTTGAATTACAAGCTGCTTCTAAATCACATCATTCCAGGCAACATAATTGGGCTTAATGCTGACAGGTAATACAGGCCATAAAACTATCATGTATACAAAATTACTTTAAACGTAATTTACAGACATGAAATAATTACAAAATCCTAATCACCAGATAAATTTTTTATCTGATTTACTCGTGCTAAAATTTCATTCCATATTCAATAACAAAAACCACACGAACATCAAATAAACAGAAGTTTTATATATAGATGTAGATAAATCTTTAAAAACTGGGTCGATAGAAGGTTTTATTAAGCGTTTCCATCACCAAACAGCGATCTTTAACAGTGAAAGAAAAGGAAAAGTTACCGTTAAAATAAGGTTACAATAATGAACGTTAACTTTACTTAAACCTTCAATTTATTTAAACGTTCATTTTGAACTTTTGTGATCGAAACGTCTACTAAACCTTGTATCAATCCAGTTGTACACATTTATCAAGTTCTCTCTCTCTTCTCAGAACTACACGCATCATTATTTTCATGGATGAGTAGCAGCCCTCATACACGTTTATGTGGGGTCGTGTGGCGCAGCCGTAGCGCGTTCGGCTCGGGACCTAGAAGTTCAGGATTCGATCCCCTCCCATGTCACCGATCTTATGCCCTTGGGAAAGGCACTTTACACGAATTTTCTCACTTCACTCAGGTGTAAATGAGTACCTAGCTTCGGCTGGGGACGTCCCTCGGATAGGACGTAAACTGGAGGTCCCGTGTTTGAGGAGAGCCACACTTCGAGCACATTAAAGATCCCACCACACCTTTCGAAAAAGAGTAGGGGCATACCCCGGTGTGCGATGGTCTAAAATTCTACAGCCCAAATACTACATACAGTGTAGCAGAATCATCAGCAAGTTGATGTTGGCTACCTTAACCCCCAAGACCAAGACCACACGTGAACAGAAGTTTTGTAACTTCCAGGAGTTTGGCTACAAGGTCAAGGTGACCTTGTAGCCAAACTCCTGGAAGTAACAAAACTTCTGTTCACGTGTATGGGGGCTGCTACTCATCCATGTACTTAAGCATTCCTGGGATCTCCCGGGTGCCATTCCCGTCCACCCACGGCACGTGTGATGTGTGGAACGGCGCGGTGATTCCCGGAACTAATTCCCGTAAGTACGCGCGTCGAAGTTGTATATATAGATGTTGATACATCTATTCTGTACAAAAGGATTGCTACAAGTTTTATTCAGTGTTTCGATCACCATTCGGTGATCTTAACTTCAGATAAAGTTAAGGTTCAAATAATAAAGTTAGAATAATGAACGGTAGTTGAACGTTAACTTTATTTGAACGCTAACTTCATTTATTAAACATTTTAACTATTCCTTTTCGTTCACTGTTAAAGATCACCGAATGGAATTCCTGGGATCTCCCGGGTGCCATTCCCGTCAGAGAGCTGCGCGTGTGATGTGTGGGACGGCGCGGTGATTCCCGGAGCTAATTCCCGTAAGTACGCGCGCCGGGAGACCACTAGTACACCGGCAACCACGCTAATTTTCTAACGCCGGAAGGGATGTTTAATCTTCCGTTTCCCTGGGGAAGTTTGCGCCCGCTATTATTGAGAAAAGAGGGGGGTGTGAATGGTTAAAACCTTACAGTCCGGTCTTACGCAGCTTGTACTTACACGTACAAAACTGGTGTGTAACGTTCACCACTTACGCAAAACAAATAAACAAAACAAGACATGGCTGATTGAGAAGAAAACTGTTGTCGCACAACTACCAACATTGCAGCGCTGCAGGCAGTTCTGTCGGTCTGATTCTCTAGCTGTGGCTGCTTAAGGCTGAGAGGGAAACTTATAATTGTGCTTTATAACCCCTTAGAAATACTCTAATTACTGAAGGCAGCTACCACATTTTCAGCACCAAGGACAGTATAGTACACCAGCAACGACGCTAATTTTCTAACGCCGGAAGGGAGTTTAATCTTCAGTTTCCCTGAGGAAGGTTTGCGCCTGCTTTACAGCCTCCACCAGGCCTTTCTACGGGAATACGGATCGTAGAACTCGGCAAAAAAAGAGAAGAAAATTGGCCAAGGGAGTCCGGCCGCGGGGAGGTAGTTTCTTTTAGTTTCTTTCCCTCCGCGGCCAGTCAAACCTACAAGGCATCCAAACTCCCCTGGCAATTATTCTCCTATATAGCCAGCGTAGTTAGTCTGGTAGAGACTACCACTAGTACACCGGCAACCACGCTAATTTTCTAACGCCGGAAGGGACGTTTAATGTTCCGTTTCCCGTGGGGTAGGTTCACGCCCGGTTTTATTGGTTTTGAGCGTGGGGATATCGTTTCCCTGCTGTGTAAAGAAGCGAGGAGATGAATTGTTTTTCTCAAACTCTATTTCTATACTTCACTTGGAAGTGTGGAATGCACACTCCAACTCGACGGTAACGGCACGATTACAACTGTTTCTATTCTGCCTAATCATGAGTTGGAAACATCATCATTGAGACAAGCTCGAATCAATAACTAACCGTTAATCTTTTGTTTCATTGGTTTTGTGCATGGGAACAGGGAGATGAATTTGTTTTCTCAAACACAGTTTCTGGTTTTCGTACTTCATGTATATATAGAAGTGTGGGAATGCGCACTGGAAGTCGAAGGAGTACATGAATACGGTCACAATCTTCCCCACCAACCTCTGCTTGGAGAGCAGCCACACGGGCTTCCAGAATTCATCAACAGTTCATTGACAGTTCATTAACAGTTCATTAACAGTTCAGTTAATTAATCAATAGTTCATAACACTAATGAGAACAGCCCTATCAACTTTCCATGCACAGATGGTACGACGTTACATGATCACGACAAAAACAGGAACTCTAGATCTCAGTAATGAACCGCCGAGCAGGAAAAACAAAACTCAATCAGCTAATTGCTTTTCAAACAGTTGATTAAACTGGGCTAAGATTACATCCTACGTTGTTTTTGTTATGTAGTCGGCTGGTCTTCCTGAGCTCTAAAATATTAATCTCCAAGCAGATCATACGGTGGAAAGACAGTATCCATGTCACAATTGTGGAATAACACAGGCGGCAACTAGCAAAGTACTGGATTGTAAATAGGGTATTTAAGGAATTGTGTTAAGTTTGCTACATACTGTTAACTTTGTAATGGTTTTATACGTTCCTCCTCAATTGTAATACATGTATGTATATATGAATGTAATGTGTAGACCACAGGAAGAATAGCCTCTTACGATGATAAATTTATATTTTTGATGCGTCTAGACAAACCCTGTATTACAAACATGATCTGTTCCCACATTTTCCATTGTACAAAAAAGCGAGAAGAAGTTGACCACTCTGTATTAGCTCAGTAGCTAGAACACTTTGTATTAGCTTCTATACATGTTCACCCGCCCATCACATTGCAGGTGAGACATGGAGCCCGGGATATCATCTAATCTCCAAGCAGATGCTAGGGTGGCCAAAGACAGTATCCATTCGCTAAAGAGGGCCTAAACGCCACCCAAGGGTGGCGAATGGATACTGCCTGGCCAATTTGATACTGTCTTCGTACATGGTACAATTGTACATGGTACAATGGTACATGATGCAATGTATGGCAACGGCTATTGAACACAGAACAAAAAAGTAAAGGGTACAGAATGAAAATTATCTTACTAATCACTAAACATCAAGAGTGTATAATGTATAATGCATTATACAATCAAATCATAAGTTTCGGCTTTTGTTCAAAGAACAAGATAGGTTTTTATGCCCCATTCCCACTAGGATAAGATTGCCCGGATCGATCCGAATTGAATCGTTTTATTTAGGCTTTGAGTTTGATCTGGTTTCGAGCCGGATCGAAGCCAGATCAAAGCGAATCGATTCGGTTCGATCCGGACAACTTTATCCTACCATGCTCAGGTACGTGTATCCAGAACCGTACGCGTGCTTGGAGATTAGATGTCAACCACAAAACACACCTGTTCTTGCCTTATTCATTCAGTGCAGCTTATAAAAGTCCACCTCACGCGCGCCGTGTTGAATCTGTATCCGCTGCACGTGCTGATACATAAACCGCACAGCGCGCCTACCCGCCGCAGTCTCCTGTACATTATCTACCCACGGCAGGCGGACCCCGTAACGCCGACTGTACGTTTTACCGGGCGGCGGCGGGACAACCCTCGGCGCTCGGAGCACCACCCGCGCCGAGGAATTTCCAGGAACCTCCCGGTGGTTGAACGAACGACGCTGATCGAGCATCGTAGACGTAACGAAAGGAGCGCAAGGTTTCTTCGCCATCGGTATCGAGTCTTCGGTCGGGATTCGACGGACGAGATTTCTTTTCTGAAGAAATTACGTTTCTTTTTTTCGTGTTTAATACTAGACTTGTTTTGATCTGTGCTCTTCTATCGTACATTACCGTCCTCCTCTTCTTGAGTCACCACTTCAGTCTGCTATATATATATATATACTCTCCTGCCCCATTACTGTGCACGTGTTCGCCATTCCAGGTCCTCCTTGGTGCAGGGTTCAGGCAGGAGGGGGCAGACAAGGAGGTGCCTCATGGTCTGATACTGCTCACAGTCACATGCAGATTGTCCGTCTGGACTGAGACAACATTGTTCAACAGACTTGTCCACTACGCTGATTGTAAGCTACACAAATCGGACGGTTTAGAAGAATGATTACACGGGGTTTGGAACTCTAGCAGACACAAAACTAGGAGACACAGAACTCTAGGAGACGCAAGCTTGGCTGGACTTTACTGGAGCGCATCTACAGGATCCAAGCACCCACTCAGGTGAGAAACCACGACATACACATAGATGAGAAACACAAGAAATACTAAATGTTTCTTCTGTTCTTGCAATTAGCCCTCGGGCATGAATTTGCAATAAAACAGTTACTAGTATGTAGCAGCTAGTGCGGCGTTGGTTCAGTAGCTGCACCTAATCATGAAAACTGATCTCAATCCGAAAATTTCCATTGAATTATCTTGATCCGTATTTAAGTCGCCATATGGCTTGCCAATTTGTACACGGAATAATTTCACCTTTTTCTTGAAACTGTAGCAATACAGCAATGAAATTACTATCAAAAATGTATTTTTTTTTGTTAAAGAAAAGCCTTCTTCTCATGATTTTTTGGTACATTTGATGCAATAATTTGACCAGGACAACAGTGTTTCTGATGGCAAAAGGAATACGTTACCAAATGTAATATTTTAGGGAAAATGTGTGCAAGACCAACCTGCAGCTGTGCTCTTCTAGACTAAGAAGCCATACTTCTGTAACTCTGCGTCCTCTAGCGATACCAATGAAAATTGCAACCTATCGAGCTGTCGCATTTGTTGCACGCCATAAAAGTATAAAATAGCTGGGGCCGCTTGCGCGTGTTTGTACTGAGGGAAAATAAGAAAAAAAGTTTGGGTCATTTTAGCGTCTAGTGCATCCAGGACAGTGCCTATCTAGTTCTATGCCTAAATGGGCTAGTGTTAAGTACCAGGCATGGTTCCGGATAGTCTCCGCGTATCCAAGAACTTTTAGGTTTGTCCTGGGCACGGTTTGGAAATGCGTGGACTATCCAGAACGTTAACTGTGTCTGGGCATGGGTCTGGATAAAGCACAGTTCTGGATACGCGTGGACTATCCAGAACTTTGCCTGGGCATAGTTCTGGATAGTCCAGAACAGCACGGTTCTGGTTACGTTTGGACTATCCGAATCGTGCCTGAGCATGGTTCTGGATGAAACATGGTTCTGGCTACAATGACGTAACCTAACCTTTAGAAAGCCCCGCTCTGTTGCACTGCTATCCATTTCCTCTCTCCACCCACGCTGCCGGGGTAATATCGCCACACAGTCGCGTTTTCATAACGTTCATAAAGGTTAATTACGCTCCCGAAGTCGGAGTGGAGCCGACATTTCTTTAGCGGGGATATATAATATAAAACCTGGCATTTCCTGCCCTGGTTTGCATGAGGGCGGTATAAAACATATTACAGAGTCGTTATTACTTCAGCAGACCCAAATTAACTCCGCACCGGCCGACAGGATCGGGAAAGGTCAAGACAGGGTCTGGATTTTTCACGCCTTTTTCCACGAAACAGGAGCAATGACCTGGAAAACTTTTATTTGATCCTCACGCAACATAACTTGATATAATATGTATCTTCTTATAATATGTATTCGCCTTTTAAGAAGCTTGAAGTTTTCGTGATGAATTAATGATAAATTAATGAATTAATGATCACAAAACCCACTAATTATGCAGAATGTGGGACTATTCATTATCCACTGTCTTCAAAGAAGAAGTCGAACCCCTTAATAGCTAGCGTAGTAGTAGAAGTAGAAAATTTTTCCAGACAGTTGTTACCTGTCTCCTGTTACTGTATTGCAATGAGTATTATACTTGATTGTAAAAGCAATTAGCCTTCGGGCATGATTTTGCGAATAGAGTTTCTTTAATGATAAATGGTAGTCTTGGCGACCATTTCCTATATTCTGTATATATTAAATTGTACTCTATTAGGCCGATTTCTACTCTTTCTAGCAGCCTCCCGAAGCCTGGTAGAGGCTAGTTTCTACTTACTGTACAAAAGTGATGTTAACGGAAATCAAACAAGAGTTTTTGGAGGTCCACTTCGATCCATACAGAAATGACTTCGTTTAATTTGCCGAGTGAACTTATGAAACTATCCCGCCTATTAATGACCACGAGTAGAACTGATGAAACGATCCCGCCTATTAATGACCAGGAATAGAGCCGTCTCCTCGTGTTAATGACCACAGATTCAGCTGTCGACTTTCTTTAAGGCGATCAAAAGGAGATCCCGCTTCTGCTAAGATCCGATCAGATAATGAGATACGCCAGATCCGATCACGGATCGAGAGAAATCCGCCCGACCGCAAGATTGGGATGTCACTTATTGGTCTTAAGTTGGGATTAAACACTAGCCTCTACCTGGCACCCGGGTGCGGCAAACTGTACTTTTTAGCGGACCAACTCCCCCGGCATGTTATCTCTCTATTTGGCCAATGTCTACTCTTTCCAGCCGCCTCCTGAGGCCTGGTAGAGGCTATTAAAAGGCCACGACAACGTAACTTTTTGGTCGCTGCTTTGCTCATATCTCTTTTATTCAGCCGAAGTTTCGGTGACCGTCTGTCACCTTCCTCAGGGCAATTCTGACTGGTTCACATTGCATTGCCGAAACGTTACTCTCCAAGCAGAGGTTGTGGTTTTCCTTACCAGTTAATATGATTTTGTTTGATTTATGCTTGTGAGATAAGTTCCATTGATATGCAAATTCCTTTCGCTTTAACTTATTTATGTTTGGTTGGATTCTTTATGTTACCTTATGATTAATTGCACACTTGTATATAGTGATTATTTTCTTCTTATTTATTATTGTATTTTATCCTCAGTTACTTTGTATTTTACTATGTTGGGGTTTACCCCCCAGGTATCATTGAAAAACGCCGACAAGGCGATATGTATCACCTGGATAAATGAAATGTGGAGGAATGATCGTGAGCTTTTTATATATATGACCTTTTTTTTTCGCTACCCCCACCAACGTCGGTGGCCAGCGACCTTCTCTGGCTAATGGATACTGCCTGGCCAATTTGATACTGTCTTTTTGCCACCGAGAGGGATCTGCTTCGAGATTACCGAAACGTCGGCTGAATAAAAGACTTGGTTATGTAACAAAAATCTCTTTACTCTGGGTCAAATGT
The DNA here is from genome assembly GCF_001625305.1 of Branchiostoma belcheri. NCBI lineage: Eukaryota > Metazoa > Chordata > Leptocardii > Amphioxiformes > Branchiostomatidae > Branchiostoma > Branchiostoma belcheri. Next base: position 607,459 of record NW_017802602.1, read on the forward strand.
CGTTTGACCCTCCAGATAAAAACGCCCGAAAACACGTCAAAAAGCCGAAGCCGACTAAACCTATACTTGGACAGTAGCCCAGATACTAGACATGCAGCACCCCAACCGAGCGAAAACCTATTACTACTAATACTAGTATTTTCTTTTATATTCCAACATTTCATGACTAGACATGGTGACGGCACACTCAAGTTATATCAACTTATTTTATACCGTCACCAACGCAGAGTACAAATACTGAACAGGGCAATACTAATTTTCACTTGAGTTAAGTAAGGAAAGTCGTGTAAAGTGCGTTTTCCAAGGGCACAAGATCGGTGGCATGTCAGGACTCGAATCCGGGACCTCTGGGTTCCGAGTCGAGTACTCTGCCGCTACGCCACACGACTCCACAGTATTACTAGTATTAGTGTCCCTCTACAAGATAACATACACATACAGCTAGAAGCAGTTGGTTTCTGTTATATAGTTTTGTGCGGCTAACATTATTTTGCAGTTGATGTCATACGAATAAAGGAAACTACCGCGAAGAACTAAACGCTGTCAGAAAGAGTGTTTAAATTAATAATGTGGCCAAGAATGCTCGAAAGCTTGCCAAAAAGGACTAAGCGCTGGTAGGTGTATATATATAGGGCAGTGCAATAGATAATGAGCAATCGTTTCGTGAAAGTTCATCTGTGATTTCTCAGTAAAACGTTAAACTTTATTCCAACACACTATTTACAGGGATCAAATTTTCAGCGACCACTGTCGCCTTCATCAGGATAATTAATGACCAATCACTTCACATCGTGATCTCGCGTGTTTGTAAACCGTAACTCTCGCGAGATCACGATGTGAAGTGATTGGTCATTAATTATCCTGATGAAGGCGACAGTGGTCGCTGAAAATTTGATCCCTGTAAATAGTGTGTTGGAATAAAGTTTAACGTTTTACTGAGAAATCGTTTCGTATGAGCACCCGCAGCTACTTCTTAGCGAAAAGCTATTAGTGTCTCTCTACAGGAAAAAAATGTAAAAAAGCCGAGGCCTAAACCTCGTCTTGGAGAGTAGCCCAGAAAGGCAGCACATAGAAAGAAAAATCCTCGTCAAGCGAAAAGCTATTACTAGTATTAGTGCCCCTCTATAGGATAACTGTCTGTAATTCCTGGCGAGAAACGAACTTTCCAAGGGGATTGCCCCGAAAGGCGAAAATGCCCAATAGACGTAATTCCAATCTCCGCGGCCATTTTGAAAAGCGGTCCCGCACGCACGTGATCTTGCACGAAAACGAGGCTCGTACGTATATTCAGCTGGCTTCCACAATAGGTTCCATTGGGGCATCGAGCGGTGCTGCATCTTCTTCGGTAAATTACGCTTTTCTACGGTGGAAGGTCGGAATATTTATACGTGTTACGAATAGATAAGGTTGTTATGAGCATTTTTGTTTAATTTCAGCCGGTAAAAATTACAAATCCCCCCTCATTTTCCGAATTTCTTGACCGAACTCATAACGTTATACGCTAGCTACGCTCGCATGAAAAAATACGTAAATATATACTGACTTCATTCGTACAAAACCTGTATGGGGACGTGAAAATAACAGGTAGACATCCTTGTGGTTCAACATTTAGCGAAATTTTGGCGGTTGTTCCGGAAATTTCACGATCGCAAGTCGAATTTGGCCTTAGAATTAGATATCGTCGTACGTAAATCGTCAATTGGGGGAGGGGGCGTTCGTACGTAACTTCTGTTCTTTCAAAGATTATCCTCTACTTTCTCCGGTAGTATTTCAGTTTAACTGGATTAACTTCCACAGAAACGTAAAAATGTTGAACTGAGATTCTAGCGGGACGAACCTTACCGCAAAAGTGACGGATGCGAGTCGAAAATTTAATCATTTTTTAATACTACGTCACGGTGTTGTACATGCCTTTCTAGTATTTTCGTGTAACTTCGCGGCAAATACTAGTACTCAGTAACTGTGCCTTCATTTCGGATGGATTTGTGGTATCGGATTATCTTATATTTTCTTTTGGAGTTTAGAAATGGTTTATTATTGTTCTATAGTATGTGTAACGGTTTTGCTTTTTTTCAGACAAACACATCGACGACTGCCAAGAACGGATCCAAGAAGAGATTCAGTGCAGGGCGCTACTGCAAAGCATATGGGTGCAACAGCTCAATGTACAAATGTATAGATGGGAAACAAGTCCTGGAGAAAATATAATTTTTCAGTATTCCCAGAAGAGTATTGGAAGACAGAAGTAAAGTCAATTATTTAGCTGCATGCTTTAATCAAAAGACAGAAGACAAACATGTACTATCCATACAAGGTGCTATTATATAACTTACAGTGGTCTTACTGGATTTACTAGCATGTTCAATAAAAATTGTTAGCTTATAAGTAATAGTATACTTCTTTAAAAAGTGTGATGTCAGGACATCACAGAACATCATCATTCAATAATTACTCTTACCATTTATACAATAAATTGAAAAGCCAACAAAGAGATGAGAGCTAATGTACAATAAAATACCTGTTGTTCAAGACTTTAATTAAGTTTGCTTTTACATATCTTTGTTAATTGTTCACTAAGAATCATAAAAGTGAACATGACAGATTGTTAGCTATTGTCTGTGATTGACAACATCACCGACACCCACCAGCGAGGAGGTCATCTGCGATAAGTATCAACCGCTTATTAAGATTTTTTAAAAGTTTGTGATCCCAGACTAGGAAAACTGTTACAACAGGCACTGAGCTGGGTACATAACAGCTAGTGTAACCCTAGTCAAGCCCAATCACAGAGAATTTCATCAGTCTCATCCTCACTTGAACACAACTTGTAACTGAGGAGAAACAGGAGAAAGGTAGAGTCCAGCTGTCCTTCTTCAATTTTTTTCCTTTTTTTAAAGGTTTCCATGGACCTGTCTGGTACAATTTCTTTCCACGCTTGACTCTTCTTGTCAGAAGTTCTGGCAGGATACTAGTAGTTGTCTTGAAAAAGTGGTCCAACTCAGGAACTTCGGATTCTCTTTGATCTGCCTGCATGTCTCCGTGAGAGATCTGTGTAAAAAAAGGGAGAAAAAATATCCATAGAGATAAAACATGCACCCCATCATTTGTAGAACAACATGAGCTACCAAACTCCCAAAATATTAGTCAATGTTTTACTCACGTCTATCTCAACTCGAAATGTCCACGTATCTGTGAAGTTTAATCCTCCCTAAATGTACAGTAGTTGCCGCGAAGTTACAAAATACTAAAAATACTAGAAAGGCATGTACAACACCGTGACGTAGTATTAAAAAATGATTAAATTTTCGACTCGCATCCGTCACTTTTGCGGTAAGGTTCGTCCCGCTAGAATCTCAGTTCAACATTTTTACGTTTCTGTGGAAGTTAATCCAGTTAAACTGAAATATTACCGGAGAAAGTAGAGGATAATCTTTGAAAGAACAGAAGTTACGCCCCCCCTCCCCCAATTGACGATTTACGTACGACGATATCTAATTCTAAGGCCAAATTCGACTTGCGATCGTGAAATTTCCGGAACAACCGCCAAAATTTCGCTAAATGTTGAACCACAAGGATGTCTACCTGTTATTTTCACGTCCCCATACAGGTTTTGTACGAATGAAGTCAGTATATATTTACGTATTTTTTCATGCGAGCGTATAACGTACATTATGAGTTCGGTCAAGAAATTCGGAAAATGAGGGGGGATTTGTAATTTTTACCGGCTGAAATTAAACAAAAATGCTCATAACAACCTTATCTATTCGTAACACGTATAAATATTCCGACCTTTCACCGTAGAAGAGCGTAATTTACCGAAGAAGATGCAGCACCGCTCGATGCCCCAATGAAACCTATTGTGGAAGCCAGCTGAGTATACGTACGAGCCTCGTTTTCGTGCAAGATCACGTGCGTGCGGGACCGCTTTTCAAAATGGCCGCGGAGATTGGAATTACGTCTATTCTCCAGCGGCCCAATTCTATGGAACCAAGCTTAGAGAAGTGAAAGTGCCCACTTCTCATCATCATTATCATCATCATCTGTTGGCTGTGGAGTCCGGTCCATCAGAGTTATTAGAGTTATCAACCAAGAATTGAGGTTCAAAAACTCGTTTTTCCCAAGAACTATCGTAGACTGGAACTCGTTGCCACCAAGCACAGTTGGGGCATCATCACTGGAAAGCTTTAAACAACTTCTGCAATTAAATGTGCAAAGATTGAGTGTAACAAGTCGTTCGGTGTGATATAGCTAGCTGCCGCCGCGCCGCGTGCCTGCGAAGCTGGTGTGTTACGCCGAAGGAGTGAGTCAGCTGAACAGAATACGTGGTAACAAATACAGATTACTTGATCGCGTGTCACACTGTAGTCGCCAGTGTGGGTTTCAGTGAAAACTTGAGAGAGATAAGTAAGAGTTGGGTTGGGTGCCAACTCTGGAATAGGTGCATGTTGCTTCCCAGGCAAAGGTAATTGGGATTGTCTCGTGGGGAGATTGCGGTTAAGATCAAGCACGGTTCTGGATAACATGTATCGTATTTGGAACCGTGCCTATCTATAGCTACATCTATGCCTGAAGGTGTAAGGGTTAGGATCAGGCACGGTTCTGGATAGTCTCTATCGTATCCAGAACAGTGCCTGTCTAGTTCTATGCCTGAACGGGTTAGGGATAGAATCAGACGCGGTTCTGGATAGCCTCTATCGTATGCAGAACCGCGCCTATGTAGTGGTCCTATGCCTGAATGGGTAAGGGTTAGGATCAGGAACGGTTCTGGCCTGGATAGTCTCTATCATATCCAGAACCGCGCCTATCTAGTCCTATGTCAGAACGGGTAAGGGTTTGAATCTGGCACGGTTCTGGATAGCCTCGTTCTGGATCGTATCCAGAACCAGAGGTTGGGTTGGCATTAAAAAAAAAGATACTAGTGCAAAGAAGAATGCCCGAAAAAAGCCTATAACACTGAGATAAGCCAAGACCCAAACCTCTGCTTGGATAGTAGAGACGCCCTACTTTTTGGCGCGACGAAACCCTGTATGAAAGCTTGCACTGCTTTCCCCGCGAGACCACTTATGATTGCCGACCCTGCTAATGAGATCGTGCGTCTTCCGGGAGTTCTATGTCTGAACCGATGAGGGTTAGGATCAAGCTTGGTTCTGGATAGCCTCTATCGTATCCAGAACCGTGCCTATGAAGTTCTATGCCTGAATGTGTCAGGGTAAGGATTAGGCACTAGTTTAGCTACCGGCACAGGCACAGAGACGCCCTAGTCTCCGAGCAGAGGTTTGGGTTTTGCCTTCTTTTTGCGTGTTTTTAGGCTTTTTATGGGGCTTTCTTTTTGTGTACTGGTATCTTTTTTACGCCAACCCAACAAAAAAGAAACCCCGACAAAAAAGTCTAAAAACACGATAAAACAACCCAAACCTCTGCTTGGAGAGTAGAGACGCCCTACTTTTTGGCGCGACGAAATTCTGCATCAAAGCTTGCACTGCTTTCCCCGCGAGACCACTTATGATTGCCGACCCTCCTAATGAGATCGTCCGTGTTCAGAGGGAAGCCCGGGTATCGTATCCAGCGCCTATGAACTTGTATGCTTGAACGTGTTAAGGTTAGGATTAGGCACTAGTTTAGCTACCGGCACAGGCACAGAGACGCCCTAGTCTCCAAGCAGAGGTTTGGGTTTTGGTTTATTTTTGACGTGTTTTAAGGCTTTTTATGGAGATTTCTTTTTTCTACGCCAACCCAACAAAAAAGACACCAATGCAAAAAAGAAAGCCCGATAAAAAAAATCTAAGAACAGGATACGAACGTGCCCTACTTTTTGGCGATACGACATTCTGCATCAAAGCTTGCGCTGGCCCCACGAGACCACTTATGATTGCCGACCCTGCTAATGAGATCGTGAGTCTTCAGAGAGAAGCCGGGGTTTTATCAAACTGCACTCAGCGGCGGTGCGTGGCGACTCGCAACGGGGAGCAACCTTGGGAGGTAGGGAAATGTTTTCTGCTTTATTTCCTGCTCCACAAGAGCACGCTAGCCTCTAGCCTACTGTACAGCCTCCGGGCGGGTGGGAGTTTCGATACTGCCTTTTGTAGAATTTTTAACGCGTTCTTTTAATAGCCGGCCATCCTACAACCAGCCGCAAGAGAAGTTTTTCATCCGCCCTGCGTTAAAAACTCTACAAAACGCAGTATAAAAACTCCCACCCGCCCCGGACCCTGGACAGGAAGCTACTAGCCTCTACCAGGCTTCAGAGGCGGCTGAAAAGACTAGAAATGGCCAGATAGACAGACAACAAGCCTGGTCCGGTAGAGGACATGCAGGTCTCTCCCCAAGCAATGAAGCAAGGGTGCTCCCCCTCTCCCCAAAACCTTACCACCTCTCCCAAAATGTTCAAAATTTCTCTTAGCATTTTCATGAAAATTCGATGATTTTTTTCTTTTCCGACATCAGCCGATTAGGGAGCACCTCTCCCCTATTATGAATTATTTCTGAGGAGACCCCCGTTATCTAATTGGTCTATTTCTACTCTTTCCAGTCGCTTCTAAAGCCTGGTTGAGGCCAGAAGCACGCGCCAAAGTAGGACGTATCGGTTTCTGTGTCGGTGGCTGCTTAAACATAACCGGCAGTTTTCATGATGTGGAAAACTGTACTCCTTTAGCGGACCAACTCCGCTGGGATGTTGTTTGTCCATCTGGCCATTTCTACTATTTCCAGTCGCTTCTGAAGCCTGGTATAGGCTAAAAGCACGCGCCAAAGTAGGACGTGTCGGTTTCTGTGCCGACGGCTATGCATAGCCGTGGGACAGGAGTTATGCCTGGTCGCGCATCAGTGTGGGTCGTTAATTGCGCTGTAATCCGCAGGTTTGTCGTGCATGTGTTATTACGCTCCTCTGAGTTGACGGGAGACTCCCACGTTATTTAAGCGTAACTCCTGTGAGTTTACATACATGAGACTCCCACGTTCACTTAAAGCGCAGCCTTGTTAGGGTAAGTCTCCGCTGTGAGTTTAGATTGGGACCGGTGGCGTCGGGTGGCGTCGGGTGGTGTAGTGTTAGAGCGTTCGACTATGAAGCGGGGAGACCCGGGTTCGATCCCGAGTCGTACCCGGGACATGCATGGACATGCGCCCCGACGTTGTGTCCTTGGGAAAGGCACTTAACACGACTTTCCTCACTCCACCCAGGTGTGAATGGGTACCTAACTTCGGTTGGGGAAAGTCATATATATAGTGTGGGCTGTTATCCACAGGTTTGTCGTGCATGTGTTTTCACGGTTCCGTAAGTGTTTGGGTTTACACGGTATTGACTCTCCTTGTTAGAGTAACTCTCCGATGTGGGTTGTAATTGGAATGTAAAACTGTCCTGGCAGATCACTCCTGTGGTGTAAGTAAGAGTAGGTCCATTGGCCACGAAAGTTTGAATAACATTGAAGTACTAGTAGCCTGCATGCCAGACCCTGTTGCATCCAATACCGTGCTTTATCCAGAACCATGTCCAGGCACGGTTCTGGATAGTCAACGCGTCTGACCATACGTCGATCCGTATCGCGATTAGTCATGCCACAGTCTGGATAGAAGGTTCAATTGAGATCCACTGTGGTGACTGACCCTCTTATTACTCCAGACAAGGTGATAAATCGTTTCCCTAATCAGTCCCTATACAGGTAGGCAGGACTCATGGCGGTCACATCTAAGTCACAGCCATTGTTAAGCCCTAGTCTTAGACTCTTATACTCTTTTGCAGGCGGAACAGATAGTAGAAATCGGTCTAAAAAGAATGTAGCTGGCCAGGAGACTTGATCGGCCATAGAGGGTCCAAATGCCTGCATGTGAGAAGTCGCATAAAGTATACAATTGAAGCCTCTATCAGTCTGTGGCCGGCCAACTCCCCTGGCCAGCTACATTCTTTTCAGGCCGATTTCTACTATCTATTCAGCCTGCAAAAGAGTCTGGTGGAGACTAGTTAAACTCCACAGTGTTGAGTCCCCGTCTCAGTCCCAAACTCCGGAACGCTCCTCCTTTTCCAGAAATAGTGGCATATATAGAAAGTCGCTTATACCGGCTATACAGATACAGATACGAATACAGGGGAGTTGGTCTGCTGAAGAGTACAGTTTGCCGCTGTTCTCTCCAGCAGACCAACTCCCCTGGCATGCTATCTCTCTATTTGGCCGATTTCTACTCTTTCCAGCCGCCTCCCGAAGCCTGGTGGAGACTAGTTAAACCCCACAGTGGTGAGTAACCGTCTCAGTCCCAAACTCCGGAACGCTCCTCCTTTTCCACAAATAGTGGCACAGAATGACGTATATGTTATACAGACGATGCGAGAAATCTCCGTCGAAGGCAATTTCTGTATTCACGAAAGTTCCTCCGTTTTCGCAGATTGACTCCATTCTTCACAAACTCAGCCGAAAAAAGACGGAGGGAATTTTCCGAACGGACATGTCTTAGATTCCCGGAGGATTTTATCGCGCCTTCCGTTCCGGGAAACGAGCATCGATCTGTGCTCCTCAGGTTGCCATTATGGGAGAAACTGTCTATCGACGTAGCTACATAATAGTGTCGAATTCTAGTTCTCTTACGTTGTTGTGCCTATGTACAATGGTCTTGACTAAATATATTATGTTTGATCAGAAAATCTTGCAAGTTGCAAATTAGCAACTTTACACGATTTTCCTCACTTTGCTCAGTTGAAAATGAGTATTGTATTGTCCCTGTGTTGGTGGCGGCATTAATATAAGTTGAAAAAACTTGAGTGTGCCGTCACCACGTCTTGTGATTAGATGTAAATATATATAAATATAGAAATATATAAAAAGGTAACAATCATTCCCCCACAACCTCTGCTTGGAGAGTACGAGTCGTTCATATCGCGCGTTTTTTGCGATTCCGCACGAGTCTTGTGGGGTCCTGTCGGGGTTCATCTCCACTGTGGAGTTTTATTGAACCACGAGCCGCTCGTTTGTCACGCGTGATGCCTCGAGATGCCGTCATTTTACATCATCCATCCGCCTGTCAAAGTGCTACTTTGTCATGGTTACTCACCAGTGTGGGTGACAGCAACGGTAAAGGTTCGTGGTAACTCTTTAATATTACATAACATAAGGTACCTGCTTGTCAAAGTGTTACTTTGTCATGATAACTCACGAAGTACGAGCGGAGGGTTCTATCTGACAAGCATCCAGTGACATGTCCGTAACTTTACATAAAGTACCTGCTTGTCAAACTGTTACTTTGTCATGGTCACTCACCGCTGTGGATGACAGCAACGCTAAAGGATCGCTGTAACTCTGTAATATTACATAAGGTACCTGCTTGTCAGAGTGATACTTTGTCATGTTAACTCACAAAGTACAAGCGCAGGGTTCGATCCGACAAGCATCCATCCGCCTGTCAAAGTGTTACTTTGTCATGGTTACCCACCACTGTGGGTGACAGCAACACTAGTAAGGTTAATGGTAACTCTGTAATATTACATAAAGTATCTGCTTGTCAAAGTGACACTTTGTCATGATAACTCACAAAGTACGAGCGAAGGGTTCGATCTGACAAGCATCCAGTGACATGTCTATAATGTTACATCATGTACCTGACTGTCAAAGTGTTACTTTGTCATGATAACTCACCAGTGCGGATGACAGCAACGATAAGCATTCGCGCGATCGCGGTAACTCTGTAATATTACATAAGGTACCTGCTTGTCAAACTGTTACTTTGTCATGTTAACTCACAAGTTACAAGCGGAGGGTTCGATCTGACAAGCATCCAGTGACATGTCCACACTTTTACATCAGCTACCTGCTTGTCAAACTGTTACTTTGTCACGGTAACTCACCATTGCGGGTGACAGCAATGCTAACCGTGGGGTCATGTGGCGTAGCGGCAGAGTGCTCGACTCGGAACTAAGAGGTCCCGGGTTCGAGTCCTGACATGCCACCGATCTTGTGCCCTTAAGAAAGACACTTTACACGACTTTCCTCACTTCGCTCAGGCGAAAATGAGTATCGCATTGTCCCCTGTGTTGGTGGCGGCATTAATATAAGTTGAAAAAACTTGAGTGTGCTGCCACCACGTCTTGTGATTAGATATTGGAATATAAAAAAAAACCCTAACCGGGTTATAACCTCCTGCATGTGACAAGCATTCGTTTGCGTTTTTATGATTCCATACGTCAGGCAGCCGCTTGTAAAAGCGTTACTCTGTCAGGGTAACTAGCCGCCAGCTGTGGTGAAGTCACATCAGGCCAAGGTTACTCTCCGCTGCGGGTTACTAAAGCCGCAGGTTCCCCCTGCCAGGCATCCTGTTGCGCATCCTATTTCAGGCAACCCGCTTGTCAAAATGCTGTACTGTCAGGGTAACTCACCTGTGCGAGTTTTCCTCAGGGCACGAGCCGCCACCTCGATCTGCCACGCGTCCTCTGGCGTGACTAAATAAGTTTATTTTAACCACCAGCCTGTCAAAATGTAGCGTTGTCAGGGCAACTCACCACTGCGAGTTTCCGTTAGGCTACAAGCCGCCGCATTCATCTGTCAAGAATACTTTCGGGTGTCAAAAATTATTCTATACCAGGCACTCGTTAAACTGAAGTGCTGTCAAGGTAACTTAGCCTCAACCAGGCACCGCGGATCGCTGGAAAATAGTAGAAATTGGTCAAAATAAAGGGATAGTATATAAAATGTACCCTCTGGCCGGCTAACTCCCCTGGGATACTATTCCCTTTATTTTGGCCAATTCCTACTATTTTTCCAGCCAAAGGTAACTCGCCATTGTGAGTTTTCATTACAGCGCAAAGCGCCACTTCCGTGGACCTGCCAAAAATCCGGTCGCGCCTTTAAATTACTCTATTCAAGACGCTTGTTAAACTAAATCACTGTCAAAGTACCTCGTGCACCGCTGTAAGTTTTAGTTGAAGGCATCCAGTGCAGTATTTAGCGCTTGGAAACCAGATTTTTCAAAGTCAATATTTTAGTCACTTATCTACGTACTAAGTTGAAACAACACTGTCTCAATGCATGTCGACATTCATCGAACAAAAAAGCCCAAAGTTTCTGACGAAAAACGGTTACTGGAAGGACCTGGATTGATTTTTAGGGAACCTCCCATACCAGAAAATAAAGGACTCATCTTGGGGCTTGTTTCTGCCGTTCTAAATGCCTACCTAAAGTATAAAATACTGATTCAAATGTGCTAATGTGAGACAGTATGTGACAATACCATACCATACAGATTGCCTTATTCAGAATAGTTAACCTTTATTGTTACATCATACATACTCTGTACGTAAGATGACGCTATCCACACATGTATTTAGCTTTGTTAGATCTTTAGTTAAGTTGTAGAAGACCATACAAATGTCTATGTACTTTTTTGTTGTGTCAATAAAGAATCTCTATCAATAGTCCAGTTGTGCCACCCTGAAATTGTATTGAACGCCTTTAAGGTGTATCGACCGTTTACGAGACGGAAAATTGCGCCGCCGGTTCGACCTGCCGAAAACCCTGTGGAGTGTTTGAATTGCCAGGCTCCCGCCTGTCTAGTAAGTGTTACCTAGGGTAGCTCACCACTGCGGGTGTCAGCAGGCCAGCAGCCTAATGTAACGCCTCACTGCAGGTGGCAACAACGCAACAAAGGTGAAGGTAACACACCACTGTGAGTTTTAGTTAGGGTACAATCTGTATGTACTACAAGTCTTACTAGTTCTTGTCCAAGCGCCAAGTCTTGCCAGGTTAACTCTCCAATGAGGCTGCCAGACGAACCGCAGGTTTTACCCAGGTAAAGTTACCACTGTGGGTATTTACTGAATTAAAATGGCCTCTACCAGGCTTCGGGAAGCGGCTGGAAATAGTAAACATTGGCCGAATAGAGAGATAACATGCCAGGGGAGTTAGTCCACTGGAGAGTACATTTTGCCGCAACTCCCCTGGCATGTTATCTGAAAGTACAATATAGAATATAGAACATGATAACAAATAAACAGTACAAATGATAATAAGTAATGCAAAAAATGCTACTTTGGATACAGTTATTGTCGGGTTTGATTTCTTTTCTGTGTGCAGTGGAGTATGAAATTTATTTATTTATTTATTTATTTCATCTTGTAAACACCTGGGTAGCCTCTACAGCATAATATTGCTGATTTTCAAGAGGGCCCAGGGTCACAAACAAATATAACATAACATAAAGCAAATTGTATAAAAGTAAATTATACAATCAAGTAACAAAAGTTAACAGAAATCAGTATAACTGAAAATCAGTATAACTGAAAAGTTAACATATATAAACATATAAACAACTGAACAAAAATATACAAATCATTGAATCAGTGGAGGTCAGAGGTCTGTTTAACAGCTGCCTTGAAGCGTTTCAGGGTTGGGATCTGTCTTATGTCTGCCGGCAGTTTGTTGAAAGAACTTGTACCTGTGTAAGCAAATGTTCGCTGACCTGCTGTGCTAGTGTAATTAGGTAAATGTAGCTTAGTAGTCTGTCTTGTGTTATAAGTATGAAGATGGTAATTATGGCAGAAAGTAGAAGATAGGTAAGTTGGAGTCAGGCCATTCAAACATTTAAATACCATCACACAAGTGTGTTCAAATCTTCTATCGACCAGGTACTTCCAGTTCAGTGTCTGGTGGAGGCTCTCAGTGCTGCAGTCACGTAGTCTGCGTTGAAGCACCACTCGAGCTGCTCTGTTCTGTAGTATCTGTAGTTGTTGTAGTTTAGTGGCCCCACAGCTCCCCCACACTATGTCGCAGTAGTCGAGTATAGGCAGAATCATTGTTTTATATGGACAATATAGAGGTGGTGGAGACTAGTGGTGGCCGACATTTTGCGAGATTTATGAATTGAGGGGTGGTAGTGGACGTAGCTACGTCGATAGACAGTTTCTCCCATAATGGCAACTCGAGGAGCACAGATCGATGCTCGTTTCCGGGAACGGAAGGCGCGATAAAATCCTCCGGGAATCTAAGACATGTCCGCTCGGAAAATGCACGCCGCCTTTGTTGGCTGAGTTTGTGAAGAATGGAGTCAATCTGCGAAAACGGGGGAACTTTCTTGAATACAGAAATTGCCTTCGACGGAGATTTCTCGCATCGTCTGTATAACATATACGTCATTCTGTGCCACTATTTCTGGAAAAGGAAGAGCGTTCCGGAGTTTTGGACTGAGACGGTTACTCACCACTGTGGGGTTTAACTAGTCTCCACCAGGCTTCGGGAGGCGGCTGGAAAGAGTAGAAATCGGCCAAATAGAGAGATAGCATGCCAGGGGAGTTGGTCTGCTGGAGAGAACAGCGGCAAACTGTACTCTTCAGCAGACCAACTCCCCTGTATTCGTATCTGTATCTGTATAGCCGGTATAAGCGACTTTCTATATATGCCACTATTTCTGGAAAAGGAGGAGCGTTCCGGAGTTTTTGACTGAGACGGGGACTCGCCACTGTGGAGTTTAACTAGCCTCTACCAGGCTTCAAGAGGCGGCTGGAAAGAGTAGAAATCGGCCAAATAGAGAGATAACATGCCTGGGGAGTTGGTCTGTTGGAGAGAACAGCGGCAAACTGTACCACCTGGTAGAGGTTAGAGCTTAACTGAGACTGTGATTTAGATGTGACCGCCATGGGTCCTGCCTACCTGTATAGGGACTGATTAGGGAAACGATTTATCTCCATCACCTTGTCTAGAGTAATAAGCGGGTCACTCACCACAGTGGATCTCAATTGAACCTTCTATCCAGACTATGGCATGACTAATCCAAACTAAAGATGAGTCCTACCTCTCATCTCTTGTACGGACTGACGTAGTGAAACGATTTATCACCTTACGTTGGTGAAGGTGAGACATCCAGGTAATACGATACGCCAAAAAGCAGTTACTCAAGCAACTGGATATGATTTTGGAAACGGCCAGTTCGCTAGAATTCGCTAGAGTCAAACTCATTTCCAAAATCATATCCAGTTGCTCGGGTAACTGCTTTTTGGCGGATTTATCACCTTGTATTGAGTAATACTAATAAGAGTCTCAATTGAATGTTGATGAGAGCATACTTCAGGCCATGTTGATTTGTATATATGGATGACATCCGCGCGCGCATGAATTTTCGGCCGTTTCCCAAATAAGTAGTTTTCAACCATACTGTAAATAGTACAAAACAGTTGCAAAATGAGCAAATATATACCGTAGGTTGAAAAAAAAATATTGGAAAACGATACCAATGTCGTAGAATGCCAAAATCAAACGAAAAAGACAAAAATGTAAAGAAATGAATTTTGAAGACTAGATTATTCGCCAAACAATACTCTGTGTCATTTGTCCAAACTTCAAAACCACGTATATTTCGTAATGAAAGCAACTTTTTTTTGGGCCAAACTTTTTTTATTCGCACGCTCGCATCAGTTTTGGGGTTCCCAGAGGGATGTCATCCATATAATCAAATCAACAAGGCCTAATGAAGACCATTTTGCATGACGAATCCTCACTAAGGATACCGGCCGGCGTAGTCAGACTTTTCTTATTCCAACAATTCATGACTAGACATGGTGACGGCACACTCGAGTTGTTTTTTTTTTTCAAATCATCTTATGGAGCCACCTACGCAAAGGACAAATACAGGACAGGACGATACACAATTTCCACACTTGTGTGAAAGTCGTGTAAAGTGCCTTTCACAAGAGCACAAGATCGGCAGAGGACAAATACAGGACAGGACAATGCTCATTTTCACTTGAATTAAGTGAGGAAAGTCGTTTTAAGTGCCTTTCCCAAGGGCACAAGATCGGTGGCATGTAAGGACTCGAACCCGGGACCTCTGGGTTTTGAGTCGAGCACTCTGCAGTTATGCCACGCGACCCCACGGCCTAACTTACGCGCTCCTATCATTGAGACGGTCATTCACCACTACATTAAATTTAACGGCTCTCGGTGGGAAATGTGCTGAATGTTGACACATTGGCGCACCAAATCCGTATTGTGTTTTTGGCACACAGTTAGACAGATTAGCCTAAAAGGCTCGGTGGGCGTCACTCCACCGTACAGGTGGGGAAGTCGTGTTAAGTGCCTTTCCCAAGGGCACAACGTCGGGCCAGGGTGAGTATCGAACCTGGGACCTATTGGTTCCGAGTCCAACGCTCTAGCCGTTTTTTTATTTATTCCAACATGTAATGATGATGATGATGATGATGTAATCACCAGACGTGGTGACGACACACTCATGTTTCTTCAACTTATATTAATGCCGCCACCAACACAGGGGACAAATACTTTACAGGACAATACTCATTTACAGGACTCGAACCCGAGACTCTTAGTTCCGAGTCGCGCACTCTAACCGTTGCGCCACCGACGCCACTCATTCACCATTGTGGTTTTTATGGGAGTTTTAGTTCTAGACATGTAATGATGGGGCTTAATTAATAGTACAGACTGATGCAGGCAAATTTTACACGCACTTTAAAGGCACCCAGTGCAATTTTAGGGCGGCAAAACTTGAAATATTCTGAATAAGGCAATCTGTATGATGTTGCCACATACTGTTCCACATTAGCACTTTTGACTCAGTATTTCTAAGGCATTTAAAACTGCAGAAACAAGCCCCAAGATGAGTCCTTTATTTTCTGGGCGGTACCCTAGAAATCTGCCCAGGGACCTTCCAGTAACCATTTTCCGTCAGAATGTTGGGTATATTTGCTCCATGAGGGTCAATATACATTGGGATAGTGTGGTTTTAACTTAGTATATAGATAAATGACTAGAACATTGGCTTTACAAATCTGGTTTTCAAGCCCTAAAAACTGCACTGGATGCCTTTAATGGGAGTTTTAGTAATGATGGGGATTAATTAAAAGTACAGACTGATGCAGACAGACTTTAACGCTAATGGTCACGCGCCGCTGTGAGTTCTAATGACTCTAATCATTTGAATGAAAGTATAACTCAGTCGCCGTGCAGAATCGTGATAACTAGTGTACATGCAGCCCGCGTGTGACCGGTTACTCACCGGTGTGGGTTTTAATATAAATGAAAATGTAAATGTAAATGGAGACTTTTATTGTACACACATACCCACCGGGTTAACTACAGGTCACAACAAAAGAATGGAATACAGATAACGTTACATTTGTACATCGTCAAGTAGCTAGCTACAATCAAGTAAATTCTGTTTCTTCTCGTTTCTCAGTAACGGTAAAAACAGGTATGTTTCAATATAGAAGGTTCGTCTAAGTTCATTATGTTTACCGAAGGAAAATATATTGTTTTTACTCAGTTTCTTCCTCTTCTTCTTCTCCAAACAGTGACCTCTGACCTGACCAATGACATTATTTGTTGACGTCTGTCACCATAGTCACTGGTGTTGGGTTACATAATGTTGCAATTTCATGGTCTGCTCTGCTCCTATCACCATATACTAGTAGTACATGTATGTGAATGTGTTTGAGTAATTGAGTAAAAATTAACAGAGCAGACCATGTCCGAAGGTAAACATTATGCATTTGTTTTGCAAATGTTACCTCTGTAGTTAGAAATATGAACGTATCTGTACAGCTTAATGAAAAGTTATACCTGTGACTGCGTCATGGAGCATACTGATTACAGAGTGACGCACACGGACCAGATGGTTTCTCCCCGCTGTGGGGTTCAGTGGAAGCATATATCACAGACTGCGTCACGCTGAATGTTAATTACGGCCGGCTCCTGACGTGCCAGATATGGTCCATCCCCGCTGTGGGTTTTAATTGAGTTACAGTCAGTCAAAGTCAGGTCAATGTTAGGCCGGCTGCGGCAAACTGTACTCTCTAGCGGATCAACTCCCTTGTCATGTTATCTCTCTATTTGGCCAATTTCTACTCTTTCCAGCCGCCTCCTGAAGCCTGGTAGAGACTAGTTCAAAGTCCTTACCGCAAGAAATGGTACATAGGGCGGCGCCCATCTCCGTTTCAGTTTCAGCCCTTTGGCCACACAACTCAAACCCACACGAAAGCACTACAGGTAGTGGTGTGTGTTCAACACCCAGAAAAGTAAAGAATCTTATCTTATTCTATACTCCTAAACAAACAGGCTACTACAACAGGGGGCTAGTCCACTGGTAGTGCTCTTTCTCCTTTGTGCTAAGCATAGAAAGCAGTATGTACCATTTGCAAGTCTTAGCTATGGGGGACTAGCAATATGAGGACTACTGGGCTGGTAGTTGTTTGTATGCTAATTATGTTTACCGTAGGAAAACACATCGTTTTTACTCTTCTTCTTCTCCAAACCAAAAAGGTCAATGACTGGTACCAAACGTCTCTCACCACGGTAACTATATATAGTGTTGAATTACATAATGTTGAAATTTTATAGCAGGAGGGATTTAGACTCCTATTACAAAAACACAAACACAGTAGTACCTAAGGTCATCGTCCTACTTTGATGTGATCTGATTTAGCTGTACATTGAATCACATCTCCTACAGTCGACAAATCGTTTCGTCAACCCGCTAAAATTAGATTCCAACCGTAACCCAACCTGTTCCCACGAGAAATCAGAAAAGAGGAGTACAGTACTAGTTGTGCAGGGCCATTTTGTTATCATTATCTTCGTAGAAGGAAAACATTGTTTTTGCTCTGTTTCTTCCTCTTCTTTGTCTCCAAACAAATAAAGTCAATGACCTGGACCTGATAGATGTATGTCACCATGGTAACTGGTGCTGTAGCAGACACCCTGTGGTGTTGGGTTACATTATGCAGCAGAACAGAGTTGGAGAGGCTGCTGACCATACATAGCAATGTATTTAACTTGGAGTAAGAATAAACAGAGCATTAGTTTGTTGGGCTCAGGTGTAATATGCTAAATGTTGTAAATAAGGAAGGTACCAAACAGTTACTTTTAGTAATGAAGTCTTGGGTAAGGCACATTATTTTAGCCTCTACAAAGCTTGGGGAGGCGGCCGGAAAGAGTAGAAATCGGCCAAATAGAGAGATAACATGCCAAGGGAGTTGGTCCGCTGG
>NW_017802602.1:625446-631067 GCF_001625305.1 Branchiostoma belcheri
TCCTCTGGCATGCTTATCCCTCTATTTGGCCGATTTCTACTCTTTCCGGCCGCCTCCCCAAGCCTGGTAGAGGCTAACATAATTTCACAATTAATTTCTGTACCCGCACAAAGCTTCGCTTGTCTGGATCAAAAATGAAAAAAAATTGGCTTTTGTGCCTGGGTCTAAATTATATAATTAAGACTTCATAGGCCAAAAGGTCTCTTAATTGAAGTTCGACCCAAAAATGTCTGTTAGTTTTATACATGTATAGTGGTAATAAACGTCACCCTTTCCTATTAGATACTTTATAGTTTAACTCTGGCAACAATTAATTGGATTTTCAAAGTCATGTTCTAAGTTTTAAGGGCACATACATTGTACAAGCATGACTGTTTCTGTGTGTGTGTGTGTGTGTGTGTGTGTGTGTAGTGTGTGTGTGTGTGTGTGTGTGTGTGTGTGTGTGTGTGTGTGTGCATCTGTGTGTGTGTGTGTGTGTGTGTGTGTGTGTGTGTGTGTGTGTGTGTGTGTATGTGTGTGCCTGTATGTTTGTGTGTGTGTGTATCTGTATGTGTGCGCGGGCACGTGTGCGTGTGTGTTTGGGCACGTGTGCGTGTGTGTATGTCTCTCTCCCTTTGTGTGTGTGCGATTTTCGTTTAAACAATTTTACTTTAGAACAACCCCCCCCCCCTCAGTCGAGCGACAAACTGATGCCTACCTGGTGCCTAACGAAGCCCTTCAATCAGGAGCGACTTCAATCATCCTAACGAGATTGTGAGCAAATCAGACATTGTTAGCATGACTTATTGCTTGATGAATATTGTCTACTCCCATACACACAAGTTACTGAACTTTATTGACATAAAAAAAGTACAGCGACGTTCGTAAGAGGGCATAGAGTGACTGAGTGCGGCTAGCATTGACCTTTACCTCTACTTGTGTAAATAGGCATTATTATAGCTCCCTACCGAATTTGTGTCATTATCTTGTAAATTATATAATTTTTAAACCATTAGTGTTGTTTAACGTCAATTTTATGAACTGTAAAAACAACTCAATTCAGACTGTCGTCTGCTAGTTGTTTGAATAAAGTTTAATTGATTGATTGATTGTAAAGTCTTAACCTACATGAAGACATACAGACAAGTACGTGGGTACAACGAAATTAACCTACGTACAAGAACATAGATGAGTCAACTTATACTACTTGTTCTAAGGTCTAAACATTCTTTGATATATTTGCCTATTTGTACACAGTAAGGGTTATTACCTTCTAGAGTAAAATGGAATTTATCTATAGCATGAAATGTAACACATTTTGTTGAGCAAGCGGAGAGAAGGTTGAACAGCTTTACAGCATTTAGGGGACTAGTCCAATGGTAGCGCTCTTTACCAGATTTGTGCTAAGCAGAGAAAGCAGTATGACTCGGTTGGGGATCTTTAACGTAATAAAGGCACCCAATGCGATTTCAGTGCACCAAAACTGGAAATATTCTGAATAAGGAAATCTTTATGACATTGACACATACTGCTTCACCTTAGCACACTTGAGTCAGTATTTCATACTTTGGGTATTTAAAACTGCAGAAACAATCCCCAAGATGAGTCCTTTATTTCATGGGTGGTACTCTAAAAATCAGCCCAGGGTCCTTCCAGTAACCATTTCCCTTCAGAATTTTTGGTATTTTTGCTCCTTAAGGGGTTAATATACATATCGGGATAGTGTGCGGACTCAGTATGTAGATAAGTGACTAGAATATTGACTTTGAAAAATCCTGTTTCCAAGCCAAAAAAACTGCACTGGATGCCTTTAGCGAGACTGTGAACACATCAGACCATGTCACCTCGCGTGGAGCCTTGTTAACGTGAATCATTGCTCCTGTCCTCCCCCCAGGGGAAGACATGCCTACAAACGCGCGCATCTGGAGCTCACAGATCGCTTTCGGCGGCGGTCCCGGGTTCGAACCCTGCCAAGAGGTCGCGGGTTCAAACCCTGCCGCGCCACAGATCTTTTGCCCTTGGTAAAAGTGGAAATGAGTATTGTGTTGTCCCCTGCGTTGGAGGCGGCATGAAAATAAGTTGAAAAAACTTGAGTGTGCCGTCACCATGTCTTGTGATTACATGATGAAATAAATGAATAAAAAAAAAAGAATCGGCTGGGGATCTTTAACGTACTTTAATGAGATGGTGAGCAAATCAGACCGTGTCACGTCGCCTGAAGCCTTGTTAACGTGAATCATTGCTCCTGTCCTCCCCCCAGGGGAAGACATGCCTACAAACGCGCGCATCTGGAGCTCACAGATCGCTTTCGGCGGAGTCGCAAATGAAGTAAAAATTAATCAAAGCGCGCCGCAGCGGGGCTCCCAAATGCTCAATCGGGGGTGATTCCTCGAGAAATATGCGCTGCCAATTCGGATGTCTTTAAAATGCGGAAAGTTGAGCAACATTCTCTTAATTTGATCACCATAAAAGTAATAAATAATATTTGTCAATATATATATGTCAGTCAGTCTCATATGTCAACATCACTACCTCGGTAACTATGTACATTCTGGCAAACTTACCAAAATGTTAGTAACCCTATTTTTGTATAATGCAGTTCTGATAATTTGTATTGATTTTATTTGTATGTAAACCTTACGATTCTATTTTCTCCCATGGTTAACCCTTTATAATAGTCTACTAGGTGGGCAACCCTGGTTGTTGTACGCCAAACTAATAAAGAAATAAATGACTAACCGAAGCGACACTAAAAAGTTCCCAAATGCACAACCGGGGGCGATTCCTCGAGAAATATGCGATGGATAATTGGGATGTCTTCAAAATGTGAAAAGCTGACTTAATTTTATCACCATAAAAGTAATAAATAAATAATAATAAGATTTGTCAATATCACTACCTCGGTAACTATGTACATACTAGCAAACGTATTATTGTCATCAAAATGTGAAAAGCTGACTTAATTTTATCACCATAAAAGTAATAAATAAATTTTATTAAGCCTTGCCAATCTCACTACCTCGGTAACTATGTACACACTAGCAAACGTACGACAATGTTAAAAGTAAACCTATTAATTTATGATGTAGTTCTGATAATTTGTATAAAATTGTATAATCCAACGTATGTTTATATTATTGTAAATTTGACCCTTAACAATAGTCTATGACTAGTTGGGCAACTCCGGCTGTTGTAAGCCGAACTAATAGATAAATGACCAAATCATCGCCACTGCGGAGTTCCCAAATGCGCATAGGGGGTGATTCCTTCAGAAATATGCGCTGGCAATTCGGATGTCTTGAAAATGCGGAAAGTTGAGCAACATTCTCTTAATTTCATCACCATAAAGTAATAAATAAATAATAATAAGATTTGTCAATATCACTACCTCGGTAACTATGTACATACTAGCAAACGTACCACAATGTTAGTAATCTTATTATTGTATGATGTAGTTCTGATAATTTGTATATAATTGTGGGGGTGATCCCTCGAGAAATATGCGCTGGCAATTTGGGTGTCTTTAAAATGTGGGACTTTGCCAAGAATTACGAGCGACGTTCTCCTAATTTTATCACAATAGTAATATAAAATCACCACCATCCGCAGCGTTATCGTAATATCTATTAAAAAACTTTTAACTCCGGATTTCCAAACCGTTTTTGGCGTCGTTATTAAATGAGAAGGAATTAAAGCTCAGTGCAACTGTGGAGAGAATATTACCCCTATACACTGATGGAAATTTCATGAGAAATGCGTACTCTCCTAACGGGGGCGTAAGTTGGAGCAAAGTAGCAAGCGAGTGAACTAAGCGGAAAACTGCTTTAAATTTAGACACATTACGGAAGAAAAAGAGACCTTTCTTTTTTGTCTCAGAGAAAGACATCAAACCCAACATTACGATAGAAATTAAACATAATTAGTTTTTGCTGACATTCTATTTTATTTTATATGGTGTACCCAAAAATTAATTTTTTGTGCATCAAATGTTTTAGTTTTTTAGGTTAGTGCACCAGTGCACCTATTCCTAAAAATGAATTTCAAGCTCTGCTATCAAGTGCACCCTCCCCAGGGATATCCCCATATGAAATGAAATTCCCCCCAAATGAATTTCGAGCCTTGATATTATGCGCATAAACGCATTCTTAACATCTAAGTGTCTAGAAATTAAACATAATTAGTTTTTGTTGACATATCTTACACGGTGCACCCAAAATTGTTTGTGCACCCACCCTAAACAATTATCGTCAATTGGGTGCATTGCAACTTTAAAAAATTGGGTGCATATTTCCAAAAATGAATTTTGAGCCTCGCTATTATGCGCATATCTCCCCTTATAAGTTCTAATACCCCCAACACACATCGGTACACACGAAGCTTCCGGTTAAAATCGGATTTACCCAATCTATCGCCTTGTAGGAGAAATAAGCATGGATTATACAACAGTATCTGCACCAGATGACAGATCGATGTGCTCTCAGTGGCAGAGAAACACATCCTTGACAAGACTGTTCTGCCATAGCCGAAGCTGTAGGGCTGATATCTATTGGGATGTAACCATTGCAAATATTGACTGAGGGAGGATATATATGGATTATGTGTAGGCTTTCTGCTACTATACCGAACTGTCTGAATGTATAATCAGGGTTCCACGAGAGATTCTTTCGAAGGCATGAAAAGTAAAGAGCTTATGATCTCCAAGAATATATTTTGGTGGATACAAGACAGTAACAAATTGGTAAGACCGTATCAGTACATGGCAGCATCCAATACCCCACCGGGCTGGATAAAAAAGGCTGTACAACAAAAGAAAGCTCGATAAAAACGCCTAAAAGTAGTGCGCCAAAAATAAGCCGATGCCCAAACCTCTACTTGAAGAATAAAGAGCTTACTTGATAAGAATCCAATTAATATATAAATGTATAGTAGGAATATCCGGTTTCAGAGAGAGAGAGACAGAAAGAGACAGTGTGTGTTTGTGTCCGAGTGTGTTTCTGTGTGCGTGTGTGTGTGTTTCTGTGTGTGTGTGTGTTTCTGTGTGTGTGTGTGTTTCTGTGTGTGTGTGTGTGTGTGTGTGTGTGTTTGTGTGTGTGTGTTTGTATGTGCATGTGTGTGTGTGTCTGTGTGTCTGTGTATGTGCGCTTGTGTGTGTGTGTGTGTGTGTGTGTGTGTATGTGCATGTGTGTGTGTGTTGTGTGTTAATGTATGTGTATCTGTGTGCGCGCACGTGTATGTGTGTAAAGAATACTGAATAGTATAAATATCATTAGATTTTCTAACTAATACATAAAACAATATCATAATCACATTATACCGCATTACAGCATCATCTTCATGCCATATAATAACATTGTCACTTGTAATCAGCTCAAAAGAGCTTACATGATAATAATCCAATTAATATGTACATATATAGGAATAGGAGAGAGGGAGGGAGGGAGACAGTGCTTGTCCGTTTGTGTGTGTGTGTGTGTGTGTGTGTGTGTGTGTGTGTGTGTGTGTGTGTATGTGTGTGTGTGTGTGTGTCTGTGTGTGTGTGAGTGTGTGTGTCTGTGTGTGTGTGTATGTTTGTGTGTACGTTTGTGCAAGTATGCAGGTCTATCTATATCTATCTATCTATCTATCTATCTATCTATCTATCT
>NW_017802602.1:631100-678559 GCF_001625305.1 Branchiostoma belcheri
TATATATATATATATATATATATATATATATATATATATTTATATACCCAATCTCTTTCCCATCGCGTGTCTGTGTGTTTTGTGTGAAGAATACTAATAGTAGGTGTTATAACATGTTACATAAAACAACATCATAATCACATTATATCGCATTATAGCATCATCGTCATGCCGTATAATAACATTGTCACTCGTAATCAGCTCTGAGTTTCTAATTAAGATTTAATTATCATACTTATTACATTCCCGGCTAAACCTTAAGATGTGTCTAAAAGATACCTGAAGAAGGAATCCCTTTACAACCTTGAAGTTGTATCTTAATTTGCCCGCGGAAACGATCCCTGAAATAAAGACAGAGACAAGAAAGCTGGCGGGGAAAAGTAATATGTATTCATGAGAGGAAGGGTGAAAGGTCTGGTTTGGGGAGTGTGCGGGGATGGTATTATCCTTTTGGGATTAATAGGATTAATCCGGAAGTGATTGGTGGCTTAACAAGACTTAAGGATTATCCTAGTAGTAGCACGCTTAATCTATATTTACTTTGCATTTCGTCCAAAAATCGGCGATCTAATCATGACTTGTAAACAATATATCGGCCCCCGGCTCGGTTGAGTGTCGGCTGGTGGGCTCTAATGTAGATATATAGCCTCTTTAACTTCCTCGGTACTCTACGGAAGGCGCAACTAGTCTCTGCCAAATGGAGAGATAACATGTCAGGAGAGTTGGTCCGCTGGAGAGTACAGTTCAGGTGCCGCAAACTGAACTCTCTAGCAGAACAACTCCCCCGGCATGTTATCTCTCCATTTGACCGATTTCTACTCTTTCCAGCCGCCTCCCGAAGCCTGGTAGAGGCTAGGCGCCCCCCCCCCTCTCAGCCAAATTATTCTCACTGTATGGCTAAATTGTACTATTTTTGAACCCATTTTGAACCCACGTTGTCATTAGCCTGGTGGAGAAAATTAACGACTCATGGTTCAGTAATCAGAGTTGTGTGGACAGATTGGGGACGATTAAATGGCTGGGCGAATATAGCAGCCGATGGTTCGTTAATGTGGATAGCCTCTTTCACTCCCCTTATGACGTGTCCAGTAGTTGAACTTTTATCCAATGTGATGAAATCTTCCGCTGGTCTGATTTAATATTACTTTTTAACTACTTTTACCTTTGTCTTTACATAGAGAGTTTAAAAACCATTTGGCCTTCCTTTAAATCATTGATAGTAGAATTAGGCGCAAACAATGTGAATACTGGCCAGGTATTCTTCCTATTTGGCTGAATTTTACTATATTTGAACCCACGTTGTCATTAGCCTGGTGGATAATGAATAGTCACTAATGATTCAGTAATCAGACAGTTGCTTGGACAGCTTGGGGACGATTAAAAGGATGGACCGAATATAGCGGCCACTTCTTCCGCTGGTTCATGTAAGACTCATGTATCCCCTCAGGAAGAACGCGTGTTTGATCTACAACGATCTCTAATCGTACCCAGAACCGTGCCTATCTAGATCATCCATGCCTGAATGGTTTAGGATCAATCAGGCACGGTTCTGGATAGTCTCCGCGTATCTAAGAACGTAGATTTGCCCCAAGCACGGTTCTAGCTGGATACGCTTGGACTATCCGGTCCTTAGCTACTCTCCAAGCAGAGGTTGATGGTGGAAGATTGTTTGCTTTTTATATATGGCCCTTTTTTGTCGCTACCACCACCAACTTGGGTGGGGAAATGGTTACAGACTGGCCAATTTGATATTGTCTTACCCCCATGGCCCACCAAAAGATCTGCTTGGAGATTATCCTTAGCATGATTCTGAATAAGACACGGTTCTGGCTAAAGTACGTTTCTGGAAGTATTCGTGGACCATCCAAATCCGTGCCTGAGCACGATTCTGGATTAAGCTCCCCTGTTATCATTCCAATTTCTATTTCAAACTCTCCAGTCGCGTCTGCAGTCTTGTAGAGACTAGAGACCCTCCAAAGCAGTCCCGGTCCATGGAGAATGGTGACCAGGCTAGGTGCTGGATACAACAGGTAGTCTCCACCAGACTCCTTTGCAGGCTGGATAAATAGTGGAAACCTGACTGAAAAGAATGTAGCTGGCCAGGGGAGTTGGCCGGCCATAGAGGGTCCTGGCAAACTATGTACTGCCAGGCAAACTGGACCCTCTGTGGCCAGCCAACTCCCTTGGACAGCTACATTCTTTTCAGGCCGATTTCTACAGTAACTAATTATTCAACCTGCAAAGGACTCTGATGGAGACTAATAACAGGCGCGACGCATGAGTCCGGTCTATTGGGACTAACGTGTTAAGACAAGCGAGAGTCATTATGTTAGCCACACAAAACTACATAACAGAAACAAAACGCCTTTAGCTATTTCTTTTCTTCTGGGATGATAGTTTTGATTCGCGCTTTTACTAGGTCTCTTATGAATCCATGCCATACCCATTTTCAAACGTCTTGTAATACCTTTATTTTTCATCGTACATGGAGATGCGAGAATATAAGTTGTGCCTAACTTGAGCTCCCTCGACCTCTGTGTCATTTCATCTGTATTCATTTCTGTTTTTCTGAATAATAAAAAAAACAGGTGCCGTGACGCGTGAGTCCACTCTACAGGGACTAACGTGTTAAGACAGGCAGGAGGCTGCCGTGTGGGAAGTGCAGAACTCTGCACCGTTTTAATGAACCGGCGGGACTTTCACAGGAAAATCTCGTCATGAAAATATCTCGCGATCGGTTTATTCTCGGTTGAACAAGCCCGAAGCCATTGATGCATCATCTTCACGCTGATGTTGTGATACTTGATACGTGTTTTAGGCTTTTTTATCGGGTTGGCGTAAAAAAAAGATGCAAGTGCAAAAAACAAAACCCGGTAAAAAGCTTAAAACTCCCCTAAATTAAGCCAAGACACAAACCTCTGCTTGGAGAGTAATGTTTTGGTGGCTGAAAGACAGTGTCAAATTGGTCAGGCAGTATCCATTTGCCATCCTTTTGGTCGGCGAAAAAAAGATACCACTGCACAAAAGAGAAAGTCTGATAAAATGCCTTAAAACACGTCAAAAATGCCTTGAACCACTCTAAAGACCGAACTGCAAAAGAGGAAGAAGAAGAGAACACGTCAATGATAAGCCAAAGCTTAAACCTTGCCTAGAGAGTAGCTGATTTCAATGTTGAAGTCTGTATCTTGCAGCATGGTCAAATCAAACATCTACAGCAACTTTTCTAGCTTTTTAAAGTTAAAACTTTTGGTCCAACACAAAAAGTTCTCTCACCTAGAGCATTCGACCAGTCACTCTGGTCTTCCTCAGTAGACTGACCCAGTGAGGCTTGTCACGTGGCTTCTTTGAAGTGTGACGTCAACACTGGGTCAAAGGTAACTGGTAGACGATGTCGGCGCCCGTCGCGGGTAAGTGAAGGGTGATGGGCCCTGATGCAAATAGCCTCCTTCAACCCTCTCACTGTCTCAGGAAATAGTCTTGTTCAGTGTCCAAAATCCTTAGCTCTTTAATTTTTCTAGCTGACACGAGACGACATTCTCCCACGCATATAACCAACGGCGCCAATATTAATAGCTACATGTATAAGTATTGCAGCTAGATAGCCCTGCGTTGGAGAATGGGAGACAAAAAGTGCACTGTACTGTACTATACTGTATATATACAAACTGCTGATTGCAAAATCGGTGTACCTAAAATCCGGACTAAGAGACTTAGCAGTTCTTTCCTTCATTGCGCTGTTCATCTCTATAACAAGACAATTAACCAGTAGTTTTATAGTATCTAGCTAAATCCTACGTGGTAACCGTCGCATATTATGTATAGATTTTAATTGTGTAATCGTTATCGAAATGTTTTAATAGTGTGCTTGCTATGTTTTATGTGTACAATGAAAGAGTGTAACAAATCACTGCGTGATTATGTACTTATGTGATTATGTACTTATGTAATAAGGACGAAATTCGGGTATCTGCCCGCGAGAGCCTTACGGAATAAAATTTGAATTCGAAATTCACAGAATAAATTACATTAATCCCGTCCTGTTTCCACCCCACGCACAGGTGAGAACCCTCCGCGTGGGCGGGAACACCTACCGCGTGACTGGACGCTCCTCCTCCTCCTCTTCATCTCATACCTGCAGAGCATCCTCGCATCCTCTTCTAACGCCTCTAGCTCTCGCCATCAGTCTAAGAGCGGAGGTCCTACCTGGAGGGTAACAGCGAACCTGTTAGACTGCAGTAGTCAAGACACGACTGGACGCTCCTCTTCTCGCGCCTCCGAACTCCTCGCTCCTCCGGTGTTTAAGGAAGCCAGCAAAGCGCTCTCTATCAGTCTTAGAGCGGGGATCCTACCTAGAGGGTCATACCGGGAACAGCGAACTTGCCAGACTGCAGTTGTCAAGACGTCGCCTGCAGACTATTTAGAGCGGGATTCAGCCTGGAGGGTCATAGCGGGTAGTCAAGACGGCGGTCTGTATAGGAGTTGGTTCACCGGCTTATTCCTTCGGGATTCCTTGGTGACAACTGGAAATCTCCACTGCAAAGCTCTCTCGTCTTCAGTCGTATAGCGGAGGTCCTACCTGGAGGGTAAAAGCGAACCTGTTAGACTGCAGTAGTCAAGACGTGACTGGACGCTCCTCCTCCTCCTCTTCATCTCACACCTCCAGAGCATCCTCGCATCCTCTTCTTAACGCCTCCAGCTCTCGCCATCAGTCTAAGAGCGGAGATCCTACCTGGAGGGTAACAGCGAACCTGTTAGACTGCAGTAGTCAAGACGTGACTGGATGCGTCTCCGAACTCCTCGCATCTTCTTCTTAACGCCTCCAGACTAGCCGCATCTTTAAGGAAGCCAGCGAAGCACTCTCCATCAGTCTTAGAGAGCGGGGATCCTACCTAGAGGGTCATACCGGGAACAGCGAACTTGCCAGACTGCAGTTGTCAAGACGTCGCCTGCAGACTATTTAGAGCGGGATTCAGCCTGGAGGGTCATACCGTGTAACAGTGAACCTGCAGACAACAGTAGTCGGGGCTTACAGTCTGTGCAGGAGTCGGTTTTCCGGCGTTTTCCTTGGGGACAACTGAAAATCTTCACTGCTAAGTCAGACTCGCGTGTTTAAGGAAGCCGGCGAAGCGCTCTCGCCATCAGTGTTAGCGTGGGGATCCAGCCTGGAGGGTCATACCGGGAACAGTGAACCAGCTAGACAGCAGTCTATACAAGAGCTGGTTTTCCGGGGGCAACTGAAGGTCTCCATTGCGCAGTTCCGTTGACTGCGAAGTCAGCTGTGCCGTGTTAGGGGACACACAGACCAGCGAGCCAGACAGCAGTCGAGACATCGGTCTGTACACGAGCTGGTTTACCGTAAGGTCTTGGCATCTTCCTTGGGGACAACTGAAACTCTCCACTGCGAAGTTTATTCCGCTACTACCGGGGACACACAGACCAGCGGTCAAGACGTCGATGTCTACACTAGCCGGCTTACCGTACGGACTTGGCATCCTTCTTGGTGACAACTGGAACTCTCCGCTGCGAAGTTACTCCGTAAACTGCGAATCCGTTACGCCGTGCCAGGGAACACAGAGACCAGCTAGACAGCAATAGTCGGGACTTCAGTAGAGAAGTCGGTTAACCGACGTGCCAGACAGTGTTCGAGACGTCGATGTCTACACAAGCCAGTTTACCGTACGGACTTAGCATCTTCCTTGGGGACAACTGAAAGTCTCCGCTGCGAAAATCACTACGACGTGACTGGCCTCCAGCTATCCTGTAAAAGTCGTTATCTTTCCGATGCGTGTAGCCGAACAGAGGCGATAGGGTACAGGTCCCCGGAGGACAACTCTGAAAGTTTAGCACGTAAGCGTTGACCTTCGGACATCATTGACCACGGCCTGCGGTAGGTTAGCGATCGAAGTGACCTTCCAGGCATTGAAAGGCGGTTTGAAATGCGCTAGTTGGCTGACCGGAACTCATTGGGACAACTGGAACTCTCCATCGCAAAGTTAACCACGGCACAAGCTCGTAGGTGGCAACCGGGATTGACGAAGATCGCCCGTTGGGTCGATCGATCGGAGATTCGCACTGAACTGAGCTGCGACGTTTGTCAGCCACCGGACGTTACTTTAGAGTTGACACTGATCGTTTCTCTAAAACGCCGGCAGCTTCATTTGGGACCGCTTCTTCAAATTGGTGAGTCAGAAACATACATAAAACGTTTGCTATTGTCAGGGTTATCTGATGTTTGATAACCCTCCTATATTGCTGTCGACGTCGACTCTATTGCTGTCTCGCTCTAAGTTATTGTCTCCTTGCTATCAACAAAGGGGTCGCGAAACAGGCGTGACTGCAATCCCTGGACCTCATTTGGAGCCGTCTGCCGCAAGTTATGAGATGAATGAAACAGAGATTGAATTGGCTTGAAAATAGGGCGCAGAAGCGACCGAGTGTCAGAGAGGCTATCAACAAGTAAGACTAGCTCAGGAAAAGATCTAGTGCCTTGATTAACTTGGCAAGAAAGGGCGCCAAGAACCTAGTACATCTACTGATGATTCAGCCTCTTACACGACATTAAGATGCTGTACCGGCTTTTGGCGTTGTTGCTCTGCCTTGAAACAGAGTGTCAGAGAGGCTATCAACAAGTAAGACTAGCTCAGGAAAAGATCTAGTACTTTGATTAAGTCACAACTTGGCAAGACAAGGCGCCAAGGAACTAGTTCATGTACTGATGACTCAGGCTCTCACACGACATTGAGATACTGTACCGGTTGTCGGCGTTGTTTTTATTCGTCTTGAATCGATATCCTACTCACGAGAACGGAAAAAAATTCAACCTTGTCCCCTGTGATTTATGAGGTAAAAGCAAATTCAACTGGTTACGGTCGTGTGGCAAGGGAAAGGTCGGAAGGTGTTTTGGAGCATGTCCGTGTCGACATCACACTGATCGAAAAACGTGCGACTCTTTCCGGCAAGTAGGCCGAAGGTGTATACCTATCACTACACCTGCCACCTACATCGGCTACATATAGCGGCGAGAAGCAGCACTCCACTCCAGAAGCTCTGAGGAAGGTGTCTGACAGACATCGAAACGCAAGCAAGGTGAGAGACATTATAGTGTAAATCTGAACTTAACAATCTCTGAACTATATTAACGGAGGACAATGTCTATTTTTATGTTAAATTTGTAACTTATTTTTATTTAGTTAAGGCTTTAGATATGGATCACATAGGCAGTTGCCTTTTTATCCATGAAATAAATGTATGTATGTATATTACTGGTTGTGTAAAAAAACAATATCTCATGCGCTACCAGCCTTATGAAAATTGCTTTCGGATCGCTAGATCTTTTTGGTTGGATCTTAGCTTAACGTGGTACTTGTTAGCCTATTAGTAAGTTATATTGTGAATGTTTAATTTGTGTATCTTTCGGCACCCGATATCAGCCATGCTGCCTGGGTGGCCATTGTATTGCCTCGTTGCAATTGAATTAAAATAAAAGATAAAATAAAATAAATCTTTTTGGAGCTACAGATAAAAGTGGACGTCACGTTTGCCTGTAGTGT
The DNA here is from genome assembly GCF_001625305.1 of Branchiostoma belcheri. NCBI lineage: Eukaryota > Metazoa > Chordata > Leptocardii > Amphioxiformes > Branchiostomatidae > Branchiostoma > Branchiostoma belcheri. Next base: position 638,651 of record NW_017802602.1, read on the forward strand.
GCTCATATCGCTATCGATTTGAATCACTTGCAAGACGATCTGAGGACCCCATCATTTGTCCATGTTCATTTGTAACCTGCACAGATAACGCCGTGTTACCCTGTCGCCACCTTTCCCCTCGCCTTCTTATCGACTCCGAGACGAGACAAAAACGCCCGTGCGAGTAGCTACCGTCTCTGTAGTCTACCGTACTGACTTTTTCTTTTATTTTCTTTATTTGCAATTCGACATGGACAATACAGGACATGGTGGTGAGGTACTCTAGCTAACAACCTTACGAAAATTGTTTTCGGGTCGCTGGGTCTTTTTGGAAATTCAGATAAAAGTGGACGCTACGTTTTCTGCAGTGTTCATATCGCTATCGATTCAAATAACCTTCAAGCCGACCGGAAGACCCCTCCATTTGTCAAATTGTTCATTTGTAACCTGCACAGATAACGCCGTGTTACCCTGTCGCCACCTTTCCCCTCGCCTTCTTATCGACTCTGAGACGAGACAAAAACGCCCGTGCGAGTAGCTACCGTCTCTGAAGTCTGCCGTACTGACGTTAATCTTGTAAATTCAACGACTGGTTCAAAAAGAGAAGACAAGCGAAGAGACAACCTTCGGGCGATACAAAGAGACAAAACAGAGACAGACGCGCGGCGTCTGCCGGGCATCTTTACCCATCTACTGATAAAGACTTCCTTCTGGCAAATATACATTGACAAATACTCGTTTTGGGTGCAAAGACTGAATCACTGACAACGTATCAGGAAGACGCTGTGTTGGCAAACAGACAGGATTTAGCTACTTTCCAAGCAGAGGTTGATGGGGGAAGATCGTTAGCTTTTTATATATGGCCCTTTTTTTGTCGCTACCTCCGTCGATGGCAGGCGACCTTCTCTGGCTAATGGATACTGTCTTGCCACCAAAATGGATCTGCTTGGAGATTAGGTTTTAGCCAGCTCACACCAAGGTGCGTTTCAGCTGCAATACGGACATTGTATCCGGTTCCTAAACGTTTCCAAGGTGTACCTCTCCTTAAATACAGGACTTGAAGATTACAAGGCCAGCCACCGAAGCACTGCAAGCTCCACAAGTGTTGAGGAAGATAAAAGTAAGAGCAACTTAATTTATTATATATAAGTAGTCATTCTTTTATTCATGTTGTATAGCAGTGTAATGTTGTCGTTTTTATATGATGGCGTAGTATGTGTAATGTTGTTCTTATATGTATTTCAGAATCTAGGAAGACAAGTTGTTTTGGCTGTCGCTTTTGCATCTAATGGATATCCCAATAAGGCCATGTTAATTTGATTATATGGATGACATCCGGGCGCGCATGAATTTTCGTCCGTTTTCGACCATACTCTAAATCGTACAAAATGAGAGAATATATGTCGTGGGTTGCAAAAAAAATGGAAAACGATAGTAATGTCATAGAATGCCGAAATCAATTAAGGAAAACAAGAAAATGTGAAGAAATGAAAATGAAGAGTCTATTATTATTCGCCATACCATACTCTGTGTGTTAACCCTATCTATAGACTGGAGGAGGGGCTAAAAGTGCCCGCGCCAACTTTGATGTCGGATAACACCCGAACGGCTTGCGCTAGGGCCACCAAACTTGGTGTTTTACATTCGTGTATTTTCCAAAATTGTTCAGGACAGTCCCGCAGGATGTCCACCGAGGAGGCGTACTCCAACTTCTCGGGGCTGCCGTCGTGTGGTCCCGACGGGATGCCCGAGAACGCTACGGTGGAGGAGGAGGACCCGGGATCGGGAGTCATCCCCACGACTTTCATCGCCGTGTTCTTCACGCTGATCTGCCTCATGGGGGTCGTTGGCAACGCGCTCTGCTTCTACGTCTTGTGTCTGAAGTCTTCGCCGAGATCTACCATAACAGTCTACATACTTAGCCTGGCTACCGCAGACACAGGTAAGGGCCTCGTGCCTGAAACATCTTTAGCCTCGGTACTGCAGGCACAGGTAAGGGCCTGATGGGGTCGTTGGAAACGCGCTCTGCTTCTACGTCTTGTGTCTCAAGTCTTCGCCGAGATCTACCATCACTGTGTACATCCTTAGCCTGGCTACTGCAGACACAGGTAAGGGCCTACTGTCTACTACATACATCCTTAGCCTCGCTAGTGCAGACACAGGTAAGGCTCTCCTTAGCCTCGCTACTGCAGACACGTTTTAGGGCCTGATGGATGTAGTGGGGAAAATCCCTCTGTTTCTACGTGCTGTGTCTCAAGTATTCACCGAGGTTCACTATAACTGTCTACATCCTTAGCCTCGCTACTGCAGACACAGGTAAGGGCCACCTTAGCCTGGTTACTACAGACACAGGTAAGGCCCCACTGTCTACTTCATCCTTAGCCTCACTACTGCAGACACAGGTAAGGGCATCCATAGCCTCGCTACTGCAGACACAGGTAAGGCCCTCCTTATCCTCGCTACTGCAGACACAGGTAAGGCCCTACTGTCTACTTCATCCTTAGCGTCGCTACTGCAGGCACGGGTAAGGCCCTTCTTAGCCTCGCTACGGTAGAGAAGGTTCTCTCCGCGGCAAAACTCCCTCAGCAGCAAAATCGTCCCTACGCGGCACAACTCGTGTCGCTCACCGAAAAAAAATAACGCCGCCGCGCAATAAGTCTGTGAAGGAGGCTAATAAAAACTATCCTTCCACTTGTGATTTAGATATTTGGTTTATGCTGGTGAGAAAAAAACACTACTAGTACTTCCCAAAACATGATTAATGGTCAAATTGGTGTAAGTTAAGACACAGGGTTTTAATAGGCTTTCCCCAAACTACCTTAAATCCCAGGCAAACGCCGTTACTGTCATAAAAACGGCATAAAACCTGCTGTCCGTGTCATAAAACGACCAGTGCAGAAAAAGCTATTTCCGTCCTTCAGAAACATAAAAATCTACACAAAACCTTGCTTCATAGCAGGGTCCGTTTAACAATATGGTGGTGTTAGGTTGTGGGAGATTTATTAAATCGACCTTCGCAAGTACGGGTAGTGAAAATCGCCGAGTGAATCGCCAATACTTCATGTTCGTCGCTGCCGGACTCAGACCTTAAAACCTGAGCTTTATTCCACACACAGCACCACTCTGGAACCAAGTACTTCAGTCACTTAGAAACGCCCATAGCCTCGTTGCTTTTATGAGAGGAAGAAAAAAGGATCTGTTGACCATTTAGGCTGTAGTTGTTTTTATAAAGCCACTATTTCAATTGTACAGCTATTCAGTATGTATTTTCATGTAACTTTTGCCTGTATTTAGCAGTTGTTTGTAATGTGTGGGGCACGGCATCAGCTGAATTCGCTGCCTATAGTGCTCCATTTGTATTGGCGTCGCAAGTTTAAAAGAGAAAGAAAGAACGAATCGCATATACTTCAGGCGGCAGGGGGGGGGGGTGAGGAGAATTCAAAATGACAGCACTTAAAATTGGCCTTTAGAAAGTCCAAGTGCGCCAACACTCCGGGCCTCGAGGGGCGGGTTTGGACCATCACCAATGGAATTGAATGTTGACGTGAATAGTAAGAGAGAATTCGAAGTGCTGCAGAATTTAGCCATTTCATACTTACGGAACTCTGTTTTATAGTTCCTTGTTGGCAGTTGTTTTACAGCCTGCTTGGACATTGTTTCTTTTGTTTTTCTTCTTATACAATTCCCTATGTACTAGTAACTAGTATCATCCAATATGTTATATCATCCAGTGCATTTAACCCGGAAAGGCATGAATATGCAATAAACATCATTGTCATTGTCAAACAGTATCAAAATCATACGACGAAAATTGTGACCGCGCCGTTACTGCCAAAACCGACATAGACATAAAACTAGCCACACATAAACCTACTGCGTATACGTACTGCATGATGGAAATAGGAAAATCCTGAAAACTTTTGAGTTTCAATTAGTCTGGCCGCGATCTGTCCGGGTTCAGTAATGAGACCGTAATGAGCCCTGTGGGAGGCGGGCAGATGTAATCTCGTTCTACGGTGATGAGCTAGCACCTGCACGGGTATGGAAATCTGTAGTGGGGCGGAATGAAAAAGATGCTTCCCCAACCATACACAATCAGACGCACAACCCGCAGTAGTCTTTCCACTGAAAAACATGTCCTCACTGTGCCGGTCACTAGAACTCACTCCACCGGCAGAACTTTCATACATACTGCATGTCTGGAACAGTCTTCCAGACAACGTGGTCGGCCTGATCAATGACAACAACCTCCAGTCATTCAAAACAAGAGTACACCGGCATCTTCTTTCCACCATCAGGACTTCTACATGTAGCTAGAACCATGCATTTACTGTAAACCACCGATTAGCCCGGAGTGTTACAATCCAGGCTATTGTTTACATAAGCACATGATAGAAAAAACTGACAGATGTAATCTCGCTCTAAGGTGATGAGCTAGCACCTAGCTGCGCGGGTGGTATGGAAATTTGTAATGGGGCGGAATGGCCGAGTGTGTAAGGTGAGCGGACACGAGGTCGAAAGGTCCTTGCAAAATTCACGTAAACACACAAGTTTTTTCAACTTATATTTATGCCGCCATCAACGCAGACAAACGCAAAACTCATTTTTACCTAAGTAAAGTGGGGGAAATTCGTGTTCAGTTCCTTTCCCAGGGGCACAATCTCGGTGGCATGGCAGGGTAAGAACTCAGGACCGATGGTCCAGAATTTTTTTTTCCATTTTATTCATTTCCAGTTGACATCCTGGCGTGGCCATTTTACGTGCGTCACACCTACCAGTTTATCCAGGAACTGCAGTTGCTCTTATGTTTGCCCCTTATTCTCATTTAATAATCTTAATAATTTTTAATAATTTTTAATAATTTTTTTTTGCTATTTCCAGTTTACATCTTGGCGTCGCCATTTTTAGCGTCGACGTATGTCATGCCTAGTGGTTTATTCAGAAACTGCAGTTGTTTGTATGTTTACCTGTACTCTATTTTAATAATTTTGTTTTCTTGCTATTTCCAGTGTACATCCTGGCGTCGCCATTTCTAGCGTCGACGTATTTCACGGACCTGTGGTACTTCGGCGACGTCGGATGCCGCGTCATCGCCGCCGTCGACGTCCTGACGCTCAACGCCTCTACCTTCACGCTGACAGTCATGTGTCTGGAGCGCTACCTGGCCGTCGTGGACCCCATCAAGTCTTTGAAGTGCCGCTCCGTGTCGCTGTCGCGTGTTCTGTCAGGGGTCATCTGGGTGCTGGCGCTCGCGCTGTCCCTCCCCATGGCGCTGTCTACCGAACTCAAGGAGGTAAGGCTGATGTTTTTTCATTGTATTGTTTTTGGTATGTCTGTGTGCGTGTGTCTGTTTCCACATGGCCCTTAGGTCAGGTTGTAATGGATATGGTTGGGTTCAGTCTGTCCCATGGCGCTCTCCACAGAACTCAAGGAGATAAGGCTTCCATGTCGTAGTTTGCACTCACGTGACCTACATGCCCGCCATGTTGGAGCGTTAAAGATCTGGGTCCTGTCGTTCGCGCTAAGGCTTTACCACGTACGAGGTAAGGCTTTACCACGTACTGCACCTGTACGAAACCCGTAATGTATTGTACATAGCACTTCGGTAGTTCCCGTCTGTAGTTTCCTAATGTTATGTCGAAAAAGATATCCTCTGTAACAGGCAAAATTCTGATGCAACGTTGACCAAAAACCCAACGAAAACCGTGGAAAATCGGGGTTTAGTGCAGAAGCAGTAGTACGTTCTGCCGACGTGCTAGGCTTCCGTGCCGTAGTTTGCAGTCACGTGACATACATGGCCGCCATGTTGGAGCGTTAAGACGCGTCATATGTCAGGGGTCATCTGGGTCCTGGCGCTCGCGCTGTCCCTTCCCTTAAAAATACACAAAGTTGACATATCTGTGCGCCGTAGTCCCACCACCACAAGACATTAAAAATGCTAATGCTAACAAAGTTATTTGAAAAATAAGATTACGTGTTAACCTCCTATATCTCATTGGCGGAAACACATCCGCCAATCAGAGCTAGAAGGAAAATTTAGGCCCATTTACATATGTAGTATTTGGACTTCTATATCTGATTGACTGTTTTAAAAAGTCAAGCAGAGCTAGAAGCGCTTGGTATCTACAATGTAAGTCTGAGCGATTTGCATCGTTTTAAAGTTGTACATAGAGGGTAACAATGTGGAGAGTCTAAGAATAAGGTGCAGTTTAGCATTATCTGACATATTATTAAGGTTAACAAGATGACCGAGTAAATCTGCAAGTTGTGTTTTTCTCCATGTTAATCAAGAGATTGTGTTATATTATTGAGTTTAAAGTGTAAGAAACTACCTAGTATAACTCACCCGTTTCGTGCAGAGTGTTGTTCGCGCCAACTTTCCCGACAGTACGGCACCCCCTGGCCTCCTCGTCGGACTGGATAAAATTACTGGAACGACAAACGTGCAGAGCATTAGTATCATGAAGGTTCCTCTGTGTCGGTACGAGTTACACGTTTAGAGTTAAAACTTTAGATTCAACACAAAGAAGCTTTCGACCAGTCACTCTGGTCTTCCTCAGTAGACTGACCCACTGAGGCTTCTCACGTGGCTTCTTTGAAGTGTGACGTCAACACTGGGTCAAAAGTGGCCGACATCGTCGATCTACCTGATACATTTGACCCAGTGTTGACGTCACACTTAGTACACATATATCTTAAGGTAAGTCAGAACTTCTTTGTGTTGGATCTGTATCTATATGGTATGACCGCCTTTCGACGTAACACACCAGCTTCGCAGGCACGCGGCGCGGCGGCAGCTGGCTACATTACACCGATCGACTTGTTACACCAAACCCTTGAACTCTAGACATTGTTTAAAGCTAACGACAACGCCCCTACTGTACTTGGTGACAGCGAGTTCCACTCTGCGATAGTTCTAGGGAAGAATGAATTCTTGAACACCTCAATCCTTGGTTGATAACTCTGGTACTTGAAGGCATGGCTATTTCTTGTTCTCTTTTGGGTTGGTATTAGGTACTTGGTAGTTGGGACGTCCAGCAGTTTATTAGTCATTTTGTACATCATGCATAGGCTGGATATTTTTCTTCTGCCTTCAAAAGTTTAACTCCAAACACGTACAGAGCATTAGTTCTGCAAGGCTCGGGCCGGCAAAGCTGCTCCTTTCAATCAGTCTGACTCCACTGAGAAAAGCGATGAGTCTGACCCGAGCCAGGACTTTCCCGCTCCAAACGACATTACGTCCGCGCTACTGAACATCGCCAAGTGGAAACACAATCATCAGGGGGCAACACCAGCTGGTCTGGGTTCGAGCACTCCACCCGGAAAGTCTTAGACACGCGGTCGTTCTTTAAGGAGCACTGGAGAAGGGCGAAGGGTCATTAGGAGTCGTCGCTTCCCTTTGAAGCCGTCTTCTGAACCGTTCTGTCTCCTGATGAGGTTCTAAGCGCCGTGTTATTACTGATGAGGCGAGGCCGAGTCGGTTATTGGAAGCGTTTCGGTTTAGTGAACTGGACAATATGCTGTAGTTCGCTAAGTTCCAGCTTAGTGAGTTGGACAATGATGATTAAGTTCATTGCACTGCAAAATGAGCCCACTTTGAGAACACGAGGGACGAAGTTAGAGCGGCTAATATAACAGTGAGTGGACAATGTCTAATACAAAGTTACTGTAGAGTGAAGAAACATTAGGCCTTAGAAGAAACTGTATCAATACTAGGCAAACGCAAGGAACATGAGGGGCAAAGTTAGAGCAGCTAAGATAACAGTGAGTGGACAATATCTAATACAAAGTTACTGTAGAGTGAAGAAACATTGTTATAGAGCCTTAGTAAAAAATAAAGCAATATCAGGCAAACGCAAAAGAGTCAGCAAAACAAAAGTTAGCTCGCCGTGTTGTCAGCTGTTATTCTAGGCGGAGACTGTTTTCGGGAAATACGTGGAGAAAGAAAGTTGGAGAAACAGACAGGTTTGAGTCCGGCCGACAAAAAAGACATTTAAAATGCCTTAAAAGTGCCGAGATAAGTTTGGAGATAAATCCAAACTTTGATAAACATAAACTACTGAATTTCACCAAATTTCGGCTGCACATGACAGGTTCATGTTAACCTTCGCAAAGGGAAACATATTGTTTTTGCTCCGTTTCTTCTCCAAGCACATAAGGTCAATGATCTGGACCTGACGGTGCTGTAGCAGACACCCTGTGGTGTTAGATTACATTACGTAGCAAGTGATGGCTGAGGACAGATTTAGAGGGGCTGGTCGCCTTATATAAACGTACTTTAGTAAGCAATAAACAGGGCAGTAGGTTGAAGGAAAACTTTATGTGCATTGGCTTTGTAGAAGTTAACTTTATAGTACATTAATCCATTTGCTGTTCCTATGACGTCACTCGCAATTTGTGGAAACGTTGAACGAATCAGATGACGTCAGATGACGTCACGTCGTGTGCGAAATCACGGTCAAAGCCAGACTTCTACCATGACCACTTTTCCCAAGTGAACTCAGGGTATGATTGACATCGTGTCTCATACGTTTTGGCAATTTGCAGTTACTTCTAAGGCGCTTGTAAGTCTTCAATTGCACCCTGCCCTTTCTGTGTACCGTCCCGAGTTACGAAAGTGATCTCGAAGCAGTTAAACTCGGATGAACCCCAAGAGCAGTTGAGCTACGTGGGGTCGTGTGGCGTAACGGCAGAGTGCGCGACTCGGAACCTCTCGTGTTCGAGTCCTGACATGCCACCGATCTTGTGCCCCTTGAAAAGGCACTTTACACGACTTTCCTCATTTCGCTCAGGTGAAAATGAGTATTGTCCTGTCATGTATTTGTCCCCTGTGTTGGTGACGGCATAAATATAAGTTGAAAAAAAAATTAAGTGTCCTGTCACCACGTCTGGTGATTACACGTCTGGTGACCCCTCGATCGTGACAGATCGAGAGGGCAGTCACTATGTTCGCTTAATCTGCTCATAATGGTACCACTGCGCATTGCACCGCCCCAGGTCACCGGAGGCGGTGTTGTCACGTCATGGGCTTTAAAACTTTAACGGGCTGCTGGAAAGTGATGGTGATGGTTTGGACCTTTGGTGCTGGGGATGGTTGTAATGGCAGGCAAAGGTCGTCACTTTTCTCTGCGGATTGCAGGTGAAGAATGGCTCATCACCGTTCAATCCTACTTACCAGAACAGACACTAGCCTCTGCCAGGCTTCGGGAGGCCTGGAAAGAGTAGAAATTGGCCAAATAGAGAGAGAGATAACATACGACTGAGGATAGTTGTAATGGCAGGCAAAGGTCGCCACTTTTCTCAGCGGATTGCGGGTAAAGAATGGCTCATCACCGAGGGCGGTTAGGAAATACTAACAAAGACCCGCGTTCAATCCTGCTTACCAGAACCAACGCTAGCCTCTACCAGGCTTCGGGAGGCCTGGAAAGAGTCGAAATTGGCCAAATAGAAAGATAACATACCAGGGGAGTTAGAGCGCTAGAGAAAACAGTTCGGGAGGCAACTGGAAAGAGTAGAAATTGGCCAAATAGACAGATAGCTTGCCGCGGAGGATGGTTTTAATGGTACGCCACTTTTCTCTACGGACTGCAGGTGAAGAATCACTGAGCGAGGTTAGGAAATACTAACAAAGGCGAGCTTTCATGGCCTCCATAGAATGACAAAAACTGGGGAGTTTGTGGTCTTCAGGGTCTTTGGGAGCTTTTATGTGCTATCTTCTGATTGCATATAGACAACATAGCCGGCCTGGTTGAATTACCCCCGTTTTTAGAACTGGGCTAATCAGAAAACAGCCGAAGAAACCAAACCCCCAGTTCTATAAGCCTGCTACGGAGGCTAGCGCTTTCAGTCCTACTTACCAGAATCGAAGCTAGCCTCTACCAGAAAGAGTATAAATCGGCCAAATAGAGAGATAGCATGCCGCGGAGGACGGTTGTAATGGAACGCAAAGGTCACTACTTTTCTTCGGGAATTGCACTTGAAGAACGCCTCACCACTATAAGCGCGGTTAGGTAATACTAACACAGACGCGCGTTCAATCCTGCTAACCAGAACCGCGGCAGTTTTTACATCTCTCAAACGTCATACATAAGAGCGACGGAGGACAAAGTTAAATGGAGGAGGATAGTGGACCAAGTCACGGTGCCCCAACGACACTCAACGTCAAGGTATAGGTGAGGGTGGTGGTGAGAATGTCATACAGTGATACTAATTTTTTGGGGCTGTCTTTTGCAAACATTAAGCCCGCATGGCCCCAGGCATTACAATACATCGTCATGATTTTATTTATTTATTCAACTTAACATAATTAAAATTCGAAAGGGGAACCGGCAACAGAAACAGAATGTTCCTCTTCCAGGCCGACCCCCTTAGAAACACATAAAAAGACAAGTTAAAAGATATATAAATGATTGTGAATTAAACAAAGTGTAACCAATAACAAGGGCAATAACCAAATGCTAACCATCATACAAGTGAGAAACAACAACAAAAGTTATGATGTTTGTTATGTGGGTAGAGTCATTCCTGCGTGGCCTCATATATCACTAAGGACACGCCCTGGAGTTCCAGGGAGCTAAGTAAAGCATATATCTTTTTTTACGTCGCTCTTATCTTTACAGAACTGAAATTCTGAAAGGAGCCGACAACACGAACAGAATGTTCCTCTCCCAGGCAGACTCCCATAGAAACACATAAAAAGACATACTAAGTTAAAAGATATATAAATGATTGTAAATTAAACAAATTCTAATTAAACAAATTCTAATAGCTAAATGCTAACCACTATACAAGTGAGAAACAACAACAAAAGTTATGATGTTTTCATGGCCCATTCCTGAGTGGCACCAGGGACACGCCCTGGAGTTCCGGGGAGCTAAGTGAAGCATATATCTTCTTTCTTTTATGTCGCTCTTATCTTTCATTCAAAACAAAAGAGATGAAACTTCTTCAAGGCCACGGGCGACTGAAGCTACCCCGTACCACCCTCTCCATCAACTGTCAAGTTCGCAATTTCGCTTCAGATTCCGAGAGAAGAGAGTAGCTCCCTGGTACATACAGCACTTCTGCTTTGATATATTAGCCCTTCCCATGGAGACTTTAGGACTTATACCAGAAAATCACGGCGTATCATAACTCCAATTTGGAAGCGATCGTTGATATTCAGGGAGCGGCGTTTTTACCGTGGAAGCTGCGAAGGTAATCTTCCCGAGTCGAGCCGAAAATGGCCCCACAAGTGAGCCAATGCATCTGGAAAATGAAACTCAGCTTCAATTCTGATCATGAGACATCGCGGAGTAGAGATCATTTTCATTCATGGCACCATTGGTACCAGAACATATCAACCCAAGATTAGGGGTCTCAAAAACTCATTAAAACTAGAACTACCGTAGAGTGGAACTCGCTGCCACCAAGTACAACGGGGGCATCATCACTAGATAGTGTTAGTAACGGTTACAGTTATTATGTGCAAATGCCAAGTGTAACAGGTCGTTCGGTGTAATATTATGCTGCTGTTGCTCGACTTGCCACTGAAAACGGTCAGTTTAATTTTGTGGTGCACACACCGATTATCAAATGTGGGCAATATTTTTCCATAGCAAAAGCTTTTTCAATCCTCTCGGGATGGTTTGATGCAAAAGTTATTCCCATAGTCTCGATGTGAATCTAGCTGTTTCTGGTGAAACGGTGTTGCTCATTTTGAAAATTCTTCGTGCGTGCTCAATGCACTTCTTCACCCAATGTCAGGGCTTGGCAAGTCTGGAATCCCAATGAACGCAGCATGATGATAATCTTAAAGTCGTTCGGTGTGATATAGCTAGCTGCCGCCGCGCCGCGTGCCTGCGAAGCTGGTGTGTTATGCCGAAGGGCGGTTATACCGGCTATACAGATACAGAAGCTGGTGTGTTACACCGCAGAACGGTTATACCGGCTATACAGATACAGAAGCTGGTGTGTTACGCCGAAGGGCGGTTATACCGGCTACACAGATACAGAAGCTGGTGTGTTACGCCGAAGGGCGGTTATACCGGCTATACAGATACAGAAGCTGGTGTGTTACGCCGAAGGGCGGTTATACCGGCTACACAGATGCAGAAGCTGGTGTGTTACGCCGAAGGGCGGTTATACCGGCTATACAGATACAGAAGCTGGTGTGTTACACTAAGGGGCGGTTATGCCGGCTATACTGATACAGAACCTAGCACAAACTTTGAATAGATCTAAGTTATGAATCAAGCAATAACTGAAGAAATGCTTGTCAACAAAAATTCCCCGTTCATTACCTACATTCACGTTTGTATTTTAAATATTCGACGTTCACTCTAGGTCTGGAATCCCAATGAACACAGCATAAAGATAGCCTAGCACAATCTTTGAACAGATCTAAGTTGTGAATCAATCTATAATTGAAGAAATGTTTGTGAAGAATTCCCCGTTCATTACCCACATTCACGTTTGTATTTTAAACATTTGACGTACACTCTACTAAAGCTGGTACATGTACTTGTAGAATTAACGACAATCACTGTACATTATTCTCTTCATGGCAAGCCAATGTAAAGCACAAGGTCATTACAATTTGTTTTAAGCCGCCTGACTGGTTGCGTTATTGCTATGAGATGCTCACGAGGTAACCTCCGATCATTCCGTAAAGTCTCGTCAGTGAATCACTGCCATCACTTAGGCCACACCGACTTAATTTTATGGATGACATCCGCACGCGCACTGATTTTTGCCTGTTCTCAAAAAAAAAAAAGATCACGTCCTCCGAGGCTCTCGCCTGCCTCTAGGCCTTGGTAGTCCATAGTAGTTAGCGACAATACGGAGCCGGTGGTAACTCTGGAAGATGGCACCTAGGTTACCGAAGCTCCACGACTCAAGAACTCGGTATACACGTACGGTGCCTATTTATGCATTCCACAAAAAAACAGCATGTGCAGGTTTATCATATACATCGCTATGTACTGCCGCAAATTCACAATACCAGCTTTGTATTCCTGTGGTTTAGTAGTATTTTTATTTTTGGTCGGAATTTTTTTTATTCGCCCGCTCGCACTAGTTTGGGGGTCTTCAGAGGATGTCATCCATAGATTTAAGCCGGTGTGGCCTTACTGAAAATCAGATTAATAATCAAAATGATAGAAATCAATTTTACAACCTAATGCCTTTCAGCCTAATGATGGAAGTCTGGTTGAACGCAAACATTACAGAGCTAATTCTGCTTCATCAGCGGTAACTCTGACGTCATGGGCCAGGTGTGCTGACGTTGCACGTGTCAGCTGTAGTTGCTCTGATGTACGTCGGCGAGATCAAAGCAGACAGCGATGGCGGAAACATGTTTACGTTTGTGCCAAAATCAATCGGCCAAGTTAAAGTCGATTAAGTGAGTGGGCGGGGTGTCTATCGTATATGCAGAACCGTGCCTTGTAGTTCTATGCCTGAGTGAGATCCAAGAACGTAGATTTGTCCCAGGTATGGCCCTGGATACACCTGTACTATCTAGAACCGTGCCTGAGCATGGTTCTGGATAAATCGTTCATGTTGAAGTCGAGTAAGTGAGTGGGTGGGGCGTCTATCCTATATGCAGAACCGTGCCTATGTAGCTCTAGGTCTGAATGAGTTATGGTTAATATCAGGCACGGTTTTGGAGATTCTCTGCGTATCCAAGAACGTAGATTTGCCCAGGCATAGTTCTGGATACACCTGGACTATCCAGAACTGTGCCTGACCATGGTCTTGGATAAATCGTTCATGTTAAGGTCGCTTAAATGAGTTGGCGGGGGGGCTACCGTAGGCGGAACCGTGCCTATGTAGTTCTATGCCTGGGTGACTTAGGATCAGGCACGGTTCTGCATAGTCTCAGTGTGTCTAAGTACATTGCTAAGACAACCATAGTCATCATAAATATAAAATGGGAACTTGAACAAGGTGCACTTCACTGCACGAAAAGTTGGATGTACCAAAGGTTGTAAACTCAGGTAATGTTTACTTTGTATACAGTACCTGTCTTTACAATGGTAGTAAATAAAAGTCACGTCCGGTAATTTCATTTACAACCCTTGTTAAGCCAGCAATCGTTTTACTTGACTTTTATTTACTACCATTGTAAAGTTCAGAAGGGTTTATTAAAAAACAAAGTAAATATTACCCAACTATACTGGTATTTACTGCCATTGTAAAGTTCAGAAGGGTTTATTAAAAAACGAAGTAAACATTACCCAACTTTACTGGTATTTACTGCCATTGGTAAATCTAAGTTTTCGTGCAGTGCTTGTCAAACAATTTTACTTCATTCCTTTTAATTTCAAGAAACATAAACATTTCTATAATTACCTTTGTTTATACATCAATAAGACAATTGCACTAATTGTTTTTATCTATTTATTTGTTTTCACATCGGAAATGTTTGTAATTGGTTTGCAGACAGCGTAATTCTAATTCTAATTCTACAGCGTGCCTGCACCTAATCTATAATGGTATTCAGGAATTAGAGTATGGCAGAAAAGCCTTGCTCAACGATTCGCGGCGTAACGATAGAGTGTTCGACTCGGAACCAAGAGGTCCCGGGTTCGAGCCCTGACATGCCACCGATCTTTTGCCCTTGGGAAAGACACTTTACACGCCTTTCCTCACTTAACTCAAGTGAAAAGGAGTATTGTCCTGTCCTGTATTTGTCCTCTGCGTTGGTGGCGGTATAAAATAAGTTGAAAAAAAACTTGAGTGTGTCGTCACCATGTCTGGTCATGAAATGTTGGGATCAACTAGAGAAGTAACATTTGCAAAGCAAATGCATAATGTTTACCTTCAGACATGGTCTGCTCTGTTAATTTTTACTCAAACAATATTCACATACATGTACTACTAGTATATGGTGACAGGAGCAAATCAGACAATGAAATTGCAACATTATGTAACCCAACACCAGTCACCATGGTGACAGACGTCAACAAATCATGTCATTGGTCAGATCGTAGGTCACTGTTTTGAGACGAAGAAGAAGAAGAGGAAGAAACTGAGCAAAAACAATATGCTTTCGTAAAACGTAAAAAAAGACTCACGGTAGTTCAATGCCCGTGTTGTATCATTCACCAGATCCGTGCGATATCTTAGATGGTTATTTTTTATTATTTTATTTCTTTAATCTTAATAAGACAGCTGGGTAGCCCAGTTCAATTTTGCCAAATTGATTTTCATTTGGGCCCAGCACTGATACAGTAAAATCATCAGTGTAACAGATCTAGAGGGAGTAAACTTAACTCAAAGTTTAGCCGTATCTTTGCTATTGTGTTTAACTATATCCACCACTCTGGAAGATTTGACCAATCTCATTAATGTTATGCTATAGGTATTGGTGCGCCAGCCACTTTCATTTTATGTTTATGTTATACTTTATGTCAATTGTCATCTTTATGTTAACATTTGTATTATGTTTTATGAGCAGCGGATTCACATAAGCACACGTGCTTCCTATCCAATGGTCAAAAATCCATGTGAA
Source organism: Branchiostoma belcheri (assembly GCF_001625305.1). Lineage (NCBI taxonomy): Eukaryota > Metazoa > Chordata > Leptocardii > Amphioxiformes > Branchiostomatidae > Branchiostoma > Branchiostoma belcheri. The sequence continues at coordinate 654,123 of NW_017802602.1, forward strand.
TAAAATAAATAAAATAAATAAAGTTTAACAAATATAACGAAGGTTGTTAGCCATAAGTAACACAGGTATGCATTAGGTATTCATAACCAAAACGTGTGATACATGAAATCATATAAACAAAGGACAATATAAACAAATCAAAATCATTTTCCATAAATCATGTCCATTACACAGTCCATGTCAGCTTTTCTTTTTCTGCAGGTCCATGGCCTTCAGATGAATGATAAATGGCGTGCCGATAAATAAGTCATCTCCGAATCATCTCAAATAGAGAAAACTGTTGAGGCGTGAGCGCTATGATTAAAGGCATCCAGTGTAGTTTTTAGGGCTTGGAAACCCGATTTTGCAAAGTCAATATTCTAGTCACTTATCTACATACTGAGTTGAAACAACACTATCCCAATGTATATTGACCCTCATGGAGCAAAAATATTTTAAAAATTCTGACAGAAAATGGTTACTGGAAGTCCCCTTCATTGATATATAAATGACTCATCTCAGGGCTTGTTTCTGCAGTTTTAAAAGCCCAAAGTATGAGATACTGACTCAAATGTGCTAATGTGAAGCAGTATGTGTAAATATGACAAAGATTTCCCTTATTCAGAATATTTCCAGCTTTGCTGCCCTGAAATCGCATTTGATGCCTTTAAGATGAATGATAAATGGCTTGCCGATAAATAAGCCATCTCCGAATCATCTCAAATAGAGAAAACTGTTGAGGCGTGAGCGCTATGATTAAAGTCTTGTCATGACCATGAACTTCGATCGCGGAGGATCAGGCCGCTTCCCGGGGATAATTGGCTGGTATTGATTCGTCTGCAAGGTGCTGCATTATAAAAGGCAGAGTGCGTCTCGAAACACGAAAACAAACGACCGGCCGGCAGGTCTGGGAAACGGCGTCTAGACCAAAGAGTAGAGATAAGAAAAAGCGCGGAGCCGAACGTCCGAGTTGTTAAGGGCAAGGCTGTTGAAAGAAAAAAAAACTGTATGGAGAGTGCTGATAACAAGGCTGAGCACTTTCAGGCCGTTGAACTAAAGACGCCAGGCTTAGAGAAAGAAGTCATAGAATACACGGCCACAAAAGGGTTAGGCAGGTTTTGTCGTTCCTAGAAACGATACGAGACAAGGGATTTTTTTTATTCATACACAAAGAAAGGTACAAGACATGGTGGTGCCGCACTCAAGTGGAAAGCACTTATGTTTACGGCACCACTAAATAAATACGTATAATAAAGAAATAACAAACGCAACTTTAAGACAGGCAAAACAGTAAATACAGGAAATTCAAAAGCGCAAGTCCGGTTCCCCACTCAATGATAAAAAAGGCAAGGGATTCCAGGACGGTAAGTATTGACATTGTTGCATGGAAAGTAACTAGGGTTTCCAGGAAAGTGCCTAAGATTCCCAGGAAAGTAACTAAGATTTCAATTGAAGTCATAGAATACACGGTCACAAAAGAGTGCATGACGTACGTAGAAACGTAAAATGACAAGAGTTACGAAGAAAGTAACGGGGGTTTCCAAGAAAGTAACTAGAGTTACTACAAAGGTAAGAAGATATTTGAGCCTGGGGCTGTACCGTATGCCGTAAGTAGTAAGAGGCAATATCATAACATTGCTTCAGTCAGCAAAGCTCTCACAAACTCACCCACCCACCCCACTCTCTTCCCAAAGCCATAACCCAAATTGTTGGATCATTGACGTATATGATATAGATAGCAGCTTGATACTTGGTCCTTTATTAGGATATCCATTCGTTGCGCAAAGGCAACTAATCTTCCTGGATTCCAATACAAATAGCAACATTACACAAACGTAACATGCTTCACAATCATGCCAGGAGCATTTTACCATATCACAAAACATTTTGCAATATCATAGTACTACATGTTTCCACCAGATTAGCCTTTACCAGTATCCTTCCTTCCACTTCTATTCTGTAGGTTATCTGACGTAAGTTCTCACAGAATATGCTTGGAGCTGGCTGTGCCATATCACAAACGTGCAGTGGTAAGAGGCATATACGACAATATAGGAACGTTGCTCCAGCAAGAAAAGGAGTACTAAAACCCTCATCCTCTTTCATCCCTTTCACAGTATCTTCTCTCCACCCCTATCCTGCAAGGTTATGAGAGGTACGTTTTCATGCACAGAATATGCCCGAAGCTGTCTGTACCATATCACAAACATGCAGTAGTAAGACGCATATACGACAATACAGCAACGTTGCTTCAGCAAGAAAAGGCGTGCTAAAACCCTCATCCTCTTTCATCCCTTTAACATTTACTGTATCTTCTCTCCACCCCTATCCTGCAAGGTTATGAGAGGTACGTTCTTATGCACAGAGTATGCTTGGAGCTGGCTGTACCATATCACAAACATGCAGTGGTAAGAGGCACACTCGACAATACAGCAACGTTGCTTCAGCAAGAAAAGGAGTACTAAGACCCTCATCCTCTTTCATCCCTTTTCGTTGGCATCATTTAATTCTTACAATCTTTGCTAACAGGATTAGGCCACACCAAGTAAATTTTATGGATGACGTCCTTTGGAGACCCTAAATCTAATGCGAGAGGGCGAAAAAAAAACAAGAAGGGCCCTAAAAAACAAGATGCCTAGATTAGAAATATACTAAGAGACGACAAATGTTAGGACACAAATTGAATGAGGTGACACAGTGTAACAAGCAAGAAGTCTTTTATTCATCATCAAAACAGCAATAAATCAGGTGGAAGAGTGGACAGTGAAAACAGGATGGTAATAGACACTTTCTTCGCGTTACGGGTTTCACGTCAATCTGAGGATTTGCGGCACTGTCGTGACCCTTTGGTCATAGTTACCATGGTTACAGGAAGCGGAATTTCTTGGGGGTTTTTTCAAGGAACATGCCAAAATCAATGCGCGCGCGGACGTCATCCATAAAATTTACTTGGTGTGGCCTTACCTCCGGGCGCTCCGCTTCTGTCTATCTTTACAAGCACGGCGCCACAGACAGGCTCTAACTCGATAGCAAAACCTCCGGAGGAATCCTTTCAATGCCAAACGCAGCCCAAGGACCAAGCCAAGCTTCAACCATTATGTGTATATCATAAAGCCTGACTGTAACCTTGCCTGTCTAGTAACTATACAAGATTGAATTAGAGTTAGGATCAGCCACGGTTCTGAATAGTATCCAAGAACGTAGATTTGCCCCGGAGGAATCCTTTCAAAAACAAAGGCAGCTCATGGTCCAAGTCAAGCCTCCGTCATTATAACTATGACTTTATCATAAAACCTGGCTGTAACCAGCTATTATACAGAACCTTACCTATCTAGTACTATTCCTGAATGGGTTAGGATCGGGCACGGTATCCAAGAACGTAGATTTGCCCCGGGCACGGTTTTGTACACAATATCAGCCGTGACACAACCAGGGTTATGTCCCTGGTGCTGAAAACACACTTGTTGTAAAGTCATGAGGTCGAACTTTTAAATCAGAACTGATAGATGTGCTTAATAAGCCTTGAGACGGATTACTATTATAACACCAGACAAGCTCTAACTCGATACCAAAACCTCCAGAGGAATCCTTTCAATGCCAAACGCAGCCCAAGGACCAAGCCAAGCTTCAACCATTATGCGTATATCATAAAGCCTGACTGTAACCTTGCCTATCTAGTATATATAGCCGATTGAATTAGAGTTAGGATCAGTCACGGTTCTGAATAGTATCCAAGAACGTGGATTTGCCCCGGAGGAATCTTTTTAAAGGCAGCCCATGGTCCAGGCCAAGCCTCTGTCATTATAACTATGACTTAATCATAAATCCTGGCTGTAACCAGCTATTATACAGAACCTTACCTATCTAGTACTATTCCTGAATGGGTTAGGAGCAAGCACGGTATCCAAGAACGTAGATTTGCCCCGGGCACGGTTCTGGATACAATATCAGCCGTGACACAGCCAGGGTTATGTCCCTGGTGCTGAAAACACACTTGTAGTAAAGTCAGAAAGTTGAACCTACAAATCACCACTGATAGATGTGCTTAATAAACCTTGAGACGGATTACTGTTGTAACACTGGACTGTTGTTATAGCTTCCCAGATAGTGGGAGACAAAATTGTGACCGTAGCGCCAAGCCTCCGCCATTACGACTTTATCATAAAGATTAACTGTAACCAGCTATTATATACAGAACCTTGCCTATTTAGCTCTATACCTGAATAGGTTAGGGTTAGAATCAGGCACGGTATCCAAGAACGTAGATTTGCCCTGGGCATGGTTCTGGATACAATATCAGCCGTGACACAGCCAGGGTTATGTCCCTGGTGCTGAAAACACACTTGTAGTAAAGTCAGGAGGTCGAACTTATAAATCAAAACTAATAGATGTGTTTAATAAACCTTGAGACGGATTACCGGACTGAGTTTATAGCCTTTACAGAGATGGAAGACAAAATTGTGCCCGTAACGCCGTAAACCTAATCCCAAATAGCGGCTGCTGCCCAGCGTCGCCAGATGGGCACGCGTCTTTTATCTCGACTGCGATTGGTCTGGTCATCAGAGGCCTAGCTGTAGTTATTCCAGCTTTACAGTTTTTACACATGGGAGGGCCTTAAAGAAAACTGCAGGACATTTAAGAGACAACGACTTAAGAAAAGGTTACAACAAGGGAAGGAAATTAAGACTTGCTTCAGGACCGGTGCAATAGCTCAATTGGTAGAGTGCTCGCTTTGTAACCGGGAGGTCGTGAGTTCAAACCCCGGCCGGGTCATACCAAAGACTTTAAAAATGGTACACACTTCTTTCTCTGCTTAGCACTCAGCACATATGAGAAAGAGTGTGGGAAGGTCAAACACAAAGCACTACCAGCGGACCAGCCCCCTGCTGTAGTGCCCTGCACAACTGTGTGTCGTCCAGGGGCTACGGAAATGGGCATGGGCACCAAAACCCTATGCTCTGCATGGAGCACGGGTAGACCTTTCTCAGGACTTAGACATTTAAATTACAAAATGTAAGTGCTTCAAGATTCAAAACTCTGTACTAAATCATAGTCCTCCAAGCCTCGCAATTCCTGTAACGACAGTTCAGCTGCACACTAAGCTGTAAATGGAATTGCACAGCCTTTGAGTTAGGCATCATAGGGTTTGTCCGTCGCGCACAAGGTTAAGGTCGCATGGGGTAAGTGTCGCTGGTTCATTATTGGTGCTTCTGAAGTTAACAAAAAGGAAATTGTGATTGGTTCATTACTGGCGCTTCTGAAGTTTACAAAACGAAAAGTGTCACTGGTTCATCATTGGCGTTTCTGAAGTTAACAAAAAGGAAATTGTGATTGGTTCATTACTGGCGCTTCTGAAGTTTACAAAACGAAAAGTGTCACTGGTTCATCATTGGCGTTTCTGAAGTTAACAAAAAGGAAATTGTGATTGGTTCATTACTGGCGTTTCTGACGCAAAAAAAAGTAATAGAGATGATAGGGTTTGTCCGTCGCGCACAATGTTAAGGTTGCATGGGGTAAGTGTCGCTGGTTCATTATTGTGGCTTCTGAAGTTGACAGAACGAAAAGTGTGACTGGTTTTCTTAAGGGGTTATGGTAACCACCTAGCCTCCACCAGGCCTTCCCATGGAGTTAAGGATAGTAAGATTCAGCAAAGATGGGGTGGTGAATTGAGAGTGAGTCCGCGGTGTAAGAAAAATCCCCCCTTAACCATGGCTGGGGGGAGTTCGGGAGGCTATACCCGACTTGTGAAGGTTAGACATCCAGGTAATACGATACGCCAAAAACGCTATTCAAGCAACTGGATGTGATTTTAGAAACAGTCAGACGTTTCAGGTAGCATCCACTGCACTGCCTTTCGTCAGTGACTCTAGAGAGTTTTCAAAGAGGCAGGTCTATGTACAAACATACCCGGCCATGTGTGACAGGGGCCTACTACCGTACCTTTAATGCTTTGTGTATTCTGCAGTGCAGAGAGGACGGAGCCGTGCAGATGTCCGGGTGTTACCCGTCTGGGACCAGTAGCAGACAAAAATCTACTTCATCACGCTGTTCATTATTGTTGTATTCTCCCTGCTTGCTTCCTTACTTACAGTAGTAAGCAAGTAAGCAAGCAGTGAGCCTGAAGCATTCTCTTTGCAGTGTGAAGAGGACGGAGCCGTGCAGATGTCCGGATGTTACCCCGTCTGGAGCGAGCAGGAGATAAAGATCTACTTCACCACGCTTCATATTATTGTTGTATCCACCCTGCTTGCCTACTTACTTACCTACAGTACAGTAGTAAGCAAGCAGTAAGCTTTATTTTTCACCCTACAGTGCGGAGAGGACGGAGCCGTGCAGATGTCCGGATGCTACCCGGTCTGGAGCGAGCAGGAGATCAAAATCTACTTCACCACGCTGTTCGCCGTCGCCTTCGTCATTCCGGGGGTCGTGCTCTGCGCCTTCTATCTGCGCATGCTCTGCAAGTACTGGCTGCCGGCCGGCCGACCCATCGGGGAAGTGACGTCACGAGCAACCGAGTCCAGAAAAAAGGTAAACAAACAAACAACAACAAAACAAACATGTTTAGAGTTAAAACTTTTGATCCAACACAAAAAGTTCTCTCACCTAGAGCTTTCGACCAGTTACTCTGGTCTTCCTCAGTAGACTGACCCATTGAACCTTCTCACGTGGCTTCTTTGAAGTGTGACGTCAACACTGGGTCAAAGGTATCTGGTAGACGATGTCGCCCCCCGTCGCGGTTCAGTGAAGGGTGGTGGGCCCTGATAATAAAACAAACAACAACAACAAACATCAACAGCAAAGCAACAACTGGAAAATTGTAGTGCTAACCTTTCTTAAGTGGTCTGTCCAGGAAAAAGGCAGGGTAGAAGAGTCCTGGAAAAAGAATTAAAAAAAAAAGGGGTAAAACACAGAGGCCCAGGAAACACAAAAACAAAGCAACTACGTACTGCAAAACTGTAGCTCTAACCTCTTTTCAATGTTCTGTCACCAATTACAGTGATTAGATTCTACGTAGATCTACGGTGGCAAAGATGGTGGCCCTTATACCTTATCTTGGTGGTGTTCAGGCTGTGCTCTATACCGTCTGCCGTTCTGTAACGTGTTCTGTACTATCTGCTGTTCTGTTACATGTTCTGTAACGTTCTACTGGTAACCAAGATGGTGTCCCTGATCCTGGTGGTGTTCTGGCCGTACCTTCTGCCGTTCTGTAACGTGTTCTGTACCTTTCTACCATACTGTAACGTGTTCTGTACAGTTCTACAGGTGGCCAAGATGGTGTCCCTGATCCTGGTGGTGTTCTGGCTGTGCTATCTGCCGTTCTGTAACGTCCACCGTTCTGTAACGTCTGCCGTTCTGTACCGTGTTCTGTACCGTTCTACAGGTGGCAAAGATGGTGTCCCTGATCCTGGTGGTGTTCTGGCTGTGCTATCTGCCGTTCTATAACGTGTGCCGTTCTGTACCGTGTTCTGTACCGTTCTACAGGTGGCAAAGATGGTGTCCCTCATCCTGGTGGTGTTCTGGCTGTGCTATCTGCCGTTCTGTACCGTCTGCCGTTCTGTACCGTGTTCTGTACCGTTCTACAGGTGGCCAAGATGGTGTCCCTGATCCTGTTGGTGTTCTGGCGGTGCTATCTGCCGTTCTGTACCGTCTGCCGTTCTGTACCGTCTGCCGTTCTGTTAACGTGTTCTGTACCATCTGCCGTTCTGTAATGTGTTCTGTTCCGTTCTACAGATGGCCAAGATGGTGTCCCTGATCCTGGAGGTGTTTTGGCTGTGCTATCTGCCGTTCTGTACCGTCTGCCGTTCTGTAACGTGTTCTGTACCATCTGCCGTTCTGTAACGTGTTCTGTACCGTCTGCCGTTCTGTAACGTGTTCTGTGCCGTTCTACAGGTGGCCAAGATGGTGTCCCTGATCCTGGTGGTGTTCTGGCTGTGCTATCTGCCGTTCTGTACCGTCTGCCGTTCTGTAACGTGTTCTGTTCCGTTCTACAGGTGGCCAAGATGGTGTCCCTGATCCTGGTGGTGTTCTGGCTGTGCTATCTGCCGTTCTGTAACGTGTTCTGTACGTCTGCTGTTCTATAACGTCTGCCGTTCTGTAACGTGTTCTGTACCGTCTGCCGTTCTGTACCGTTCTACAGGTGGCCAAGATGGTGTCCCTGATCCTGGTGGTGTTCTGGCTGTGCTATCTGCCGTTCTGGATTCTGCAGATGCTGATGTTCCACGGCTACGTGGCGAACTACTACCTCAGGTTCACTTTCAATTTATTCAACTTATTCAATACAAGACCAATCGTACAAAAGCAGTGATTGGCAAACACACCCCTGAATTGTGCTCCGATTTTTACAAACTAGGTTTGATTAAAAATCAAGACAATTTGAACAAACACACTATGTACAACCAATATCCAAACCAAAACATGACAGCCGTGGGTTTTCATAATCAACCATTGTCATTGTAGAGTCTTACAGCACAGTGTAAAATCGACTTTCCCAGTGAGGCTTGTCACGTGACTTTTTAAAGTGTGACGTCAGCACTGGTCGTATCTTGTAGACAATGTCGACCCCCGTCGCGGTTAATCGAAGGGTGGTGGGCCCTGATATAAATAGCCTGCTTCACCCCTCTCAGGAAATAGTCTTCTTCAGTGTCTAAAATCCTTACAGTGTCATTGAAGTGAAACAAAGTGTCCGGGTGACTCTGTGTGGCTGTGTTGTGATACTTCTGAATTGGCTGAGCTTGGACGTGTGTGTTCTTGGATGTGGATATGTCGGATTGAGTTATGTTCAAGTTATGTCTGTTGGTTTCCCCAGGTTCGTCCTGCAGAACCTCAGCTACATCAACGCCTGCGCCAACCCCTTCCTCTACACGCTGCTGAGCGACAAGTCAGTCAAGTTTATTGCACAACAATGGACCTATCACTTAATTACGTCACAGTTTGTTTACCATTGAATGTTGTTCAATTGCACAGGGGTGCGTAGCGCAGTGTGCGTTTGTGTAGCGTTAGCCTTAATATAAGGCCTTTAATACAGTACTAGTTTCGTCTAATGTCATAACTAAATCACCCATTACGGCATGTAATGCTGTGTCAACAAAACTAGACGCAAGCAAAAATCAAACATACCTGACTTTGAAAACTTTGAAATGATCTTTATTCTTTAACTGACCGTTCTAGAATGTTCTTTAGAACAGGTAAACAAACTGTGACGTAATAATGTGATAGGTCCATTGCATTGGATACAATGTATGGCAAATAACACTTAATAACTATAAACTATTCCTTCTAGCGTACTAATCTAACTTCAATACATGTATATATGTTATAGTGGAATGTTACATTTCACATTGCTGTGACGTGGTTTCTAGCATTATGTACATATTGGCCTAGATAAAGAGATACAGAGTCGGGGCATGATAACAGCATGTTGAAAATTTCTCTACTTGTTCCAGGTAGTGTTATTTTACTCTTACATGATATCATTAGTTTTTTTTCCTTTATTCGTTATATTAGGGACATATCATTACAAAATGGTACTCATTATGAAATAAAGACTAAGCTTTAACTTCCAACACTTAGATTACGGAATTGGGACTTACCCAAATTTTCGGTTGATTCCATCAACCTTGTTCACGGAATGGACCCTTCTACTCTTGGAACGTGACGTCAGAGACATGTTACCGTAGTAGCGGGTCATACGTGCCAGATAACTTGTGTCGCCCCCCGTCTATGTTCAGGGTAGGTCTGTGAGCTCTTATGTAGACCGCCTCCTTCACTCCTCTTGCAAGAGGGGGGCGACACAAGTTATCTGGCACGTTACTACGGTCACGTGTCTCTGACGTCACGTTCCAAGAGTAGACGGGTCCATTCCGTGAACAAGGTTGATGGAGTCAACCGAAAATTTGGGTAAGTCCCAATTCCGTAATCTTAGTGTTGGAAGTTAAAGCTTAGACTTTATTTCATAATGACTTGTACTAACACAGATGAACTTTCATGCTAAATGGTACTCATCTTCAACTTTGTCTTTGCAGGTACAAGACGATCCTGAAGGGCATCCTGAGGATGGGGGGTGCGCCGTCGCATCCCGTCGTGCACCGCACCATGACCACCCACAGCTCCATCGAGCTCAACTCCATGCGCAGGGCACGTGATGGACACGTGATGGACAGGAGCAGCAGTCACGTGACGTCGACCCACAATCCCTCGCCCATGTTCGGGACGCCCCACTTCCGGCGGACCTTCTACACCATCCGGGAGCGCTCCAGTTCAGAGGAGAATGACCCTATGAACGTTCGCGCCTAGCTGATCCCTCTCACAGGAAAGCAGCGAGGTTTTCCGGGAATGTAACAAGCTTGAACTGAAACTAGTTTACAAGGAGCTCATCAGAAATAGTGGATGCCCCATCCTTGGAGTCCTTGACTGATGATCGGTTGGCCCAGAAAGACTAAAACACTTAGAAGAGACCTAGAAGTCCTACGGTAACCACTGACACTGGAAAGAACAAAACAACAACAACAAAAACAAACTTAACTGTGACCCGACCCTCTCCTAACATAGTGAGGCAGATTCATCATGGTGTTGATGTTGGCTTCTTCATCTCAAAGAAGAAGAGGAGCTGAACTTCTGTGTGCAATGACTGACAAACAGTTCTGGAAACAGAACTTCTCCTGCTACAACTCGTGATGAGGAAGACCAAAAAAGAGGACCAAACATAAGAGATTCCTGGAACTTGACTAAGTGTCTAAGGTATTTCAGGAAGGTAACTAGCGTTGCTAGAAAAGTTACTAGGGTTGCCAGGAAAGTAGCGAGAGTTGTCACGAAAGTAACCTGAGATGAAAGTTAGTCTGTGTTGGTAGTAATAATAGTAAAATGTTGAATTCTAGGAGAGTGGCTATGGTAATCCAGGAAGGTATCTAGGGTTTACTGGAATTTTAGAGTTGCCAGGAAAGTAACTAAGAGTTGCCAGGAAAGTAACTTGAGTTGCCAGAAAAGTAACCAGGGTTTCCTTGAAAGTAGCTAAGAGTTGCCAGGAAAGGAAATAGGACAATTACAGTTGCCATGAGGGTACCTAGGGTTTACTGGAAAGTAACTAGAGTTGTCAGAAAAAGAACTAGACTTGCCAGAAAAAGAACTAGAGTTGCCAGGAAAGTAACTAGAGTTGCCTGGAAAGTAACTCTAGAGTTGCCAGAAAAAGACCTAGAGTTGCCAGGAAAGGAAATAGGATCATTACAGTTGCCAGGAGGGTACCTACAGTTGCTAGGATAACTAACATTGCCAGATAACTACTTAGGGTTGCCAGGAAGGTAACTAACTTCACCTGGAAAGTAACAAGGAAGGCAACCATAATTGCCAAGAGAGTAACAAGTTTCCCGCATTACTTCAGCAAAGTTTGATGTGAATGTGTAAATAGAAATCAATAGATATAAATTAGAAAAAAATGATACATGTATAAATCCCAGGCTGGATCTTGGGTCCCAATTTTTTCTAACGTAGAAAATTGAACTCAGAGTCACATAACCCGTAATCCCTGCACGTAGGCTCACTAACCCCGATTCATCCAAGTCATAAGTTTTACTTTAAATTGATTTTTGAGAACACAAAAAAACCAGTAGGCAATCGAGCATCCAGAATTTGATGCTCAAAAACTTTGACTCCCCCTAATTTGGAAAACGGAAAGTACTTCAAGGTGTCTAGAAATCATGGAGAGTCATCATTATTCTCGAGAATATTTTAACCTTCACTCGTAAGATCAGATTTCAACTAACCATGTATCGAACATACAGTAGGTTACGAATACAAAATTCAGGACATTCCTAAAAGTATGGCTCAAACTCCCGTAAACTCTGCACGTAGGTTTACTATAAACTCCGTTTATTAGTTTTACTTTAAATTGATTTCTTTTGATTCCAACCTTTTTATCTCTCTCACACACCCCTAAAGACGTCACTGGGCCTTAAAGATTGATGACAAAAGAGAGAATTATTTCAAGATAATGAGAAGCGAGCGCATGACGGATCGTTATGTTATTGAAAAACCGTAAACAGCAGAATATCAGGAAGCAATCCGTCAAACAGTAAGTACGAGAGAAAAATGGTTAACAGTCATCATAAATAATCACTGGCTGTTACTTGACTGTTTGTGATTAATGCTTGTTGATTAATTGTATTTGTATTGTAATTATAATTGTAATTGTAAAGATTTATATATCAGTATATACAAGAGCCTTCTTGGCAGATTTTATTTCTGAAAACTTAAAGAAACCAGAAAGCAATCAATCATCCAAAGTTTGATGCTCAAAAACTTACACCCCCCAATTTGGCATAGGGAAAGTATTTTAAGGTGTCTAGAAATCTTTGACAGTCATTCGGATGAAAGTTCATCTGTGTTGGTAGAATCCATAGTTATAGAGTTCGAACCTGTTCCAACACAAAGAAGAAACCATAAATTTTCGGCTGATCCCGTCAAGCATTATTTTTAAGCATATTCACAGACATGAACTTGTACGATAAAATAGGTTGATTTAAACCAACCATGTATCGAACATACAGTAGTAGGTTGCGAATGATCAAAATTCAGGACAGTAAATAGCAGAGGGGATTCATTCCTCAAGCTAACCGACATCTCACACACGCAGTCGTCCCTCAGTAAGACATCTGGAGCCGCATAGTTTCCGTTTAGAACTTTTATTCAGCCTGCCTCACAGAATCAAAATTCAGGACACGTACGTACAAAGCCAGGCATGCAGGTCGCCAAACATAACGCTAAGGCCACAGCAAGTAATTTTCATGGTTGACATCAGCGCACACATTAATTTTCGTCTGATTTTGAAAAAAAAACAAAATTTGCTGCCTTCTGACTGTGGTCAACATGCCGAAAATTGGCAAAGATGTCTGTTGCTACTCCGGAAGGTGGATGGCAGATAACTATGAAGAGAGGAAACAAGAAAGGCTCTGATTTATTGTTTTGTTTCTTACTTCGATGCAGTGATATGTGATCCTGGCTGTGCATATGTGATGTTCCCACTGAATACAAACCATTTGTACAATGATTGAGTCAAAATTTTAACATGTAGGAACCTTGTTTTTTGGCCCACCTTGTTTGTTTTTGCCCGCTAGCATTAGATTTGGAGTCTGCGGCGGATCTCATCCATAAGATTTACTTGCTGTGGCCTAACGCACACGTACACCCACCTGCTCGGCTGTTATTGGGGCGGAAACTGCCCGGATATGCCTATTAATCCCTGCCGGAGAAAAACGTCTGTTATGAAAGTTTCATAAGCTAATCGTCGTGTATCACAGTCAAGCAGGCTGTTATCGTCAGTAAGCCAAAACGTAACACGGGGCAATGTTTCCCTAACTCGGGCAAGCCGTCATGTAAAATTATTGTTATACTGTGATATAGTTTCCACAGGAGACATTCAGGATAAGGCACGCGGCGCTCTTCGCTTGACTTGATGAGCTGTAATAGCCCCACGCTAAACGGGACGGTCTGTCGCCAGGAATTCGTTCTAGAGGTTGCACTAAATTAAACCCACTGACAATCTTCACATGTTTTACCAGTGATTACACAGTGGCGCTTTTCGCTTTAAAGGGGACCTGCATGCCCTTCTTCGTAAGGCGTAATCAAACCTTTTTAGTCTTCGTAATCCGTAGGCAGAAAATCAACGTAATTCGTAATAGTACATTAGCCGCTAAGCGTATAAAGTCGTAGTCAGCTCTGAGACTTTAACGTAATTTATAATTGGCAGCGAAAATTTTGTGTAATTGGTAATCACTACCCCCTCATGCAGACCCTCTTTAAAATTAAGGCCGAGCTGACTTGAGCTGTTAGCCTCAATCTAAACCTGAAGTTCTGTCGCTCTGAATGTCTGACGAATGCACGAAAACCACCTGCAATCTTCACAAGTGTTGACTAATTGCAAGACAGTACTAAAAGAGCTTGTATTATAAACAAGAGCCTTCTCGGTAGATTTTATTCTTGAAAACTCAAAGAAACCAGAAGCCAATCAAGCATCCAAACTTTCTGTAGCGAGAAATTCGTTCTACAGGTCTGACGAATCCACGAAAGCGACCGGCAATCGTCCACAAGTGTTACCTGTGGCTGATTACAAATCCGCGCTCTTTGCTTTAAAATTAAGGCCGTGACTTGAGCTGTTAGCCTCATTCCAAACGGGACGCTCTGCCGCAAGAAATTCGCTCCTGAGGTCTGACGAATGCAGAAAACCCACCGGCAATCTACACACACAAGTGTTAGATGTGATTGATTACACCCATTCTGCCTGTAAATTTGCCGGGATCAACCTCTTAATTTACCAGTCGGTAAGATCAGTTGTTGAGGCGGCGGGTCGGGACCTGTATCGCGCGGCAGCGGTGGTTGTTAAGGACAGGAGAATCCATCAGGATGATGTGTGGCAGACGTTACCGGCACTGAGGTGACTTCTATGCATCACCTACATGCCGGGGATTGTCGGCAATGCATCATGTCAAGCGGCAAAGCCAAAAAACTTATGATTAATGAATAATCTTTATTTCATATTCTTGCCCAGATGTGACCACATTCTAGAGGATGTAAACATTCTCCGATGTTAGCCTCCGCAGCAGGCTTATAGAACTGGGGGTTTAGTGGTCTTCGGCTGTTTTCTGATTAGCCTCCGTAGCAGGCTTATAGAACTGGGGGTTTGGTGGTCTTCGGCTGTTTTCTGATTAGCCTCCATAGCAGGCTTATATAACTGGGGTTTGGTGGTCTTCGGCTGTTTTCTGATTAGCCCAGTTCAAAAAACGGGGGTTAAATTCAACCAGGCCGGCTATGTGGTCTATATGCAATCAGAAAATAGCACATAAAAGCTCCCAAAGACCATGAAGACCCCCAAACCCCAGTTTTTGGCATGCTGTGGAGGCTACTCCAATGCGGGGTGCAACAGAAAGATCAATTTGTTAATCTACAAGCAAATCGTTCGGCAAATTTGAACTGACTGAAACATACCCAACTATGCACCCCAATTCCAGAACCTGTTTCGTTCAAGGAGAAGGTCTCCCAACATCCGAGAACAGGCAATAACTGCAGTACCAGTTCCTGGATGCTTTACCCCAACAGAAGAGGGGTTACCTAGTAACCATCCATAACCAAAACCACATGCCCCCACTCAGAGTTTTAATTGAATACGACTTCGGAATGTTATGTATTTGTTTGGATCTATATGTTCTTGTAGTTTTCAACCAGGGTTCCATGAAAGACAGGCCAAAGTTTAGACCTAATAAGATGTGTACAGCTGCAAAAAAGAAGCTATGACACCTCTACTGATGTTAACAGCACATGCTTATCGGTTGCTCTCAGTTGTGCTACGGTTGCTCCTAAGATGTCTAACGGCTTCCTTGACCAGATCATCCCGATGATTGGCGTAGAATCAAAAAGTAACTTTTCATGTCATTAAAAGTTCCGCAGACACGGCAGCCTCGCTCGTAGCGATCACCGTTCATCTCGCTAATGTCCGGCGACCTTCTGTAATTCGGGTTAACCTCCGTAGCCGTGAGGGAGGAGCTGATGAGATACAATTGTTGAGCAGCGCCGTGAGACTATCAATGAAGGTCGCCCGCCTGTCAACAGGCCAAGATCGCAGTCAGTGACATGACCTATTGTGTCCAAAACCGTGCCTGTCTAGCTCTATGTCTGAATGGGTTAGGGTTTAGGCTTAGGATCAGGCACGTTTCTGGATAGTGTCCAATAACGTAGATTTAGCACAGACACGGTTCTTCACGTATCTATTATAGAACCTAGAAATGCCCCAGGCACGGTTCTGGATAGTCTCCACGTATCCAAGAACGTAGATTTGCCACAGGCGCGGTTCGGGATAGTCTCTGCGTATCCAAGAACGCAGATTTGCCCAAGGCACGGTTTTGAATAGCCTTGGCGTATCCAAGAACTTAAAATTGCCCCAGGAACGTGAAAGAGCACTGTCAGCCTATCAATGAAGACCTGTCAAAGGTGCAAAATCACAATCTGAGGGCACGACCCGATCCCAGGATTTGTGAAAGGTCGCAGGTTATGGCTTGTACAGCTGTAGGTTTATTTATGAAGATTTACCACATTTGTGGAAAGATTGACATAACAGGTGACTATCACCTTTTCAAAGATGCCAACCCCGAGACAAGACTGTAAGATTTGAACCACTTACACCGGGAAGGTCCCCAACTCTTTTCGATAAGTGCGGTGGGTTCTTTAATGTGCGTGGGGTGTGGCTCTCCCAAACACGGGACCTCCATTTAACGTCCTATCCGAGGGACGTCCCTAGCTGAAGTTAGGTACTCATTTTCACCTGAGTGAAGTGAGGAAATTCGTGTAAAGTACCTTTCCCGAGGGTACAACGTCGGGGCGCCTGTTCGGACTTTTTCGGGTACGACCCGGAATCGAACCCGGGTCTCCCCGTTTCATAGTCCAGTGATGTACCACTACACCACACGACGCCACAACCGAATCTCAACCGAACAGAAGAATATGGGTAATCCTTTACTAGATCCCCACCAAGTCTGAAGATATGTCATAGAGAGACTATGAGTCTACACGTAATATTTTGCATCCTAACGACTAAGCTCAGAGTGCAATGAGAATTCGAGGGGATTCATTCCTCAGCTAACCGACATCTTGCACACGCAGTCGTCCCTCAGTAAGACATGTACATCTGGAGCCGCATCTATAGTTCCCTTTTAGAACTTTTATTCAGCCTGTCACACGACCGGTTTCGCCTGTGTGGCTTCTTCAAGTGTACAGAGGCTAATGAGACAAGTGCATGAAGTTCTCACTTATATACATTTCTGACTAAGCTCAGAGTGATTGCAGATCAAAGTTGTTACAATATGTGGACATTATTTTGTATAGTAGGTTACAAATATGACGGATTTTCTTCTCCAAAAGTTAGACAGACACTTTCATCACGATATTTAGTCTACATGATGTTGGACTGTTACCTGCAGAATATGGGCACCTTCCTGAAATAGAGTCTACGAAGCTTGAACAAGAAAAGAACATAATTTAGTTGATATCTAACCCTGTGACAATAATTACTATTATAGTTAACATAATTTAGTCGATATCTAACCCTGTGACAATAATTACTATTATCATTATCAATAGATTATTATAAACAACACAGTAAACGTAGTGCCACACACAAGCGACAATCTTATATGGCTTATATACTACAGTATATCGGCACCACCGACCAAATATTCAAGATGCAGAAATATTGTAGCACAAACAACAACAGACACATCTGATGTACAGATACCGAGGATAAATTACGTTATTTGTCACAAATATAACTTGCCTAAAAAAATAATGACGAAAATACTGATTTCAATATATTACAGTATGTCAGTTTCATAAACGTTTAGTTTCAAATAAGCACAAATGTTTTATAGCTAGAAATTGTGCATCAATTATAGTCAAAAGACAATCATGTTAACTCCATGTGCTATTAACCATTCTTTGCAATGACTATCTTGGAACTACTATGACTATCGATGTAAAACCGTTGTTCTATATGTAGTGTTATATGCTATTTGTGAAGTGAATAATTGTACTAAAACGTTGAAATGCATGAGAAAGCACTACTTTCTCAGCGAGCAGAATTATCGTATCCAAGAACGTACATTTGCCCCAGGAAAGGTTCTGGGTAAACCATAGTTCGGGATACAACATGACCCTCTAATTCAGTCAGCAGGCCTGATTGACATAAAACGCTATAATGTGGTATCATGTGGTACTCTCAGCTTGGGTGTTAGTTTCGTGTTGCGTACGTCTTTGGATTTTAAATGTTGTTATTATGAACAAACACGTATAATGTAGTTTCATCATTATGGGTTCACCACACCACGAAGTGGTGGTGAACCCATATTGCTTTTTCTGATGTTTCTTCTCCTCCTTCTCCTCCTTCTTCTCCTGCCATTTTTTAAATGGATTCAGCTTCTTCATTTTAGGGCCTAAGGTCCTGAAATTTGGTATGGAGGTACAGTGGGCAAATACCCCTAGGCGTTTTTTAAATTTTTGTGATACAGGCTTTTAGAATGGTTTTATTTGAGTTTTTTGGCTGTGTTATATCAAATGTATTACTGTGTTAGTGTGCCGTGTTTACCATGAGTCATCACAATGGAATGCAGGGCATCAACCAATAGGCATGCAGCTTTCCTCTATACTTCTTGCTGATTGGCTGTTGGGATTTAACTTGATTAACACCTGCACAGAAGCATTTCCATACTGACAGTATGTCTGTATTCAAGTGTTTTGGTAGGTATTTCAAGCTTTCCTGCTCCAGCATTGGAATGCCGGGCATGGACGTTTTTTTTTTTTTTTTTGAAAATCAACAGTTTGCATTATGCAATTAAAAATCCTAACCAATAAAGTAGGGAATAGCTATCCAACTGTTGTTTTAGTTGTATTTTACTTCATATTATAGTTATATCAATGTAAATCATTGTTTTCCCTTGTGTTTCCCATTCTTTCCCTGCCATGTCGTAAAATGTGGTGAACCCATCGCTGTATTTGCTCCAAAGCAAATATTGGCCTTTCTAGTTAAACTTTGAATCAATACTTGATTGTATCACTGTGTTGTATCCAAGTTCAGTTGGTGGTTAGTGAGGAAGCTTTAACTTTGTATGTCTAGATGTATTTTCATTTTTGCTGAGCACCATATATCTGAGAGGTCCAGGTCTAAAGTGCTACGTACACGGTTTGAGATATGAAAACAGTCGAATATTAGATGGAAATGAATGTGAAAGTGCAATGAGTACTTTTGTTCGTGCTGCTATATATGGGCTTTGCTGAATATATTTTGATAACAACAAAGTGACAATGTTTGCATCAATCCGTGAAGTTGACGTACATTGTATTTTGCGAGTACATGAATAAAGTTGGTTGTTTCTTATAATATTCCTGGCTGCTGTTTCCTGTTTCAAGTGTGATTGACTGTTGGAGAGTTGACTGTCATCTCCTACATGTTGTCTGTATTAGTAATTAGTCCTCAGGCAC
Organism: Branchiostoma belcheri; assembly: GCF_001625305.1. NCBI lineage: Eukaryota > Metazoa > Chordata > Leptocardii > Amphioxiformes > Branchiostomatidae > Branchiostoma > Branchiostoma belcheri. Next base: position 673,113 of record NW_017802602.1, read on the forward strand.
GTATTTGCGATAAACTTTCCAATATTGCATAAGACGCATCTGAACGTGACTACCATGAGCAGACCGGGCACGTTTGGTCATGAAAGCTTCTTTTGGAAGCTGACTTTTTGCCGATCGCGAGATTGATGACTACGTTCCAAGCACGTTTTTGGACGAAGCAAGTTTTGGAATGATGTAACATTTATATCCCTGGCCTGAGACTAGCCCATTATCGAAATGAAAAAAAGGCTTTTTTTAGCAAGTTAAACGCTCCCCTCTCCTTTTCAATCTGATGGAAGGGAGGTTTGGCAGTTAAAAGTACTCCTTACATTAAATTCCCTAATTCCTGATTTCATGCTGTACCATAGATAAAGTTTGAGAGTAATGCAGCTGCAGCATATCCCTGGTCTCAGACTAGCCCAATTATCTGAAGTTTAGTTTTTGTGCAGTCAGATGCTCCAAGGTGTGCATTTTCCTTCCTTTCCTATTTGATGAGAGAGAGGGAGCGGAAGAGAGAGAGAGAGAGGAAGAGAGAGAGGGAGGAAGAGAGTGGAAAAAGAGGGGGAGAGACATAGAGGGAGAGAGAAAGAAAGGGAAAGAGGGAGAGGAAGAGAAGGGGAGAGAGAGGGGGGAGACATACGATAGAGGGAGAGAGAGTGGAAGAGAGAGGGAGAGATGGGGAGAGAGAGAGAAGAGAGGGAGAGAGAGGGGGTGGGGTTTGGCAGTCAGAAATACTTCTAACATTAAAATTTCAATTCCTGATTTCATTTTACACTATACCTGCAGTGCTACAGGATAATCTCCCAGAGCTTCAAGCTGCAGCCAGACAGACCAGGGTCTGGTACTACTCCACCCCATGACGTCAAGCACACAATCCCGCTAAGCTCAGCTTTCATTTTTCACAAGTCCGCCCGAGGAATGTGCGATGCCGGGGGAGGGGAAAGTGAGAGTGATGTCTTAAGGCCACAGCAAGTAAATTTTATGGGTGGCATCACCACACGCATTAATTTTCACCTGATTTGAAAAAACAACAAGAAATTTTGATGCCCTCTAGCAGTGGTCGATTTGCCGAAAATGGGCAAAGATGTCTGTTGCCATGCCGGAATGTAGATGGCAGATAAATATGAAGAGAGAAGACAAGACAAAGCTCTTATTTATTGTTTTGTCTTTGATGCAGTGATGTATTTCATTCCTTTTGTATTTGATGGTGGCTGTGTATATATGTGATGTTCCCACTGAATCAAAATCATTTGTACAATGATTGAAGACTTTATTTTTCAAAGTTGTTTCAGTGAGAAATGTTTCTATAATACTAGTAGTTGGCTGTAAACTTAGCACAATACAGGTATCAATTCTGGTTTGATAACTTGAAGGTTTACGGTGTCAAAATTTGAAAATGTAGGAATCTTTTTTGCCTTTTTTTCGCCCGCTCGCATTAGATTAGGAGTCTGCGGAGGACGTCATCCATGAAATGTACTTGCTGTGGCCTAAGCAGGGAAAGCAGAAAAATGAAAGGCGACGTGTCTGGTTTATCCAGCAGCACTTTTACCGTGATTATAATCCTAGTCACATCGACTTGGTGAAGAAATGGTTCATTAAAGGATTGAATGTGCTAATTCTTAAAAGGTGGGCTTTTACTTTAAACCGCCAATCCTTATATGGGCATAAGGCTCGGAGTAGCTTCACTTTGGGGTTATTTGAGGACAGAAATCTTACGTCAAGGTGTATCCGCACCTGGCGTCACCCGGCACTTCAAAGAGACAGCCAAGTGACTTCTACACCTACATACTAGTCACTTCACGCAAAAAAAGCGACACCGGTGTTCAGTCCCAAAGATGTAGCTAGTAATAGCAGATGTAAAATAGTTATACATTATACTATAGTATCTACAGTAAGACTATAGTATCTACAGTAGGACTATAGTATCTACAGTTAGACTATAGTGTCTACAGTAAGACTATGGTCCCTACAGTAAGACTATAGTATCTAAAGTAAGACTATAGTATCTACAGTAAGACTATAGTATCTACAGTAAGACTATGGTCCCTACAGTAAGACTATAGTATCTACAGTAAGACTATAGTATCTACAGTACGACTATAGTATCTACAGTAAGACTGTAGTATCTACAGTAAGATTATAGTAACTACAGCACAGTAGGACTATAGTATCTACAGCAAGACCATACTAGTATCTACAGTACGACTATAGTATCTACAGTAAGACTGTAGTATCTACAGTAAGATTATAGTAACTACAGCACAGTAGGACTATAGTATCTACAGCAAGACCATACTAGTATCTACAGTAAGACTATGGTATCTACAGTAAGACTATGGTATCTACAGTAAGATAATAGTACCTAATAGTAAGATATAGTAGTGAGACTGAGAGGTCAAGGTCTGTACAAAGTTGGATTCCCTAGACTAAGCCACAGCCGTCTTAAAGATCCTATAAATCTGCACGAAGAAGTCTTGAGATGCCGCTAAGGGAAACATCAAGACTCGGCAGAAGATCCCTCAGGAGGTTTACTTGAAAGCTGAGGAAGACATAAACTCTTGTATCATCTCCCTTCCTGTCGTAAGTTTAAAATCTCTGAGCAATTACTCCTGCATCGGTGCAATAGCTCAATTGGTAGAGTGCTCGCTTTGTAACCGGGAGGTCGTGAGTTTAAACCCCGGTCGGGGCATACCAAAGACTTTAAAAATGGTACACACTTCTTTCTCTGCTTAGCACTCAGCACACATGAGAAAGAGTGTGGGGAGGTTAAACACACAGCACTACCAGCGGACTAGCCCCCTGATGCAGTGCTTGCACAACTGCTATGGAAATGGAGATGGGCACCACCCTACGCTCGGCATAAGAGCACGGGAGACCTTCTTCTTTTTGTGAGCAATAACTCCTGGCACAAGCTGCTGGATAAACGGCCGCTGATTTGCAGGCGATTCTCCAATTCAACTGGTTTACGTCCGCCTCGGCAGGGTTTATGTAGCCGACCTTTGAGCGCTGTGCCTCTACGTGGGATGGATAAAAAATGATTACTTCGTTTCTTTTATTTCATTTGACGGCGGTGCGTTCCAAGAAGTACACGTAAGACGCCTGAACTTGGCAAAATCGTTTTTCCACTTTTTAAAGCTCTGCGTGGGAGCAAACTTGGCAGAAGTTGAGATACAGTAAGTGGTAGTTGAATCGCAATAAGGAATCAATATTACCTAGGAAAGGGGCAGATGTCTCTGAAAACCCTCTTACAAGTCTATATACTCCATTCCATATCAATTTTTCAACTTAATTGGCTGAAGAAAATGCAGGCCAAACCTTATATTCATGGGGTGCCTCAGAAATTAGCGTAAAATTACCCCCCCCAACGCACGTAAAAGAACCCAATACACTTTTTAAAAGTTGATAAGTATTTTATAGTGTTGTTGTAACATATTGACATTTAGCACTTATTATTAGAATGGAGCGTTTCAGCATTCAATATTCGATGTTTTGTATCCTCTAGACCAATTTTGGTCACATTTGCATTGATCCCATCTGGGCAGGAATATGCAATAAAGATCCATTCATTGTATTAAAGCTGATTCAGGTCTAGAATTTCAATTTTCAATTTCAATTTATTCAATCCAACAAAATCATACAAAAGCAGGGAATGCTAATGCACCCCTGAATTATGTAATTGATTTTTACAATTGGTTAAAAAACAAGAAAGGACAGATACACAGAAACACACTATATACAAATATGTACAAACACCATTCACTCTACAACAGGAGATAGCAGACATGGGTTTTCAAATATCAGCCATTGTCACTGACATTGTATATATAGAGTCTTACTGCACAATGTATGAAGGACTTTTTCAGGCGCAGGGTCCTAGATTTAGGCAAAGTGAACATGTTGCGTCTAGATCTGCGACTGGATAGGCTTCTTTTCTGTCTCTGCAGTGCATCATATATATATATCAGTCTAGCTTCTCCTGATCTCAGTGGATCCACACTGCATTATAACTAGCTACTAGAAACCGCATCATGCCTCACCTCTGCTGACCTCACCCCATGCACAAGAACTAAACACCAGAGCTGCTGTATACTTAATAGCTTAATAAGCCATAAACTCCTGTACCAATCCTCGTACTGTCGTTATTCTGAAATCACTACCCAATAACCGGTCTTATCTAGATCTACTGCAGTTGTCTCTAGGTAAACGACCGCTGCTTTGCACATGATCCTTCAATTCCTCCTGTTTATGTTCGCCGCGATGCAGTTTGTTTTTCTCACCTTTGTCTGTAGCTTCCCTTCTAACGACAGTCTGAGAAGTGGGATTATTTTCCCTTCAAGGAAAGGCTCAGAGGAGCGATTATTTTTACAAGACGACTGTGTCGACTAAGCGAAAGAATATGATGAATGGGCATATTAGTTACTGGTTATAGCTCCTGCCGCACATATATAGCCGACCAGGGCCTCCCGACCTTCTCCAAACTATTTTTTTTCATATTCCAACATGTAACGGCACACCCAAGTTATTTTTCAACTTATATTAATGCCGCCACGAACACGGGACAATACAATACTCATTTTCACCTGAGCGAAGTGAGGAAAGTCGGGTAAAGTGCCTTTCCCAAGGGCACAAGATCGGTGGCATGTCAGGACTCGAACCCGGGACCTCTTGGTTCCGAGTCGAGCACTCTGCCACTACGCCACACGACCCCACTAGGGCTAGGGTTAGACTCACGATTGGGGTTAGGTTAGGTTTAGTCTCCCACATCACTACCAAACCCCTCCCACCCCTTGTCTCAGGTACATTGGAACCCCCAAGTAGTGTCAGAGTCATGTATTTGGCAGGATCATATGCACGTATATGGCTTGACACCGGCAGTGGAAAATTCGCGCTTCAGTTTTCTGAAAGGTTCAGTGACCCTCCTCTCTGACTCCATCCTTCAGACGAGTTTCGTCACTAAGTACCGAACTTTAACGTAACTCCGCTGTTCTTAACGAGCCGTTTACAGCCTATTGTGCGAACCTGGACCTCGCCCGCTTGTAAGTCGCGACCCGAGCCTCATGTACGCAGGTTACACGAAACACGATTAACCCTGCACGCTGCCGGTAACTTGCCGGGCGCGGGTATAGCATTAGGCGGCTTTGGTCTGATCTGTGCGGCACCGGCGAGGAGAAGGTACGGGGTCGCGCCCCCAATATCCAACCTCTCACGTTTGCCGTCGGCTTTACCCCTGTTAAGGACGCGCTCGCCTGTTCTCGGAAAGATTTAGAAAGACTCAGCGGTCGTGCGTAAGCGGATTTTGTGCTAGCATGCTGAAAGGGAAACGTTTTTCCGGCATTGAGATTTGATTCAACATGGCTGCACGGTGTCTACTCAAGCGTCAAGGGAATCCAAATACATATTGGGAAGCACATGTACGGAGTGGGTTAATAGTCAAGCCCGTACTTGTTCCTCTCTCTCTCTCCCTCCCT
>NW_017802602.1:678579-682777 GCF_001625305.1 Branchiostoma belcheri
ATATAATTTGTTCATAGTCTCCCATATCATTGCATTTCTTTTCAAATTTCATACACGTTGTTTGTATTTGCAATTAGTCCTCGGGCATGACGTGTATTTGCAATAAACTTTCAGTTCACGGCCTGAAACAGATGCACGCCTCCGACGCGAGATTGTTCTTGGAAAAACGCGAGGAAAGGTTATTGAGTTCACGACCCCATCACAGCAGCTTCGGTACACACATCACCGCGGCAAGCTCCAGACAAATCCGCACAATCCCGACATCGCAGCTGCACCTACTTCGTTATACGGCAACCGCGTACATTACAAGGCCAAATGCGTTACCTCAAAGAAGGATCATATTGCATATCCACTGTTTATCCTGTATACCAACGTTATTAGATTTAAGTAGAGATAGTAAGTTATCGTATACGTAGAACTTCATGTTAGCATATAGTTTTGTATCACTACATTCTGTACTCGTTGTTCGTGTCAATGTCTGTTTGCAATTAGCCCTCTGGCAAGAACTCGATTGTACTGTACTGTACTGTACTGTATGATACAACGGGGTGTCGGTATAAAGACACCAACTATCCTCAATCCTCCATCGCGTAACGTTTGATCGCCATCCCGCACTCCTTCTAACTGTTACTAAGTGGCCGGGCCCCTGGATGGGAATCGTGACTTGAGTACATGTATATTATACAAAGTCAATGTCTTGTAGCTGTTTTGTTGGCATAAGGGTAAAAAGACAGTTTATACAGTGTCTTATAGTTGTATTGTTGGCATAAAACTACAACTATGAAGCAGTTTAAACTGCAATTTTCAGTACAAGAGACTGGACTTACTCAAATTTTGTACTGTGCAACCCCATTCTTTGTCAAGCGGTGGACTGCTCATTCCTTGACGAAGACTGGAGTTGTACAGTCGAAAATGTGGGTAAGTCCAAATCTCTTGTGCTGGAAATTACAGTTTAAACTGCCTTGTAATGACTTTCACAGATAAAGCTATAACTGTTTAAGTCTACGCCTTCCGTTCTGGCCACTTTACATCTGTCTTTCGACAAAATTAATTTCCTGAGAGACTAAAGAAGTAAAGACAGAAAACTACATGCTCGTCGCGTATCTTATTACCAAGTTCAAGGTTCTTTCCCGTGAGTCTGCTAACTTAAGTTTCTTCTGCTAATTTTGAGTTGACAGTTTATACAGTGTCTTATAGTTGCATTGTTGGCATAAAACTACAACTATGAAGCAGTTTAAACTGCAATTTTCAGCACAAGACATTTGGACTGCTCATTCCTTGACGAAGACTGGAGTTGTACAGTCGAAAATGTGGGTAAGTCCAAATCTCTTGTGCTGGAAATTACAGTTTAAACTGCCTTGTAATGACTTTCACAGATAAAGCTATAACTGTTTAAGTCTACGCCTTCCGTTCTGGCCACTTTACATCTGTCTTTCGACAAAATTAATTTCCTGAGAGACCAAAAAAGTAAAGACAGAAGACTACATGCTCGTCGCGTATCTTATTACCAAGTTCAAGGTTCTTTCCCGCGAGTCTGCTAACTTTAGCTCGAAGCGCGGCAATTGAAATTTAAGGCCCCGCGGACTTGGGAAGCCGCCTAATTCTGCTCATCCGAAGCTGCAGAGGCATCCCCGTGATGTACAACGCCCCCAGGTACTAATTAGACATCAGGTTACCCGGTTCAGCTGCCGACGGGAGCGCCGCTTGGGCACTAAAAGCATCTCGAGCGGGAGACTTCAAATGAATCTTCCGTAACGGACTTAAAATCTTAAGATTCTGTATCACTCTATTTATGTTTGAGACTCTTTCCGCTCCTACTTCTAACGAGGTCAATTTAAGACCCTGAAGTGCGGCGTCGTGAAACATGAGTTTCTAAGTTTAAAACTTTCCCAACTTTCTTTTGACTTTCTTTGAACGAAATGTAAAAAAATAGCCCCGTGGAATACATACGGTTACAAGAATGTGCTTGAAAGCTTCAACTCAACTCAAACACAATACATGCGTAACTTTCGACGAATTCTTCATACAAATGAAATGCCGGAGTGCCTAAGTAACCACCGTGGCCGATCTCAACGTTCCAAGAGCGTAGAATTTGATTCTCCAGAACGGATACAGCATTCTCTGAGTCGTGTAAAGTGCCTTTCTCAAGGCACAAGGTTGGTGACATGGCAGGATTCGAACTCGGGACCTGTTGGTTCTAAGCCGAATGCTCTGCCGATAGGCCACACGACCCCACACTTTGTACGCCAGTGGTTGTACACTGCACCGGCAGTCAAAAAATGTGACACGTGCTGGCGATGAAATCCAGCAGCGTGAAATCTCACCCAACAGACTGTTCCTGTGGTAAAATGCACACCTAGTACCTACGACTCTTGTCAGGTCTGAAAATCTGAAACATACATAGACATGACTATATGTGTGCAGTGAGCGAAAACAAATTTGCAGGCCGGTTCCCATCCATTTGTTACGGTTCAGTCGGAAGGGTTTAAAGACTGCTGAGGATCAAATGAAACGGAGCTGCACAGATTGTGTGGTCCGCTGCAGGCCCGGGTCGGTGTCAGGAAAGTGGGAATTTTCCGGACAAACAAGCAGGGACGTGGTGGGATCAGCTTCCAACGGACTGGAAGGGATTTTGAAACAGTTTGGCTCAAATGAACTCAACTGTTGAGCTAGTTTTCCACTGGTCGTGGCACTTGTGAAACGCTGTTTAGACAGGTTCATTGAACAGAGAAACTCTCCTAACTCTTTTCGACAGGCAAGCAAGCTGGGAGCAAATGGGATTAGAGTCCAACGGGCTGGAAGGGATTTCGAAAAAGAGTAAAGAGACTCTTGTTACACAACCAAGTCTTTTATTCAGCCGACGTTTCGGTGACCGCCTGTCACCCTCCACGGGGCAATTCTAACTTGTTCACTGGTTTTGGAATGCATCTATAGCAGTGACACCTGTGCTGCAGTGCAATGTGAGCCAGTCAGAATTGCCTGAGGAAGGTGACAGACAGTCCCTTTACTCAGTGTCTTACCAACCTGATTAAACTATTCACAGAGGGATTTCGAACCAGTTTGGCTCAAAGACAAATGAACTCAACTGTTGAGCACAGTGAAACAATGTTTCGACAGGTTCATTGAACAGGGGAACTCTCCTAACTCATTTCGACAAGCAAGGAAGCAGGGAGCAGATGGAATCAGCTTGCAACAGACTGGAAGGAGTTTCAAAGCAGTTTGGCTCAAATTAACTCAACTTCTGACTGAGTTACTCTTCCAGTGGTCGTGACACTTGTGAACCGCTGTTTAGACAGGTTCATTGAACGGCCAAACCCCCCTAACTCATTCAGACAAGCACAGTGAACTGTGAACCTCAGCAATCATACATGTGAGGGCTGCGTGACCTTTCCATCTGATGAGAGACACTTTGCAACAGTTGTGAATGCCAACTTTGCAACAGTTATAGATGCCAACTTTGCAACAGTTATAGATGCCAACTTTGCAACAGTTGTAGATGCCAACTTTGCAACAGTTATAGATGGCAACTCTGCAACAGTTATAGATGACAACTCTGCAACAGTTGTAGATGCCAACTTTGCAACAGTTGTAGATGCCAACTTTGCAACAGTTGTAGATGCCAACTTTGCAACAGTTATAGATGGCAACTCTGCAACAGTTATAGATGACAACTCTGCAACAGTTGTAGATGCCAACTTTGCAACAGTTGTAGAAGTCAACTTTGCAACAGTTGTAGATGCCAACTTTGCAACAGTTATAGATGGCAACTCTGCAACAGTTATAGATGACAACTCTGCAACAGTTGTAGATGCCAACTTTGCAACAGTTGTAGAAGTCAACTTTGCAACAGTTGTAGATGCCAACTTTGCAACAGTTATAGATGGCAACTCTGCAACAGTTATAGATGACAACTCTGCAACAGTTGTAGATGCCAACTTTGCAACAGTTGTAGAAGTCAACTTTGCAACAGTTGTAACGGTCAACTTTGCAATAGTTATAGATGCCAACTTTGCAACACTTACAGAGTCAAGTGCAACGGCAACAGCCGACAAAAAGCTGTACTAATCTCCTTAACCTCAGTGACATTCTGACCCTATAAGCGTGTTTCACGAGTTCAAGTGTACGGAACAATAACAAAAACACGAACTGGAGCCTCACGATGTGTACTCAGCACAGATGCGGAGCGAAGAAACATCAA
>NW_017802602.1:683017-711945 GCF_001625305.1 Branchiostoma belcheri
TCGGCGGCTATGTAGGGTGGCCGGCTATATTAAAATAACGCGTTAAAAACTCTTCCCCACCGCAGCGGGGCCTGCACAGGAGGCTAGGTATAGACGTGCTTGCACAGGTGCATGTTTGGGCTTGTCATTTTGCCCCTCAGCATGCTGAAGTGCACAACAGCAAGCCTGTGCAAGTCTTTTTTTGAAGCAAGGTTTTTACTGACTGGATGCTCTTCCTAACGTCAAACTCGAAAGTTTTTGACAGCTTTCAGAGACTGGCTGTATGAGGAAATGTGTGTTAAGTGCCTTTCCCAAGGGCACAACATCGGGGTATGTAGTAGGTGGATTTGAACCCAGGGCCCCTGGGTCCCGGGCCGAAAGCCCTACCACTATACCACACGACGCCACGCCTGGTCATTAAAATAAGTTCTTTTCCCATATAGTACATATAGGGCGGCGCCCATCTTCGTTTCTGTAGCCCTTGGGCCACACAGTGGTGCAATCGCTACAACAGGGGCACTTGGTGAATGCACTTCCATACTTCAATTCGATACGATAGTATGATGATGATGTAACAATTCGGCCCACAAGTACATGTATTGAGGCCAGGTCTGTTGAAGAATAAACAATTCTTGATTGATTGATTGATTGATTGATTGATTGATTGATTGATTGATTGATTGATTGATTGATTGATTGATTGATTGATTGATTGATTGATTGATTGATTGATTGATTGATTGATTGATTGATTGATTGATTGATTGATTTAGTGAGTGAGTGAGTGAGTGAGTGAGTGAGTGAGTGAGTGAGTGAAAAACAAATAGCATAACAAACATGACTGTGCTTTACTTTACTTAAGTTTAAACCGTAGATGTATAAAAATAGGCGTTATTCCGGCCGGTAACTGACCCCGTAGTTCAGGTTTAGAAACCCGATTACGCTCACCACATGAGATAACCCACTTTCCCCCCAGTCTAAATCACTGCTTAGACATTATATCCTATCAAGAAGCCGATTTAGTTGGCTGAGACGTACTCCAGACGCAGACATTAGGCTACTTAATGTCCCGCGGGGGCGAGTGACGTCAGAACTGGCGAGGGCATGCAGAGGACATGCCGACCGAGCGGCCGCTTTGACTTTGACTTTATTGGGATCCAGACTTAGCTTACAACAAATGTAGCTATTCTTCCTGTGGTCCTTCAAGACACACATGACATATTTACAAAACATAAATACATGGCAATTACAACATATTAACACAGATTAGAATAAGGTTATATACATGTACATCACCACCACTTCATTTCATTCCAGGCACTGGACATTCTATACAAAAATCTCCTTTTCTGTGCATTTGTTCGAGGTTTAGGAAGGCGGATGGTCTGTGAGTCTGATGTTCTAGTATGGTAACCATGTGACTGCATTGTGATACTCTTATATAATGATATGGGTTGTTTTTCGTCTTTCATTACCCTACTGAAAGTTCTCAGTCCTTTCTGGTGAACTCTGTCCTTCACTGGTAGCCATCCCAGCTTCTCTAGCAACCTAGCCGCTGTATGCACCTGTCTCTCATAACTCTTTCCCAATCATAGTGAAGACGAACAACATTTTATATTGGATTGTCCACTATATAATTATAAACGCACAAACCTGTTCAGCCTTCTTTCCGCTTGCTCAACAGAATTTTACATTTAATGCTATGGGTAAATTTAATTTCATTCCATAAGGTAATAACCCTTACTGTGTACAAATAGGCAAATATATCAAAGAATGTTTAGACCTTAGAACAAGTAGTATAAGTTGATCCATATATTGACCTGTATGTAGGTTAATTTCGTTGTATTTATCTCTATGTTTACATGTTCTGTAAGACCTGACGAAAGTCGCTGTGCTTTTGTTGTACCAATAAAGTTATCATAACTAGGCTCTACCAGCGGCTGGAAAGAATAGAAATTGGCCAAAGAGGTAACATGGCAGGGGAGCCAAGTTGGTCCGCTAGAGAGTACCCGGGTGCGGAAAACTGTACTCTCTAGCGGGCAAACTCTCTAGGCATGTTATCTCTCTATTTGGCCAATTTCTACTCTTTCCAGCCGCCTCCAGAAGCCTGGTAGAGCCACGGTAACACATAGCTGAATCTGACCTCCCCAACACTGCCGGACATGGAAAAAAAAAGCAATGGTGCCATAGAAAGCAACTACGTGCCAAAGCGACTTAGTGGTAAAGTTGCATAGTTCAGATTGGCATCGTTCAGTAAATTATCATTATCATAATAGTAGACTCTTTTTGGACATCATAAAACGGGAACATAACGCTGAAATTGTAATAAACGCGAGTTAAGGTAAAATTGCGTTTCTAATGCACATCGTAACTCTTTATATTGAGTAGAGGACAATACATGGAAAGGCCATTTTGGAAGACATTATTTAAATCGAATCGTTAAGATTGATACAGTGTGGACACATACAGTGCCTGTGGGCACCCACAGAAAACGTGCACAGTAATAAAGGATGGGGGGATACTGACGACGCTTTATAAATTCAGAAAGGCCCCAACCCTTCATTAAGCTGTTCTTATGTAAGGCTTCAAAGATACTTCGTTAGATTGTTGTTTTGGGTTAATGGGGTGCCTGGCAAACCCGGTCTCTGTTGTGATTGTTATACAATCTGGCATTCGACTACCCGATACGAAGAACTTTTCAATAACGTTTAACGATCAATTCAGGATAACAAATAACCTGCTACGTGGGATAACTTACCGAAAAGAGAATTGTTTAAACGCATCATGTCATCCAGGAAATACGATGTAAATGGAAACTATATGTAAATTTGTTCATACATGCTTCAAAAAGAGCTAGAGACGAGATCCTGTAGATATAGCCGTAGCAGAGTAATGTAGCACTTGTTCCTTCTGCCCTTGTACCTCAGTTTAAAAGTCAGTTAAAAGTTACAAACTTAGTGCATTTGGTCCACGTAGGGCGTGAATATGCAATAAAGTTCATAGCCATTGTCATTAAATGTCTAAAGAAGAGAGAAGAAACATGTGCAGCTTAGATAGAGCATAGCATAGTTTGCCTGATACTTATTTGTAGCTAAAGTAGTGCATTTAGTCCCACTGGGACATGAATATGCAATAAAGTTCATTGTCACTTGTACAGTAATTAAAGTGACAGACTATGTAACGCTTCACGCAGAATTTCCCAACAACGTTTAACGTTTAAGTAACTAAAGCTACCGGCTAAGGATTTACGAGTAGCGGTAAATAAAAGTGACTCCCTACGCCTCGTGAAAAAAAGGCATGCAGGCCCTCATGATTTATGGGCCATTCCATAAACTCCAGCATGGCTCGTTTCCGCAGTTAGTTTTGTGCACGCGTGGAGAATGGATAACTGCTGCTAAAGGTGCGGTCACCTTCCTCGTAAAGATATTTTAGTGCTGGGATTGACTTTAATTTATTCCCGTCACAACTTGAGAAACACGGCTTCTGTATCTGTACCTGCATAACCGGTATAACCGCCCCTCGCGCGCCGTAACAACGATTAAGTACAAAATGTATATGATACCAGCCAAGAAAAGAATAAGAAAGTCATGCCTCATCAAACATCAGAGTTATCAACCAAGAATTGAGCTGTTCAAAAACTCGTACTTTCCAAGAACTGTCGTGGAGTGGAACTCGTTGCCACCAACCACAGTTGGGGTTGGAACTGGCTCTAAGTTTAGAGCCAAAGTTGTTCGAAATGATGAACAGTCCAACGTCAGAGTAAATGGTTTATTGGAAAAACGCTTGCAGCACGAGACTGGCGTGTGGTTTTCTACATACATACAGTCATCCAATATCAGTTAAATGCGTAACGGTAGGAGTGATCGACGCTGTTGTCATTTCCTGTTCTCTCCGGCGGCTGCGGGTGTCAGGGTGGGCTGTATCAGCGCGGAAAGTCACGGAACTAGCTCTAAGTTTTGTGGAAAAGTTGATAAACAGTCTAACGTCAGAGTAAATGGTTTATTGGAAAAAAACACTTGTAGCATGACTTCTGTTTTCATACAGTCATCCATGGCCAATGTCGTAAAAATAGTTGAATGCTAAACGACAGGAGTGTGACACTTGCCATTTCCTGTTCTCTCCGGCGGCTGGGGATGTCAGGATGGGTTGTATCAGCGGCGACAGACGGGCTGTCATGCTGTCATACTGACGGGCTGTCATACTGAGGATTACCGGGCGTGACAGGGAGAGGCAATGGGAAAATCACACCGGTGACGCCAGGGACAACAGTGTCAGGCGTGACGAGCCATTTGTCACATAACTGTCTCGTGTCTATGAAGCTGGTGTGTTACGCCGATGGGCGGTTATACTGGCTATACAGATACAGAAGCTGGTGTGTTACGCCGATGGGCGGTTATACCGGCAATACAGATACAGAAGCTGGTGTGTTACGCCGATGGGCGGTTATACCGGCTATACAGATACAGAAGCTGGTGTGTTACGCCGAAGGGCGGTTATACCGGCTATACAGATACAGAAGCTGGTGTGTTACGCCGATGGGCGGTTATACCGGCTATCATCCTGAGATACAGAAGCTGGTGTGTTACGCCGATGGGCGGTTATACCGGCTATACAGATACAGAAGCTGGTGTGTTACGCCGAAGGGCGGTTATACTGGCTATACAGATACAGAAGCTGGTGTGTTACGCCGAAGGGCGGTTATCATGACCGGCTATACAGATACAGAAGCTGGTGTGTTACGCCGAAGGGCGGTTATACAGATAGGTACGGGAGTTGGGGTACGCGGCGTGGCGGCAGCTGGCTACATCACACCGATCGACTTGTTACACCTAGCCCTTGAACTTCTAACTCTAGACATTGTTAAAGCTATTTAATGACAATGCCCCTACTGTACTTGCAAGGAGACAGCGAGTTCCACTCTGCGATATGTGACAGGAGCTTAATGTCACGTCAACAAATACTATCTATCTATCTATCTATCTATCTATCTATCTATCTATCTATCTATCTATCTATCTATCTATCTATCTATCTATCTATCTATCTATCTATCTATCTATCTATCTATCTATCTATCTATCTATCTATCTATCTATCTATCTATCTATCTATCTATCATCCTCCGAAGAGGTGGAGCATACAAAGTTAGATCTCCAAAACTGTTTGTCTTTCATCACAGAGATAAGTTCCTGGCCCTCCAAGCCTGTTTCAGTTTCAATAAGTTTCTAAAGTTTTATGTTTGGACGTCCAACTCTTCTCTTTGTATCAGGGTTCCAAAGTAGAAGCCTACTGGCTGGTTCTTCACTACGTACAACATGGCCGGCCAAACTTAGTCGTCGACATTTAACAACGAAAGACAACCAGCTGAATGTCAAGCGGAATCAGTCACGGCAAATCTTCAAAACCGACGCGAGAATTCGGAGTCACCCGGGTCGACCTTTACCAGCCATTTCCGCAGCTGCTTCTTCGATTTCCACGGAAATAGCACCAATGACACACGGAGCCCGGAAGCGCAATTTCTACCCATTTTAAACCTCAGTCCCACGCCCTTAGGCCGGAGGTTTATACTCCTAATGGGCCGGAGGTTCGATTTCTGGTGCGCACGCTCGTCGTTAGGAGGTATTGGAGGCAACACGGGTGAGTTTTAAATTGTTGTTGTGCTATTTTTTACTCGGCAAGGAGCGCGTGTCTTCACGGGACACGTCACTTCGTATTGTATAAGTCATCTACCAGGTTCTATAAAGGCTAATTCAAAGTGGAACTTCATTGATTATTCTAAAGCCAAAACTTGAAAATGGCATATCATCGATTTTTTTTTATTCATCAAAACATAAAAGAAAATAACAAGGACAGTGTGACGCTGCACTCAAGTTAACAACTTATATTAACAGCACCACACAACAAAAAGGTACAATTAACATTTAAATATACATATCTGTGCGCCGTAGTCCCACCACCCCAAGACATTAAAATGTTAAAACAGAGCTATTTGAAAGATAAGATTACATGGTAACCTCCTATATCTCATTGGCGGAAAAACATCCGCCAACCAGAGCTAGGAGAGGAATTTAGACCCATTAACACTTACGTAGTATTTGGAATTCTTCATTGATTCTAAAGCCAAGACTTAAAAATGACATTTCATCGATTGAAACCATGTAAAAGCCCAATTCAAAACGTCGTTTGACGAATCCTAAAGACCCAACCATTTGGAAAGTCATCTACCAGATTCTAAATAAAGCCCAACTTAAGGTGGAATTTCTTTGATTCTGAAGGCTCAATTTGAAATGACATTTCATTGATTAAACCATGTAAAGGCCCAGCTAAAAATGTCCTTTAACGAATTCTAAAGCCCAACCATTGAAAAAGTCATCTACAAGATTCTAAATCTCAACTTAAAGTGGCCTTTCATTGATCCTAAAGGCCCAAGTTAAAAATGACATTTTATTGATTATAAAGGCCCAACTTAAAATGACATTTTATTGATTGTACCATGTAAAGGCCCAACTAAAATGTCGTTTGACGGTTGACATTCTGAAACTGTTATGGCTTTTGTTAAAAACTTGACGGCCCGACCAATGTGCAGTATTCACTGATACCGAAACGCACAACTCTATTTAGACTGGCATTTATCCACTTCGAGTGCCATTTACTACATTCTAAAGGTACAACCTGGAACGGCAGTTTTCTTTAGTAACCCTTGATAAATACAGAGTTACTTTTGTAACAAGTCGTTCGGTGTGATATAGCTAGCTGCCGCCGCGCTGCGTGCCTGCGAAGCTGGTGTGTTACGCCGAAGGGCGGTTATACCGGCTATACTGAAACAGATACAGATACTTTAGTCTTTTCAATTTTTTTCTTTAGCAACGCTTCATAATAACTTCGTATTAGAGTTACTTTAGTGTTCACTGTGCTCCGTGTTTCTTTTCTATTATTCCAAAATTTCATGACTAGACATACGGCACACTCAAGTTATTTCAACTTATTTCATGCCGCCACCAACGCAGAGGACAAATACAGGACAGGGTAATACTCGTGTAAGAAACAGAAGCGAGAAACAATAGAAACAAAAAGACACTCCTGTTCCCGGACCGGGGTTCGAACCCACGACCTCCCGAGCACCAGCTTCATAACCTGACGCTCCTACCGCATGGGCTAAAAGGTCTAGACCCTTCGGCCGGGTCAGTTGGTAGCGCCTATAAACCCCCTACTGTTACACTCATTTTCACTAGAGTTAAGTGAGGAAGGTCGTGTAAAGTGCACGTTTTGCGTTCGTGCGTCACTCATCTAACAGTTACCTTCCATTGGCCTTTGGGCTTTCTTCGGCCTATAAAACAGGCCTGGTGAAGAATGCCAACAACCCAGAGTGAACCTCTCGCTCTTCCTCAATCCTCCAAGCCGGTGTCAAGGCAATATACATGATATCGTGCCAAATACATGACTCCGACACTACCTAGGGGTTTCCAATATACCTGAGACAATGGGTGGGAGGGGTTTGGTCGTGATGTGGGAAACTAAACCTAACCTAACCACAATCGTAAGTCTAACCCTACCCCTGAACAAAGATTCCAACCCTAACCCTAACTCCAATACCAACTCTAACCCTAACCCTGACTCTAATACCAACTGTAACCCCAACCCTAACTCTAATACCAACCCTAACCCTAGCCCTGAACAATGATCCCAACTCTATCCCTAACTCTAATACTAGTACCACCCCCAACCCTAACCCTAGCCCTAAACACCTGACCTCTCACGTATGTGGCAGCTCAAGGATTTGGCTTAACACTGGGTGACTGGCAACAACCCAAAGGTGAACCTCGTTCTACTCAATCGTCCAAGCCGGGTACATGGAAAACCCATTAACTACATCTGACTTCTCCAACACGTGCCACATGGACACACGCGTGCGGTGTCTTGGTTACCGAATGTTACCAAGTTTGTTGCTTTTTACTATACTCTTTTGATCCATAAAAAAACGGATCATTTGTACCATTCAGGATACATGTGTGGGTGACCCAACCAAAAATCTCGGGTGCTAGCGAAACCCTTGTCTTACAAGTCGCTAGAATCTTAACATTTGCCTGCCTGTCTATGTGCATTGCCTGGATCTTGCACCTTGTACGAGGGGTGTTCAAAAAGTTCTCGGCCTCACCTAGAAAACGTCAGGGCAGTAAAATTTTTCTTAAACTATTTTATAATATAGTCCTCTCTAACTGCAATGCACTTGGTCCAGTGATGTTCCAGCTTTATTTTCCCATTGTGGAAGAAGGTTGCATCTGGACCCCCCAGATAGGCCTATACCGCATAGAT
Source organism: Branchiostoma belcheri (assembly GCF_001625305.1). Taxonomy (NCBI): domain Eukaryota; kingdom Metazoa; phylum Chordata; class Leptocardii; order Amphioxiformes; family Branchiostomatidae; genus Branchiostoma; species Branchiostoma belcheri. Next base: position 691,310 of record NW_017802602.1, read on the forward strand.
GACGTCATCAATACCATCAAAACGTTGACCACGTAAGTGGAACTTGAGTTTAGGAAACAGGTAGAAGTCCGAGGGTGCTAGGTCAGGTGAATTGGAAGGGTGGGGTTAGACTGCAAACCCAAATTCGTTTGCTGCTGGCACTGACCCCTGTGTTGTGTGGACAGGTGCATTTTCATCACGCCAGCTCGGAGCTTTCCTCTCCTTTTCTCTTTGATCGTTGCCCTCAAATGTCGTAATTCTGTTTTATAGTACTCCCCATTGATGCTTTAACCCCTTCACATGTAGTCAATCATGATTACTTCCTTACTGTCCCAGAAAACAGAGGCAAAACCCCTGTCAACAGACGAAACTCGCTAAAACTTCTTTGGGGGGCCGGGAAAAATTCTTCATCCATTGTTTGCTCTGTTGTTTTGATTCGGGGTGAAAGTGGTGAACCCAGCTCATCTTGAGTGACAAATGTTTTGAGGAAACTGCATGAATTGGACTGAATTCGTTCCTTGAAATGTGAAGCCTGTTTAAGTTCTGATGTTCAAAAAACATTCGAGGCACCCACTATGCAGACAGTTTGTTCATCCCCAGGATGTTCGACAAAATATTGTGAACTGAGTCATAACACAGGCCAAAGAACCTGCTACATGTTGGCCAGTCTCACATCTGTCATTTACTACCATGTGATGGATGGCCTCAACTGGATAGTCCGTGGTGCTGATTTGTGGCATCCTGACCTATGTTCATCTTTTGTGCTCTCCTTGCCGCGATTGTAGCTAGTAACCCCGTTCTTTATATTTAAATAAGAAGGGGAGTCATCACCAAGTGTCTTGACCATGTCTTCATGGATGTGCTTAGGAGACTTTCTTTTTTATCGATACACTTGATCACAGCACACGCTTCTTTTGCGGCCATTTTGTGATTTGCCCTCACCCACCCCATTTTCACGGGGCGTCACGTGCTCATGAATGAATACAAAAATTTGAATTTTTGTGTGCAGTGATGTAAGACGTCATAGTATACAGCTATACCAAAGAATAGGAGTTTGACCTTTATTTTCTAGGTGAGGCCGAGAACTTTTTGAACACCCCTCGTAAACTCCAAGCAGATCCTATGGTGGCAAGACTGTAACTATTAGCCAAAGAAGTTATGTCATCGGCTATATATGCACAACCTTTGGCCTATGGTTACGGTCTCGGCACCGTAGGATCTGCTTGGAGCTTTGCCTCTCGGTTTTTTTCGTAGTTTGTATGTCCTTGTTCTATGTTTTTACGGTCCAGGAAGATTAGCTGCGTATTCGTGTATTTGTGTACGACAGCTAATGGACTGAATAAAGTATCCAAGTATCCAAGCCACATGGTCCCTGACCCCACCCCCACCACAATTCTAGTCCCGTATACGTAGCTTCATCGTTTTCCTGCAAAAATCCGGGAACCAAGAAATCGATTTGGCGTCGCCTTGCAGCTGCACTTTGTGTTCATCATCCGCCCTTGAAAATGTAATAAGTGACATCATAAGTACTTGGGAACATTCCAGTAAAGGTCGGCCATTTGTCGAGGATGTCCGTGAAAAATTCCTCTGGGGAAGACCGTTTTTCTTAACATCCCTTGTCAGGACGGGATGCATGAGTTCCTCAATCTTATTAGTTAGTTAAAGAGAGCCTTACCGCGTCAAGTGACGCATAGGGCGGCGCCCATCTCCGTTCATTAGCCCTGAGCCACACACAGCAGTCACTACAGCAGGGGGCTAGTCTACTGGTAGTGGTGTGTGTTTAACTCCCACACTCTTTCCCAAATGCTGAGTGCTAAGCAGAGAAAGCTGTGTGTGCCATTTTTAAAGTCTTTGGTATGACTCGGTCGGGGATCGAACTCGCGACCTACCGAATGCAAGGCGAGCACTCTACTCACTTGGTCATTGCACTGGTTTCCAATACCACCAACTCAATCTTATGTTCACCCATAAATTTCTCAAATGACCTTCAAATGACGATCTTTATCTTTTATTGGAACATTTTAGAAGCAAGAAGAGGATGACTAAAAACCTTAGAATGTTCTTTCGACATTCTTCTAAGACAATCTATAGGGCAAAGGTTAGTAATAGCGCAGGCGCAGAGGGCCCAGTTTTAGTATATAGAGATGGCAATGTAATGTAGAGTGTAAAGAAGTCTTTTTCTAGGGAAATGTTGTTGTTTTGGACTTGGATGTTATAGGTAAGGGTTGTAGTATTTTAATTTTGGTGAAAAAACAGACTTGCAGCCATGTTTGTGTTGTCTGGCTGGCTGAAGAAGATATAGGTTTACATGCGGTCATCAGCTGTCCAGAGAGGTCAGGGGTCACTTCTCAATGTTTGGGTAGAATTCTCGCATGATTTAGGTGCGTAGGATTTTGTCATTTTTTGGGAATGGAGACTTGAGAGGTTGGCCTACCCTGCCAATGTATGTTCTTCAAGGTCTAAAACTCAGGTATATGAATGTTGACCACGTTGTTTTGACATAATTCCCATATATTAACATAGGAAAGCCCTATTACTGTGCTGTGCCCTATACAAAATGAATTTAGTGACGATTCACGTTTGGGACTGCATCCTTTTTGCTACCTGCAGGTGCTACCTAACAAAGCATCACAAAGTAGTAAGAAGTCCAATTCACAATTAGGAAGGTATCTAAGGAGTTAAGAAATGTCAGCAGTTACAGAACTATGGGTTTACCATCAAAGAACACAAAATAAATATCTAAATATCAGTATAAATTATAAACTGATTCAAATATAAGATAATCACCATAGACTAAACAGCATTTTTGCTGAGGTTCCAAGTCTTATGTTTACTCCCAAGACATCACCATAATCCTTTCTAAAGATTCTAAAGCTACAATTTCAAGATGTCTCCAGAAAAAATGAGACCCTTACACTGTTGCTGGCGGCCAATTAACTTAATTAATATCATAAATTCAGTAATAAAACACACAGGAAAATAAATACAGATCTGCCTATATTCAAAGGCTGTAAAACTAATCCCACGCAGATTATATACATACTCATTTCCAACATGCACACAAATTACAGCATTTGTTATAATCATAAAAAGGCATTTTTATAGCAGTTTCAAAGTGTGTATTGTCAATGGAATGTAGTTGAAGTTTCAGCAGCAAGAAGCAGAACTCCAGTCAGAAGCTCTGAGGAAGGTGTCTGATAGACACTGATGCGTAAGCATGGTAAGAGACATTACTGGTTGTGGATAAGAAAATTCTAATGCTTCATGTTCTACCAACCTGATGAAATTATTTTTGAGGGGCATCTTTCAAGTTTGATCTGGTACCTCTCTCTTCAACAACATGAGGGGAGTATCCTATTAGGTGACAGCAGGCTATCATAGCTAAAAGGAAGGCAGGGCAGACTGGAATGCCAGAGCTTTAGTTGCTGCTGATGCATGTAAGTGAAGGTGAGAAAGAGCCACTAAAGGAACTACATCGGCAAAACCAGTCGGAGTGACAGGCTGAGTAAAAATTATCATGAAAGTTCATCTGTGTTGGTAGCAATCATAGCAAAACATTGAACTTTATTTCAACACACAATTACAATGGGATCAAATTTTCAGCGACCACTGTCGCCTTCATTAATTATCCCTGAAAATTTGATCCCTTTGTTAATTACAATTACAATTACACTGTCGCCTTCATCAGGATAATTAATGAAGGCGACAGTGGTCGCTGAAAATTTGATCCCTTCCTAATTGTGTGTTGGAATAAAGTTCAACGTTTTGCTATGTAAGGCTGAATAAAGGTCCTAAACAGGAACCCTGCAGCTCCTAGGGGTCTTACTGAGGAAGGACTGTGGTGCAAAAAATGCCGGTCAGCTGAGGAATAATTCCAACTCCACTCATTAGTAAACGATTGTTCCCACTAGTCAATGATTGTTCAATCTGCTCATTAGGAAATGATAGTTCTGTGTAGCTTTGAGGAGGAAAGGAGGAGACATCTCGAAGCTGCCAAGGAAAAGCGGCACAGAACAGCACAAGTTAAACCAACTACTTCAGACTACCAGTGCAGCAGGTGCGGGAAGCTGAGTGTGTGCCTCAGCCTTTGGGCTAAGAAGCCACCAGAGGATCCACCCCACCTGATGAGGGTTTGCACAGAAGTCATTATCAGAAATCGATGGACTACCAGAGTTCTGTGTAGCGTCAAGACTTTATGTGCAGATCTTAGAGAGAACTGTTCTTTGGTTTGTCTTAGAAAGGAAGGATTGCAGTGCAAAAGACATCAGTCAGCTCAGGAATGGTTCCAACTCTACTCATTAGTGAACGATAGTTCTGCATAGTATCAGGACTTAACGTGCGGTTCTTAGAGAGAACTTTTCCTTGGTTTGTCTTGGAAAGAAAGGATTGCAGCAAAGAAAGATGTCAGATTCCAGATTGATGAGTTCACTCTACTCATCAGTGAACGATTGTTCTGCGTTGCGTCACAACTTAACGTGCGGATCTTAGAACTATTCCTTGTTTTGTCTTTGAAAGGTAGGAATGCAGCGCAAAAGATGTCAGATTCCATATTCATGACTCATCGGTGAACGATTGTTCTCCGTAGTGTCACGACTTAATGTGTGGATCATCTATGGCGTGTTTCTTGTCGCACGAAAAAGACACGGTGATGGCAAACCTCGTCCCCGACGCAAGTTTCTCAACAAAGTGGAGGTTTTCCGAACCCGAGGTGAAGAAGGAAACCCTCCCTGCGAGAAAAGAAAACGAGATTCAACAATTTTTAAACGTTTTTAAACGCAAATTATGCAAATAAATTAACATTATGCAAATCATACACTTTGCAGCACTTCCAATGAGCTAGATCATGCTTGATCCTAAACGTTTTCTATCCATGCACAGAAATAGATAGGCATGGTCCTGGATAGGATAGAAACCCTTACCCATTCAGGAATAGAACTACCAGTACAGGGGACAGCACACCATTAGAAGCTCTCATAGAAACATATGGTAAACATGCCAGAAATAAGCTGTCAAAAAACCATCCCCTTAACACAACAACATAAGCATTACTTGTATAGAGCTCTACCAGGCAGCCAAAACAAGACTAAAAGCCAGTCTTTTCATGCCAGGCAAGAAAAAGGCTGTTTTAGTTGGTTTGGATGCTCTCACCAATGGTTACTCAACATACTAGGCCTTCTGAGCATGCGTGTAAGAGGCACAGTAGATAGGCACAGTTCTGGACACAATATGGACTAGCACAGAGGTTTTTCCTGTCTTATTTCCATACTTGTACTGGGTTTCACTGTGCTGTTGGCCTAGCCTGAGTGTCAGCCTTGTTAGCTTTGGTCCACTCCCCAAGAGCACTAACGGTAGCAGATCTTGGGGACCAAAGCTAACAAGGCTGAGTCGGTGACACTCAGGCTACTATTGGTCTCCTTGTTGATCCTAACTGTAATCCATCTAGGCACAGAACTAGACAGGCACAGTCCTGGATACGATAGAACCCTAACCCATTCAGGAATAAAACTACTGGTACAAAGGCACAGTTCTGGATATGACATGGCCTTAGTTAGAAGTTTTACCTGTGGTTGTTCCTTACCTGTCCTGGGCTCCACGGTGCTGTTGGCTTCCTTATCCACAAACACAAACCTCCCCCCTGTAAAGTCACTGCCGTAGTCGGACAGATACAGCAGGGAGGTGTAGTCAAACGAACCGTAGGTCTCCTGGACAGGACAACAACGTCAAGTCGTCAACAACAACAACAATAACAACAAGAAAATAACAACAACATCGTAGTCAGACAGGTACAACAGGGAGGTGTAGTCAAACGAACCATAGGTCTCCTGGACAGGACAACAACGTCAAGTCGTCAACAACAACAACAATAACAAGAAAACAACAACAACATCATAGTTGGACAGGTACAGAAGGGACGTGTAGTCAAACGAACCATAGGTCTCCTGAACAGGACAACAACAACAATATCAACAACAACATTATCATTAGATAGCTTTAAGTAATGTTTAGAGTTAGATGTCCATGGGTAACATGTAGGTGTAACAAGTCGTTCAGTGTGATATATAGCTAGTTGCTGCCGCACTGTGTGCCTGCAAAGCTAGTGTGTTATGCCGAAGGGCGATTATACCGCTATACAGATACATACAGATACTTAACAACAACAGGCAATCAAAGTCTGACTCTATCTCTGGTAGAAGATACACTGCTCCCCCTGGCAGAACATAAAGAAACTGCAGAAACCCGTGCTATGAGTTTACAGTACAGTATCTTGTCTATGTGTAGATGCCAGTACTTAGTATATTGAGCTGAACTGTACCTTGTCAATGTGAGGATGCCAGTACTCGTCGTGTACAGTTTTTGCTGGCTTGGTCGTCATGCGAGAGAAGAACGTGGGGTGTGTGAGGTGGAGTCTGTCCTGCTCGATTCCAAACTCCGCAGCAATCGCCGATCGGATCCTGTTCTTTACCTTCCTGCGGGGAAGAGATAATGAATAATTAATAAAAAATGACTAATAAACTGGTGGACAATATTACCAACCACTAAGTATCTGATACCAGCCCAGAAAAGAACAAGAAACAGTCATGTCTTCAAATATCAGAGTTATCAACCAAGAATTGAGGTGTTCAAAAACTCGTATTTCCCGAGAACTTAGTAGAGTGGAACTTATTGCCACCAAGCATAGTTGGGGCATCATCACTAGAAAGCTTTAAACAACTCCTCCATAAGGGTGGTTATACCGGCTATACTGATACAGGTACAGAATAGAGGTGTCGACCAAAAAAACTGTGCATGTACCTACATGTAAAATTATTAACAAAATGTAGGTACAGGTCTGGAACTGATCACCTACTGTACCTGTACCTGTACATGTACAATTATTTAGGTACAGGTCTGGACCTGTTTCTTTAGGGATAACACTTTACACCCATTCCTTACTCAACTTGGGTGAAAATTAGTTCCTAGCTAGGTATGTAGGTTGCCCTATTGAATAGGACTATTTGACAATAGCCACATGCACCTCGAGCATGTTAAGGAATCCACCGCACTTCCAGAAAAGAGTATAGGGCAAGTTCCTGGTGTGAGTAGAAAATCAACATGCTGCAGGTTTAGCTTAGTTACAACACTTAGTGTGAGTTCCCTTTTGTATTGGAACTAAGCTTACTAGTAAACTTTGCAACTATGGATTCTACCAACACAGATGAGCTTTCATTCAAATATTGCAGGTTTCTCATGTGGTAATGCTTTTGGTTCTTACCTGTAGAGACTGAAGTCATCTTCAGAAAAAACAATCTTGTGGTTGCTTCTCTTCATCAACCTGAAGATTGGGAAACAAAAAAATTGTTAAAGCCTGATTTATGGGGGGGGGGTACCTACAGTCTACAGCATACAGCCTAAGTGTAACCAAGAAAAAAATACAAGTAGTATGGGTTACAGTCCTTCATACATGGACAGGACATAATCCCAAGGGTCTCATGTTTGAAAAGAGGACACAGTTTGAGCCTATGGGTGGGAGTGGGGAATACATGATAAGTTCAACCAAGGAGATTTAACCATGAAAAACTAGTATGGGTTAAAGTCCTTCATTTGGATAGGACATGAGCATCTAATGTTTGAAAAGAGGACATGATTTGAGACTATAGAGCTCATCAATACACAGCAAGCTGCGGTGAGCTACTATGTAAACCTTCATTTAGACCAGCCTAGTCTTACTGTGCAAAACTGGAGGGCTTATAACAGCTCAAGGAAGTTTACTGGCGATATACAAAACAAAAAAGCTGACATTTCCAGTACAGCATTTAACATTAAGCTCATTGTTTGTCATTATTTGTTTGTTTATTTGTTTGTATTCTTACTCATAAAGGTTGATGAAACTGTCTCCCTTTGACAGAGCTCCCGAATGAAGGTCCAAGATAGACGCCTACAAGAGAACACAAGATTCACAAATATGTACGTGTACTTAGTAGTAAATTACTTCCTGGACATGCAGCCATAAAAGATTCTTATTTTCTCATCATAACCAATGGTACAGGGAAATAATTTGGCGTATGAGACACAGACTTTAGGTACATCCCTGTTTTATCTAAGACATGTGCTCTTCCCTAACTCTTTCATAAAGTTGATGCCTGACACTACAAACTCCCTAACAGGACAAGACTGGTCTGTATTTCATATTTAGACTACAAAGTCTTGTAAAATACACACTAACTCCACTTTTTGCATCTCAACAAACATGCAGAACTAGAAGTTAGAACTCACCCCTCCGTTGGACCCGCCCAGTGCCAGGCCTCTCTTTGCTATCCTGGAGAATGGAGACCAGAAACAAGCTGTCAGGTTCATGTGAATGTGTGGACTACAGGGCTCAAAATTCACTTTTGGAAATAGACCAAAACATTGGGTGCACAGGAAATTTTTTGGGTGCACCATATGGAATAAGCTTACACAACAAAGACTTTATTATTTTTCTGACATTTAGATATCAAGAATATACTAGTACTGTATGGTTTATTTGTTTTTTCCCAAAAGTTTGGTAGTAAGCCAGAGTTACCTCTGGAGCTGTTTGGCCTCCTCGTGAGTCACCAGCCCATCCATGACTCCTCGGCCGCATCTTCTGGGCGTACATCCTGCACACAAACAAACAAACATCTATAACTACAGGTCGCTTGATGCATATAGTAGAGTGGATTCATTCCTCAAGCTAGCCGACATCTATCACACTTCAGTCATCCCTCAGTAAGACATCTGCAGCCGCATAGCTCCCATTTAGAACTTTTATTCAGCCTGTCACATGACCGGTTTCACCTGTGTGGCTTCTTCAAGTGTACAAAGCTTTTCCAGTGCATATTGCCCCGGTCAGTGGTAACATGATACCATAATTTCTTATTACTAATGGACATCTGTGGAGTGCCAGATGTTGGTTAGCTTGAGGTACAAAAAAAATGTATGACATTCATACATAATCTGATAAAGAAAAGATTTTGTAGTAACTTTTGACAGACCTTCTGTTGCATTGTCACATGTATCTGTAATGTTCTGGTTGATTAAAATAAATCTGAATCTGAAACAGTTTGGTACGTCATACAGTACTTGTAATTATACAATACAAGGTAAGGTGAATTATACATTGGATACACATATTCACAATGTCATGCATTTGTGAAAATAAAACTATATACAATGTATGACATATAATGTTATACAGCATATTTCAAGATTTACTAGTGCAGACAAGGGCATAATACATGCAAATTCACCTTCAAAGTGTTGATATTTTTTGTAGTCTTTACTGCAGGGCACATCGAGTGTCCTTTTCCGGACTGTCTCGTCTTGTCTCACGAACGTGGTGAGCCCTGATTGGTCGCCTCGGCTAGACAGCAGGGTCACAATTCCCAAGGTCAGCACGATGAAGGTCACGCGGAGGAGGATCCTTTTGGTTGTCTTGGCATGCATTCTGGGAGAACATTTGACAAGTTAGGTGAGCACTATAAGGCCTGGGGAAAAAAAGGGTTGTGTTGCCTGTTTCCTGACCAACCCTACAAAAAATTGCAGACGGATGTTCATGATTTCATGTTTGTAAATCCATGACATCTTGAACAATTAGCACTACCGGGTTAGCCCCGACCCTAAATCTGGTATTATGTAAAAAAAAAAAAAAGGATATCGAACAAGTTTAGCTCATTGAAGAGCTAATCTTCCACTGGTCCTGACAGAGAAGACAGACGCTATGTATGTAGTATTTACAGGTTCATTGTACTAGGGAAATTCCCCTAGCTCTTTTCGACAAGCATAATGAACAGTGGACCACGGCTTAACGTCCCGTCCTAAGGACTGCGACCCTAAACAGTAGCGTGCATGTTGGGTGAGCGACAACAGCCAGGATTTCAACTCCCAACCTCTTAGTCCAGAGGCAGGATCGCTAACCACTGGACTACGCACGCTACTACAAAGTTCATGTACCATAAGTCGGTGTACCATGGAATCTGTTATGTAACGACGATATGTTTTTATTTTGTGTAATCTGAATCCCTACAGGGGCTGATTCCATGGTCGGTCAGGAAACAGGTAACACACTTTTTCCCTAAGAAAGAAAGGAAAGGTCTCCCGTGCTCTTTGCAGAGCGTAGGGTGGTGCCCATCTCCATTTCCGTAGCCCTTGGGCGACACACAGTTGTGCAAAGCACTACAGCAGGGGGCTAGCCCGCGGGTAGTGCTGTGTGTTTGACCTTCCAACACCCTTTCTCATATGTGCTGAGTGCTAAGCAGAGAAAGAAGTGTGTACCATTTTTAAAGTCTTTGGTATGACCCGGCCGGGGTTTGAACTCACGACTTCCCGGTTACAGGGCGAGCACTCTACCAATTGAGCTATTGCACCACACTTTTTCCCTAGGCCTTATAAATACAGGTCAAGGTACCAATATTTAATCAAGAGATAAAGCATGCCCGTAGCCGGAATGCTCAAAGGTCCACTTTTTGGTCCACTTTTTATGTAAAGGTCCAAGATTTCTTGAAAAGATGGACTGGAATCGTAGAAAAACTGCTCCCTTTGTCATTGAATAAAAATTTATCTCTGATTTTTTCTTGGAAATCCTCTCAAAAATGCACAAAATGCCATTTTAGAAGGTTCATTTTTCAAAATTTTCCAGGGAGCATGCCCCCGGACCCCCCTAGGAACCTCGCGCCTTCGGCGCTCGAGGTCCCCTCCAGCAGTGGGAAGAACCCCCCCATTCAAAATCCTGGCTACGGGCATGTAAAGAGCCAAGTTCTCCCCACCTCTGCAGCTCTGGGTCCTGTGGTCCTTTCTGCTGCTCATGTCCTGATTTTTCCTGGGCGCCGTTTCCGTCTGGCAGACCCCTCTTCCCCCTCCGGCTTCGCGTTGACATGGTCCCTGAAACTGTGGCAGAATTTATAATAAGGAAGGTCCCTTTTATGGTGTTATATATACTGTTAAATATGTGAACGGTTTATTTCAAAACTGTCGCAAACATTATACTAAGCAGCCAGAGTGGCTGAATTGAGTTGTGACATGACAACAATTTGGTAAGAGCCGTATTCAGAATAAAACACTGGAGTAAAAACAATCTATACAAAATAGGGGAGCTGCACAATGTCACAATGTCAGGACTTTTCTGCACAGCTGCACATAGCATTGAAAAAATACCTTGTACCTGCACCAGACAAATTTTACCTGCACCACTCAAGACTTTGAAAAGAAATTATTGAAAAACTGTTCAGAAACCACTGCCACTATTTCTTATACACAGGTCATGCGTAATAGTAAGTTCCACATACACCTACATTTGTATATAAACCCAATACCGGTACCTGGGTACGTAACTGGACTGGTGCAGGTAGACAAATTATAATTATAAATGGCCATAAATTATTCAGCTCCAATTTTACCTGCACTAACCTGCAAATGCAGGTGGTACATGTATCTCAACAAGTTAACAATGTCTATACGGTACCTAAGAAATGTCGTGGAAAATATGAATGGTGTAACCTGCTTTATACGTACTGTTTTCCGGCGTTACCAGCGAACACGTTACACTTTTTACCCAACAGCCGCCATGTTTGTTTGCGGGTCAAAGGTGAAAATTGCGCGCGAAATCCAAACTGTGCAGTCGACAGGGAAGTCTCGCGGATTCACGCTGGGGAAAGAACCGCGAGATTTAAACGTGACTTTCGACTGCCTTCTCATTCATTTCTGATTAGACATTAAATACTATTAAAGAGAGAGGCTTTAAAGTGATTCTGTGTGATTAAATGACTTCGTGTCTTTGAGCAGAAAAAGAAATATAATAGCAGTCAAATGCTTAGGTATGTGAGAATTATATGAGGGTCTGCATGGGGGGTCCTGGCAACGGTTAACGGTGAATTCAGCAGGGCCGATAACGCTTAACGGTAAATTCAGGACGGTCGGCAACGCTTAACGGTAAATTGACAGACTTTTTTTCGTTCGAGCTGCACTGGATTTGGTATCTCGCTTTGTGAGAAAAGGTGATCACTGACAAAATTACGTATATCTTACATGTAATGAAGCACGCATTAAAGGTATGTGTACCCTGTGTTCCCCACATGCCCTGGTCCCCGAGTGCGTCCACAAATAAAGGGGAGTCCGAGTCGACGTCAGCCAGCTTGCATTTTTTCAGTCTGCCCAGTGGATTTTGAGAGGGGAGCGTCGTAATCTAGGGGGGTCCGGGGGAATGCTCCCCCCGGGAAATTTAGGATTTTTAAGCCTTCAAAAACGCAATTTCCCACATTTTGAGAGGCAAATCATGGTGTTGAAAGTGTTTGTCGGTCCTTCTGATGTTTTCATATTTTACTCAAGATTTTTGTTAATTTGCCTGTCAAGGTTGACGGATTCTTGGAAAAAAATTCTGTAACTCTCCGCAAACTTCCGGAAATTGACAGGAAAGCTGGTTCTGGCTAGAGCCGAAGGGACCGAGCGCAGAAGCGCGAGTCGAGCGCCAAAGGCGCGAGCAATGTAGGGGGGTCCGGGGGCATTTTCCCCCGGGAAATTTTGTATTTTGAACCTTCAATGACGCATTTTCCTGCACTTTGAAAGGCAAAATTAGGCGTAACGAAGAATTATTCATTAACGCTTAACGCTGAATTTAGGACGACAAATAACGTTTTACGTTGAATTAAAACGACCAATAACGCTTCACGAGGAATATACTGATAACGCTTAACGTTAAATTAGAGCGGGCCGGCAACGATTAACGGTAAATTAAAATAGCTCATAACGGTTAACGAAAAAGGGCATGCAGACCCTCTTATATCTGTCGCTGGGATACACGATATTCGCGACAGTATATTAAGAAAGGTTACTTTTGACGTCTGCCTTTCATTTCATATATATGAAGTATCAAGCTTCTACTTCTTCTTCTTCTATACAATACTGGACAATGCCCCTCACGGGGTATAACGACTCCAGCGTTTACAAGTGAGCAGAAGAAAACATTGCGTTTTATTGAAGTTGAGGTTTTATTAAGAAATGAACGTGCGGGTTGAATAGCCCAAATTGCGTCCACATTACAAAAATGCAACATTCATTATACTTAAGCAAAACTTTACAACCTGTACAGAGCAACATCATATTCACATTTACATATACAAATAAGAAAAAAGTCTATTTTGCTTTACAATATTAGAGTTTAATTTTTCACAATACTGATGTTGGTTTTCTTTAACACATTGAAACACGTCAAAGTTTTAATACATGCAAATGTCTTTGACATTGACTGCTGGGACGGTTGACCTTTACCTTTGACAGTTCCCTCTACCTCTGACCTCTTACCTATGACATGTACCTTTACCTCTTGCTTCTACCTTTGACCTCTTACCTCTGACGAGTACCTCTACATCTGACGAGTACCTCTACATCTGATCTTTTACCTATGACAGGTAACTTTACTTCTGACCTTTACCTCTGACCTCTCGCTCTGACCTCTACCTCTTACATCTACCTCTGACCTCTAACCTCTAGCTATGACGGTTCCCTTTACCTCTGACCTCTACCTCTGCCTAGTCTAACGAGCACGCATCCCAGATGTAAGGAATGTCCAAGTTACGTTCCACTTTTCTACCAGTCGTTGCACAGTTTGAGTCCGACACAAGCTTTGCCGATTTCGGATCTTGCGCGTAAAAGCCAACAATGTCCACTCTGGTCAGAGTACTGTTCGCTTCCACCGCCTCCACCAGGTTTTTCAGCGTGAGGCCGCTGCAGAACAGCGCTAGGGGGCGCTGCTGAATGACGAAGCTGAACGTCCGGAGGACCGGGTTCGTCCGCAGCACCTCCGTGACGTCACGCAGCAGCTCGTTCGGGTTGCAGGACGGAGGAACGTCCTCTAGCGTCAAGGAGAAGCACTGCAGGGAGCGGTTGGTCGTCAGGGCCCGCAGGATCTCGGAGACCGCCGTTGTTTCTCTGGGCGTACTGGTCTGGAAGGGACAATACCTCTGTGAAAATCTTTGGATTCAGAATAAGGTCAATGACCTGAACCAGACGTCTGTCACCACGGTAACTAGTGTTGGATTAAATAATGTTGCAATTTTATAGTAGGAGGGATTTAGACTCACTTTAGGTCATGACATTGTCCTTATTTGTTTGGAGAAGAAGAAGAAGAGGAAGGAGCAAAAACAATATATTTTCCTCCCGCGAATGTAAACGTAACAAATAGTACATAAACATAACAATTAACTCCTACATAGCCAACAAAACATGTTCTTCCTTACCATTTATTGATCCATTTCCACCCATTGCTGTTCTCTGTTGTTTTTTGTCATGTATTTTGTCACTCTATACTTAGCTATGATAAGCTAGAGTACCTCACCACCATTTCTTGTATTGTCCATGTTAAATTGTAAAAGAAAAAAAAGGTAAAACAGAAAACTCGCCTCCGCGGCTGTCAGCTGTAGTTTCTTGAGCACGACGTTCCTGGTGACGAGGTCCCGCGTGCCGGTCAGGATGAGTATGTCTGCCCTGGGGACCTGCAAACTGAACTCCTGCAGCGTTCTCTCCCCTGTGACAGCCTGCAGCAGCGGGATCACCTGTAAGGTGTAGGCTCGCGTTGCAGGCTTCTCGCTGTGCACTTCTGTGTCCTGGATGGCGACTGACATTTTCCTGCAAAAATATAAAATTAGTAACGCATTTGCACTGCTGGTTAACAACCACGTGCAGCTAAAGCGAGCTCGTTCTACCATGCAACCTGCTACAATATTTATTCCAACATATATGGCAACGTATCCAGCACCAGCCCCTGGAGATCTGACCTGCCACTTTGCTACGTTAATCCAATCCAACACCCGTTACCATGGTGACAGCCGTCCGGTCCAGGCCATTGCCTTATTTGTTTGGAACGAAAGAAGAGGAAACGGAGCAAAACAAAATCTGTATCTGTATCTGTATAGCCGGTATAACCGCCTTTCGGCGTAACACACCAGCTTCGCAGTCACGCGGCGCGGCGGCAGCTGGCTATATTACACCGATCGACTTGTTACACCTAACCCTTGAACTTCTAGCTCTAGACATTGTTTAAAGCTATCTATTGACAATGCCCCTACTGTACTTGGTGACAGTGAGTTCCACTCTGCGATAGTTCTAGGAAAGAAGGTAATCTGCGAAGGTAAACATGATAACGCACCTCATCTGCGGCGAAGTCTGGAGCATGCGCACGACGGGAGACAGCAGACTGAGCCTGTTCTCGGCGGAGGTCTCATTCTCCAGCTGACTGAAGCACGATTCCTCCAGCTCCAATGTGAATTCCTGAAAATGGGGAAATCAAGGGTGAAATATAGCGTTTACGGCGCTGAACGAAGACGGGGGGCGACACAAGTTATCTGACACGTACGACCCTCTACTGCAATCACGTGTTTCCGACGTCACGTCCCGGAAGCTGCAGTAGACGGGTCCATTCCGTGAACAAGACTGACGGAGTCATAATTTACTTATTGTTGGGTAGAACATTTTTGTCATATGTATACTAACACAGATGAACTTTCATGCTAAAAAATTATATTCATTTGCACATTCATGTCCATGAGGGCTAAGCGCAGGACATGTAGTTTAACATGAGTCGTATAGACACTAAAATTCTACAGAGGTGCTACACTACATAACACACTACCACCACACACCTGTAGAGACGACACTGCCAGGGCCTCGAACGGCAGAGAGCAGAACTCCTCCGCAAACCTGGAGTCGTAGTCGTACAGGATCCGGAAGTTCGCGCGGCAGAGAGACCTGGAGGGGGGGGGGCACAGTGTTAAATATCTTTTCAACTATAGCGGTCTGGCGTTACAATTTGTTGAATGTTTACCTTACACATGGTCTAGCCCAACAAACTGCTAGTACCGCTCTGTTTATTCTAACACTAAATTCATATATCTCACGATCTGCCACTTGCTACATAATGTAATCCAACACCGCAGGTTTCTGCTACGGCTATCACCATGGTAACTGGTGCTGTAGCAGACACCCTGTGGTGTTGGATTACATTATGTAGCAAGTGGCAGATCATGAGATATATGAATTTAGTGTTAGAATAAACAGAGCAGCACTAGTAGTTCGTTGGACGTTTGAGCTAAACTAACTTATTTGTTTGTTTGTTTGTTTGTTTGTTTGTTTGTTTGTTTGTTTGTTTGAACTAAGGAAGGAGAAACGGAGGAGAAACTGAGAAAAACAATTTTTATATGTTTCCTTCTGCAAAGGTAAACATAAAAACTGACCTGCTCGCCGTCATGGCGTCGATGATAGCGCCGAACGCCGGGCGGGAGATGGTGATGTTGTCGATGTGGCACGACACCTGTATGTATAAATATATATAAATATGTATAAATATGTATATATGTGTATAAATATGTTTAAATATGCATAAATATGCATAAATATGTATAAATATGCCAAAAACAGTTACTCAAGCAACTGGACACGATTTTGGAAACGGTCAAACGTTTCAGGTAGCATCCACTACCTCCGTTCGTCAGTGACACTGACGAAAGGTAGTAAAATTCATGTATAATGTATGAAGATGTACAAATCTGTAGAAATCTGTATAAATACGTAATAAATATGTATAGATATGTATAAAGCAAACGCACACCTCGTCGATAGCCTTGTGCCTCTGCAGCAGGCGCCTGAGGCTGCGGCAGTCCAGGCTGATGGACCCCCCGCAGGACCGCGCGGAGCTCAGGTTCAGGTTGTCCTCGAACACGAGGCTACGCACCCGGAGGTCAGCGTCCTGAAGGGCGGAGAAGAACATCGGAAGCCGCGCGGGGAGACGGCCAGACACGCTGATCTGCGGGGAGAGGGAAGGTACAATGTATTTTTCATTATTTTCATGTACTTATTCATCTCTTATTTATTTTGTTATTTATTCGTTAGGCTGAAGAATAGTTAAGATACAACCATGACATTGTCGTCAAACCGAGCGAGAGAACATGGGATATAGAAATTAAAGGGCAAAAAAACAACAAAACGTGCGGAAAGAGAGAAGGCATTCTCGTGAACCCGACAGGTAAGTAAGACACAGAATGCGGGAAAAGATCTCCGCCTCGTCAAAACTACAGCATGCATCTCCGTCAACAAGTGTAAGAGGTGGGGTTACGGGTAGGATGGTAGTAGAGGGGCTGTGATGTGATATCTGGCAACACCTCTGCTACAAGGTCTGCCTTCTCCCACGCCCAGTGTCGGTCATGGGGCTAGGTAGGTAGGTGACTAGCACAACAAGAAGACGCGAAGAAGGCATAAGAAGTCATGTTACCTGTAGTGTGTTGACGAAGACCTGGTCCCTGCGGCCCGTCTGCTCCCTGCCCTGGAACTTGAGCACGTCCGCGATGCTGTAGAGACACGCCGCCGTGCACTTCTCCGTGATGTGCAGCTTCTCCGTGAAGAACTGCGCCAGAACGTGCACGAAGCTAGTCTGAGATCGGCACTCCTGAACATAACAGTACACAGTATTAATGGGCGATCCCTGGCCTCTATCAGGCTCCGGAAGGCTGCTGGAAAGAGTAGACATTGGCCAAATAGTTTACACTTTTCAAAGCCAATATTCTAGTCATTTATCTACATACTGAGTTAAAACCACACTATCCCAATGTATATTGACCCTCATGGAGCAAAAATACCCAACATTCTGACGGAACATTCGGCCCTAGGCTGATTTGTACGTTCCCACCAAGAAAATAAAGGACTCATGTTGGGCTCGTTTCTGGAGTTTTAAATGCTAAAAGTATGTAATGCTGCTTGAAATGTGCTAATGTGAAGCAGTATGTGTCAAAGTCACAACGATATTGCCTTATTCAGAATATTTCCAGTTTTGCTGTCCTGAAATCGCATTGGATGCCTTTAACTATAGAAATCCCCGAGCAAAACTGTGCTCTGCTAAATATCCAAGCAGATCCTAGGGTGAAAAAAGACAGTATCAAATCGCCAGGCAGTATCCATTCGCCAAAGAGGGTCCGACCCTTGGGTGGCGTATTGCACCCTCTCTGGCTAATGGATACTGTCTGGCAAATGGATACTGTCTTTTGCCACCCTAAGATCTGCTTGGAGATTGTTGCTCTACCTGCAAACACTCCAGCCCGGTCCGCAGCAGGTCGGTTAGCCGGAGCTCGGCCTCGCGAGACTTGGGCACCCGCTCCACCTCCTTCCGGTAGAACTTGATCTCCCGCTCGATGGTCCGGATCAGCGGGCTGGCCTTGGACTTCAGGTGCCCGGCTGTCAATCAATCAATCAAAAATGGCTGTGAATCAATCAAAAATCACAAGACGTGTGGGGACACACTCAAGTTTTTTCAACTTATGTTAATGCCCCACCAACACAGGGGACAAGACAATACTCTTTTTTTTCTTCCGGTAGATCTTGATCTCCCGCTCGATGTCAATCAAACAATCAATCAATCAATCAATCAATCAAAAATAGTTTATTGATCAATAATGAACACTAGAAAGGTAACATTTGCAAAGCAAGTGCATAATATTTACATATCAATATAGTCTGTTCTGTTAATTCCTACTCAAACAAATTCATATAGTCATTAATATGGTCAGACAGAAGTATAAATCCCTCCTGCAATAAAATTGCAACATTATGTAACCCAACACTAGTTACCATGGTGAGAGACGTCAGCAAATCAGGTCATTGGCCAGGTCAGAGGTCAGTGTTTGGAAGAAGAAGAAGAGGAGGAGACGTAGCCCAAACAATATATTTTCCTTCGGTTAACATAACAAAGTATCCAAGATGGTCCAGAAACACATACAAAGTTAAGAACAATATCATAGAACAGAACCATACCTGTGAAAAGACAAACCAGAGAGTTGTCCCGTTCCAGGCATGCCTGCAGGTATTGCGCGGTTTGCCGAGAATTCGGTTGACTCTTCGCCTTCTCTCCTACGTAAAAAGCTGCGAAGTACTCCTGCCATGTTCTGTTAATAAACGAGCACTTCTGTGACAGCACCAGCTCGTTCTGTAGTCCCCTCTCGTACTGTTTCTCAATCCTCAGAACCCCCATGGGTA
Organism: Branchiostoma belcheri; assembly: GCF_001625305.1. Lineage (NCBI taxonomy): Eukaryota > Metazoa > Chordata > Leptocardii > Amphioxiformes > Branchiostomatidae > Branchiostoma > Branchiostoma belcheri. Next base: position 710,297 of record NW_017802602.1, read on the forward strand.
GGAGTCTGTCCAGAACCTTGTAGGTGTCTCTTAAGTCCTGTACGGAAAACGTCGTCCTGTTGCACTTGAGCTCCTCCCAGGCGATTTGACCGAGCGCCATGAGTCGGAGGTGGATGTCCTTCCACGACCTGTGTTTTTTAGGGGGTTTTTTATTCATCAAAATATCAAAACATAACAAGGACAGTTTGAAGCTGCAATCAAATTTATAACTTATATTAACAGCGCCACACAACAAAAAAGTACAATTAATATTTAACTACACAAAGTTGACGTATCTGATACGTCAAATAATCTGTGCGCCGTAGTGCCACCACTCCAACACATTAAAAAATACTATGCTAACAAAGTTATTTGAAAAATAAGATTACGTGTTAACCTCCTACATCTCATTGGCGGAAACACATCCGCGTGTTTTTGAGTTACGTAAGTCAAGAGTTAATCAGATACTTCGTTGGATAACCTATTGTACAGTTGATTTATATTGATTTGATTGTTAATGTGATTTTCAGTTCAGTTTATGTTAGTCTGTTGTTAAGTCTGTTATAATAAGTCTGTTGTTAAGTCTGTTATATTATTTTATTATACCCCGTTGTTATATTTTGGATGTTTTAATTGGAGTCCAGGAAGAATAGTGGAAAATGTATTCACTCAAGGAGATCTAAATAAATGAAAGCAAACCAGACCTGTCTCCGTCCAGGATGTAGGGTTTGACGGAGTAGGGCGACATGAGAAGACGCCGGAACACCTCCGTGTAGAGCTCGGTCACGGTGGTGGGGAGTCGGAAGGGCTGGGCGTCCTGGCCGACCTGCAGATTTATTCATTCACATATATTTATTGAGGTATGGGTGAAGGTATGGATGAGGTAGTACACAAACTCTTACTGTGGAACCCGAGTCATGGAAACAGAAGTCGCGGAAGACCACACTTGACTCACATTAAACAGCTAGAAGCTGGCAGTGGAATGAACCTGAACCAACTGCCTGCAGTCTGGAGGACAGAGAGCAATGGGGACAGATAGTCATGAGAGATTCCGAGCGAGCTCAACACAGTGAGTGAGTGAGTGAGAGTGATATCTATTGAGTATTAGGCAAGAAACATAGTGACTTATGTGACGCCTAGCCTTCTACTGAAAAACATCAAACGAGAGTAAAACACAATGAAAAATAATACAGAATACACTCTGTGCAGAGCATAATCTCCATTTCTGCAGCCCTTGGGCCACGCAGTTGTGCAAGCACTACAGCAGGTAGTGTTGTGTATTTGATTGTCATAGATACTGAGCGCTAAGCAGAGAAAGCAGTCTGTACCATTTGTAAAGTCTTTGGTATGACCCGGCCGGGGTTTGAACTCACGATCTCCGAACTCTCTACCTAATTGAGCTATTGCTATAATACAAAAATTGGTAACAGAAAAAATGAGTACACCAGACCTGTAGGTGACAGAGCAGCGCGAGGCATGACGGGTTACTGGCGAGCTCCAGCAGCTGCGGGTTGGTCTCGATCTCCGCAACCAGCCGCTCCGCCAGGGACGCCTGGAGTGAGTGAATGAATGAATGAATGAATGAATGAATGAATATATGAATGAATGAATGAATGAATGAATGAATGAATGAATGAATGAATGAATGAATGAATGGATGAATGAATGAA
>NW_017802602.1:712642-738157 GCF_001625305.1 Branchiostoma belcheri
TTCTCCACGAAGTAAGAGCGCACGTAGTCGGGCTTGGCCACGGTGGTGGGTCCCTGCAGGATGTACACGAAGTCGCACCGCCAGGGACGCCTCAGATTCATCATAAAAACTTATCACATCAAGAATAAATAATCTAAAATCCAGTACCTTCTCGACGAAGTAAGACCGCACGTAGTCTAGCTTGGCCACGGTGGTGGGTCCCTGCAGGATGTACACGAAGTCGCACCGCCAGGGACGCCTCATAATACTTACCGAGAATGATCATTATGATAATAGATTTAAACAAAAACCAAAATCCAGTACCTTCTCCACGAAGTAAGAGCGCACGTAGTCTAGCTTGGCCACGGTGGTGGGACCCTGCAGGATGTACACGAAGTCGCACACCTTCATCAGGGTCGTGGTGCGCAGCCCGCTTCTGGCAGTGATGATCACATGAGACCTGGACGGAAACAAAACATATACATACATATAATATATAAAACACTCTGTGCAGAGCATATTCTCCATTTCTGTACAGTTGTGCAAGCACTACAGCAGGTAGTGTTGTGTGTTTGACCTTCCCACATTATTTCTCATACATGTGTAGATGCTGAGTGCTAAGCAGAGAAAGGAGTGTGTACCATATGTGTTGACGTCACACTTTAAAGAAGCCACGTCACAAGCCTCACTGGGTCAGTCTACTGAGGAAGACCAGAGTGACTGGTCGAAAGTTCAAACAAACAAACGCACCTCTCCAAAGCGCCGCCCACAAAGATGTCGTAGAAGACGAGATTGTGGAGCTGTTTCTGTGTGAGTGTCTCCAGCCCGTCCACCAGTAAAAGCACGCTCTCTCATTAATAAACAAACAAACAACAAACAAACCTCTCCAAAGCACCGCCCACGAAAATGTCGAAGAAGCCGAGGTTGTGAAGTTGTTTCTGTGTGAGTATCTCCAAACCGTCCACTAGTAACAGCACGCGCTCCTGGTGGTTCGCCACAAACAAAACAAACAAACAAACAAACAAGCAAGCAGACAAACCTCTCCAAAGCGCCGCCCACGAAGATGTCGTAGAAGCCGAGGTTGTGAAGTTGTTTCTGGCTGAGTGTCTCCAAACCGTCCACCAATAACAGCACGCTCTCTCATAAACAAGTAAACAAACAAACAAACAAACACACAATCGCACCTCTCCAAAGCACCTCCCACGAAGATGTCGTAGAAGCCGAGGTTGTGAAGCTGTTTCTGTGTGAGTGTCTCCAGCCCGTCCACCAATAACAGGACGTTCTCCTGGTGGTTCGCGACGTAGTCCCAGAACACATCAGGCGTGATGGAGGAGTCCAGGCCGAAGTGCTCCCCGTACAGGTAGTCGCGCAGGGACGACCTTTAAATGAATGAATGAATAAATAAAGGAATGAATGAATGATATATTAGGTCTTAAATAAATAAATATATTAGGTCTTATTCTATACTTTTATGTACTTTGCCATACATCGTACCATGTGTAGCCTGAGTCCCACCTGCTAGAAAGTTGCAACACAGTGATGTAACCCAACACCAGTTACCATGGTGACAGACGTCTGGTTCAGGTCATTGACCTTATTGGTTTGAAGAAGAAGAGAAAACAGAGCAAGAGCAATGTTTTCCTTCGATTAACATAATAATGTCACCGACCTTGCGCTCATCTAGATTTAAATCCCTCCTGCTATAAAATTGCAACATGATGTAACCCAACACTGGTGCAGGTCATTGACCTTATTAGTTTGCAGAAGAAGAAGAAGAGGATACAGATAAAAACAATATGTTTTCCTTCGGTAAACATTAATAGTCTCACTGACCTGACGCTGGGCACGTCCACCAGCAGGACCAGCGCGTAGTTGTCCAGCAGCCCGAGGGTCCAGCGCAGCGCGATCCGCTGGCAAAACAGCGTCTTCCCGATACCCGGGTCTCCCTCCAATCCGATCCTGTTGGCAGTAGAAAAATAATGTGCCATTACACTCAAGTAATGCCTCGTAGACAGTCTAACCGTTTCATCAGTGCATTCAGATGACAAAAGCATAAAAAAATGTCTTCCCGATCCCGGGGTCTCAATCCAACCCGATCCTGTTATCAGGAGACAAAAAAAGAACACGTTACACTTATTTTACATCGCCACATAAAGTGGACAAAAGCATGAAAAATCGTCTTCACGATCCCCAGGTCTCCCTCAAGTCCGATCCTGTTAACAGTAATCATTAGATAGCTTTAAACAACGTTCAGAGTAAAATGTTCAAGGGTTAGGTGTAACAAGTCGTTCGGTGTAATGTGGCCAGCTGCCGCCACACCGCGTGCCTGCGTAGCTGGTGTGTTACGCTGCAGAACGGTTATACCGGCTATACAGATACAGAAGCTGGTGTGTTACGCCGCAGAACGGTTATACCGGCTATACAGATACAGGTACTGATAGCCCGATTTATTCTAATTGTACCGAATTACGTAAGGTGCTGTAAGATTCTGTCATTTGCCTTGTATTGTATTGCTGTATTGTATTGCTGTATTGTATTGCTGTATTGTATTGCTGTATTCTATTGTAAGGACTGTAGGAAGACTGGTATGCAGTTTGTATCACTAATGTAGATTCCAAACAATCAAAAAACAAACGAGCAAACAAACAAACAAACACACCTGAGAGGGATGGCCTGGGGGATCTCCAGGGACGTCGCGACGTCCTCCAGAGTCGTGGCAAACCCCGGGGGAGCCTCTCGCGTGGCCTTGATGACGTCAGCCTGCACGTTGGCGGACTTGGAGACGGAGTCGGCGTCAGTCAGGACCCCCCGCGAAGCCGCCGCCCTGGGACCGTAACTGGCCGCGTACCTTCAGTTGTAATGGGAGATTTTAGAGGTGAGATTTTTTACATCACTCACTCACTCACTCACTCTATCTCACACTCACACTCACTCACACACTCACACTCTCCTCACTTACTCACACTCACTCACTTACACTCACTCACACACTCATTCACTCACACACACACACACTCACTCACTCACACACTCACTCACTCACACACTCACTCTCACTCACTCACTCGCTCACTCACTCACTCACTCACTCACTCTATCTCACACTCACTCACTCGCTCACACACTCACTCACACACTCCTCACTCACTCACCCACTCACTCACCCACTCACTCACTCACTCACCCACTCACTCACTCATCACTCACTCTCACTCACTCACTCTCACGCACTCACACACACACATTCAACCACTCACTCACTCAACCACTCACTGTCACACACACACTCACTCACACTCTCACTCACTCACATACTCACTCACTCACACACAAACACACTCACTCACACACACACACACACGCACAAACACACACACTCACTCACTCACTCACACACACTCACTCACTCACACACACACACTCACTCACTCACACACTCACTCACTCAGACACTCACTCAACTATTCACTCACTCACTCATCGTGATATAATGTCATGACCTGTTACCTTTATTCTAAATTGTTATTCTAGTATCTTTAATTCTGAGCTCTATACATGTACTTTGTTTTGTCAGTGTCATCACCCCAATTCAGCCTATGGGCTGACAGAAGTGTTATGATATGCGAGTGTAACGTGTAATTCATGAATAAATAAACCATCGCTACCTGGACCGGACCACCTCGGGAATGGACACGTCGGAGGGCTGCAGGACCATCTTAGAACTCTCATCTGTATTGAGAACAAGACAGGGAAGAAAATTAGTGTGATATTGTTGTCTCTTATATCTAGTTATAACATTAAAAGTAGCATTAGTAATATAGTAGCTTTACCTATGGCCATGTGTATTGTTTATTATCTTATCATGTTCTTGCAATTACCCTCGGGCATGGATTTGCAATAGACTTTCTTCATTACATGTATATCGGAACTCATGGTGTGTGATCTCCCGTAGATTTTTCAGTGGCAAAATCGTAACAGTGGCCATGGACCTACGCTTGGATGGTAGTTTGATGTATACGATTTTGGCACTGAAAAATCTTCTTGGAGATCGTACCTTATGACCTAGGCCTCGTTGCCACTACATACATGAAGGGAGATCCTCCAAGGCCAATGGACTTACATGAAAACGGATGTATATACGGCCTCTGTAGCTGGCTAAGACGTTATATATAGGCACGTTATATATAGTATCGCTGCTCTGAAAGTTACACCAAGAGACCCTGTCCCAGCTGAATGCCCCGGTAACAGACACCGTGTCTATTATTCCCTCCGCCGTAACCAAGCCGCGACGTGAAAACAACTTTCGCCGCGACACGATATCTGAACACTGAACACTCCTCGCAGCAGAACTGATCGTTATCAGAATAGCGCTCTACCCTTTATGATCCTCCTGCTTGATATGTAACACTGTCACATTTTTTGGACCTAAGACATATTCTAGTGTTACCATTGATCTGTATGGTTATCTTCAATTATGTTGATTTGCACTTGGAAACGTTTGTTGACATTGCTTTTATATATATTTTATGTAATGGTCTATGAACTATTTTAAATTGTTTAAAATGAAGTTTTGCACTGTTTATGTAATGTCCCAATGTCAATGTTCAGCCGTTGGGCTGCTATTTTTGGGACAACGTTGTTGTTTATGCAAATAAACCATTGATATGATCTGTACTTCAGTCGCGACAGGATATTTATTTCAGCCGTAACAAAATGTTCTTGTCACTTTTAGATGAACCGTAGTCGTCTCCTGGCGACGTGTATGACTGACAATGGCTGGCGCAGTGGACAAACACACGTCTGAAGGGCTTACAGTGGGCTAATTAGCTGTCGTCTAATAATGAGATTTATAATCATACAAGCATAAACAATGATGATCGTTTACTAATTATTATATTATATAACTTATATGAAATAGCGTACAGTTAAGTATTCCTGTATATCATCATATAATCCACGTTTCATGAATATTGTACCAATATTTGAAAATATTGTAGTGTTTAGTCTTGAGTTATATAGTACTTCTGTGTACTATCATGTAATTCATATTTCATACATATTGTACCAATCATATCCACCATAAAATAGCAGTATTTAGTGTAAATTATATAGAACTAATTCGTAATATTACAGGCAATGGCGTAGATATTAGTCTTGATAATTAATTATCTAGTACTGCCTAAAAGCAGGCCGATAAAGAAAGATTCCTAGGGACATGATTACAACAAAACTACACGTTTGTGCGTGAGTGTGAGACGAGAGGTGGAGAAATGTTAATCTCCAAGCAGATCCTAGGATGGCAAAAGACCGCATTAAATTGGCCAGGCAGTATCCATTCGCCAGAGAGAAAGAGTCCATACGCCACTCTTTTGCACCCTAGGATTTGGTTGGACATTACATAAATGTGGATACTATGTAGGTGAAACAAAAATGTTCCATCTTACTTGCGCCCGTCGTGCCGATTTCTGTTTCCCCCTTGCCGATAGTTGGTGCTAGTTCTGGGGCATCCTTGTCTGTAACATACGGACATAACCGTCATATTAATTAAACTGTGCCTTCAGTAAGAATGATAGCAATCCGCTACAGTCACTACTATCCAAAAACACTTACCTACAACACAGATAACGTTAGCAATTTAAAATTGAAAATAGTGATGTTGAAGTTAATATATGTTCAGTGCAAGATTCACTCGCTCAAAATCTACGTTTGTACCAAGTATCTGTATCTGTATAGCCGGTATAACCGCCCTTCGGCATAACACACCAGCTTCGTGCTAACACACGTACTAGTATGTAGAACAATTTCATTCTGGATATATGGGGGCATGTACAATACGTGTACAAAGGCTTATTTGTGGTAGCCAATGGTGACTTAATCCACGATGATCTAGAGTTTTGCCTGTGAACATTTCTGAGATCATACCACAACATTGCTTTGAAACTTTGAGACCTTATTCAGAATAACCATTAGCAGTGGGCCCAAGGGTCCACCACTAGTCTTTCTGGTGTTAATTCATTCACACACATATATGAATACAATACTAGACACAGTCACCATACAATATCAACAACATACAACATAATAACAACAGTTACAGATACAACACTTGCTGATACAACGAAGGGAAAACTGTTATATAGAAGGTTGGGTGGGGGGGGGGCTGAAGTCTGTTTTCCAGCTATATCTATAGTATTACATGTTCAACCATAGCTCCGCTTGCTCAACACAATTTGTTACATTTCATGCTATAGATAAATTTGATTTCATCCTAGAAGGTAATAACCCTCACTGTGTTCAAATATTAGTAGGTAAATATATCAAAGAAAAGTGTTTAGACCTTTAATAGAACAAGTAGTATAAGTTGACTCATCTATTATCGTGTACGTAGGTCAATTTCGTTGTACCCATGTATTTGTCTGTATGTCTACGTGTAGTTTTAGACCTTACGAAAGTCGCTGTACTTTTGTTGTGTCAATAAAGTTCATATATTTCATGTCCACATGAGGTTCAATGTTATCACATGTGTCCAAAACGCCAGGTAGTGTTGACCAAACACTGCCAGGGCGACCACCGGTTTAATTAATAACCAGAGAATATCCAACATTCCTACCCAAGCTTTAACCGCAATAGGGTAACAGTGCTATACACCAGTAGCCACTATAGTCTGGTCTACTCCAGTCTGTAACTAGATTGTCAGGTAACAATAATCAACTTAAGTTGTAAAGGACTTAGGAATGCCTACCTGAACTCGGCACCCGTAATCTTATTTTCCTCTTCTGTTTACCAAATAGTCGAGCTCGCCTGGGCATCCTGTACATGGCTGTGGGCTAATTTTCAGTAGTGTGTCGGGCAGGGACACACACACAACTCGTTCTGTACAGATTTCTGACTACTGTAGCGACACCTACTTGCTAATCGTAGGTAGGAAAACATACTAAGGGGATACGTTGTTGCTAGCTGTCACAGAATACACGGCGGTTGAGTGAGAGAACCCACCTGTGTCGGAGAAACAGATCCGATTCGGGCGAACTGTAAAGTTATCGCACGGTGTGCTAAGGGTCAGTTCTAGTCTATAGAAGCTAGAACACGTGAAAAGATATCATTCACATTCACACACACTCACCGTATTCTGTTCCCATGTCGTTCCGGTGCGACGGCACGAATATTTCAGCCTCCGATTCGGAGGTTGTCGCTGCCATGTTGTGTTTTTTTTCCTTCCGCTCGGGCCCTGAGAATAGTACAGGTGGCCTCACAACAACTTTTTTAAAACGCCCGTCGCTCCTTGGTTACAAATCCGCTCGAGAGAACAGCGGAAGAATGGCCCCTTTGAAAGGTGTACATTAACTAATCGTTAGTTTTGGGAGAAAGCTAACAAAGTTAACGCACCGCGACTCCCTAGTAACGTTTTGCAAACGGACCACCGGGAGTCTAAATCGGGAATTTTCTTTAACTGTATCATTATTCATTGACTTATGTAGGTCCATTCTTTCTGGAGTGTTTAGTAAACTTAACAGAGGGGTTTGCAAAGCAAATAGACGACAGCGCGTTTGTATACGCGATCCAGAGCATGGAGTAACCGCAATCTACCCTCTAAAGGCAGTCACATTTGTGTTTAGCCCTCCCTGTTTTCAAAAACCCTGACCCGGCTGACCCGGGTAAAGTAACGGTGTTTTTCGTCGCCAAGGCCGCTGTTATTCTATGTAACTGCAGTCCGTGTTTGCTTTTTACTGCAATGCTCCGTGGCGTATTTACTTAAGGATTAGTGTGGCAAACTTTAGGTGCTAACTGTTCTGTATCTGTATCAGTATAGCCGGTATAACCGCCCTTCGGCGTAACACACCAGCTTCTGTATCTGTATAGCCGGTATAACCGCCCTTCGGCGTAACACACCAGCTTCTGTATCTGTATAGCCGGTATAACCGCCCTTCGGCGTAACACACCAGCTTCTGTATCTGTATAGCCGGTATAACCTCGCCTCGGCGTAACACACCAGCTTCACAGGCACGCGGCGCGGCGGCAGCTACCTATATCACACCGAACGCCTTGTTACACTCAATCTTTGCACATTTAATTGCAGGAGTTGTTTAAAGCTTCCTAGTGATGATGCCTCAACTTTGCTTGGTGGCCCAACTGTTACATGTATACTTTTTTAAAGGCGTAATGTCCGTGTTTAACGTTATAAGTCGTTACTTTGAAAATTGTCGAGACAATGGCAGCTATAGAAGCAGCGCTATTGTTCGTTAATTGCGGCGTGTTTTTGTAGTATCGCTACACGGTGCAGGGTTCAGAGTCCAGTAGTAGTAAAGTCCCCACTCGGGTGAATTTGAACTTAGACCAAGAGGGGCCAGGAAAAAGTTTAACGGCTCTCAGTAGCAAACGTGCACCAAATCCGTCATGTGCTTTTGGCACACAGTTAGACAGATTAGTTTTAGAGGTTCTGTGGGCGTCCATATGCCCCCCTGGCGTTTTAAAGTTTTCCCGTCTGTCCATCTTTGTTCGATTTCCACCCAACCCCCACCCTGCATACACACACACACACACGTTTCCTCCCAACTTCTGAGGAGCCTCAAGTTAAATGATAATAACAAACTTAAATGAGCGGGCAGGAACGATGATAACAAGGTGAGTCACGCCATATGGTAATAATAGGAACCTGTACGTTGTCTGTTTGTATTTATCTTGACACGGATATTAAAGGCTCGATGTACTGTTAGAAGATCATAGCTCTATCAACATCAAACTTAATAACCACTGTAATATATTTATATTGTTATGCAGTACATGTAACTAAGCTTTACGCGCTTTCTAGCCTCTACCAGGCTTCAAAGGCGACTGGACTGAAGAGTAGAAATTGGCTAAACTTTACAGATAACATACCAGGGGAGTTGGTCTGGTCCGTGGTTGGTGGGAGCGACTGTGGGAGCGAACGTAAACTAACCAGGATGGTACCCAGGCTAGGACAGCTCCCCTGGCATGTTATCTTTCTATTTGGCCAGTTTCTTCTCTTTCTAGCTGCATCTGAAGCCTTGTAAAGGCTACATGTTTCATAGCAAGTACGCAGCTGCTGTTGGAAAGTAAGCTAGAACCTTAAGCTTCAAACAAAGACTATACGAACGCACGGGGGGTACGGGGGGGGGGAATACGCATCCTTTCGGACAATCAGCAGTTTAGAACCCCAGGTGTCACTGCACGGGTATTTCTGAAGAACCCCGAGTCCCGGTTTCTTGGACGAGCCGGTGTCAGAAGTAGTTAACTGCTTCGCTGTGCCCAGCTGGAAATAATCACAAGTACGCAGGGTTCAAGTTCAGTATCCGACTTCAGGGACGATCCAAAAGTCTTCAAATCTTCAAGTTCTTTTACTATCATGAAAGTTCATCTGTGTTGGTAGGAACATGTTTAAAGTCTACCAGATACCTTTGACCCAGTGTTGACGTCACACTTCAAAGAAGCCACGTGACATTATGTCTCACTGGGTCAGTCTACTGAGGAAGACCAGAGTGACTGGTCGAAAGCTCTAGGTGAGAGAATTTTTGTGTTGGATCTAAAGTTTATATTTAAACAACAACCCCTTTGTAACCTGTACCATCCCCCAAGTTCACCCTACCTGAAGTTCACAGTAACTGCCCGAGGCTCTACGTGTTTGGGCCTTGTACGACCTTTCTCTGACAAAACAACGTCGTCACCACTTCCTGGCTTTCTCGGGGAATCCTGGGGAAGTCCCGAGTGGGCGTACCGAGGAGTACAGAACTGTATATAAAGGGACACAGACGCCATGCACTTCTTACAGTCTTGTTGGGGTGTTCCTGAAGTTACAGCCTTTCTCCCGAGCAGTACTCTACAAGCGGAGGTTTGGGTTTTGGCTTATATTTTTGGCGTGTTCAAAGTGTTGCTAGGCTTTTTTATCGGGCTTTCTTTTATGCACTGGTATCTCTTTTTTTTTTTCGTCAGGCAGTGGTTTGGGTTTTGGCTTATTTTTGGCGTTGTTAGGCTTTTTCATGATATGGCTTTCTTTTTTTTTATATATTCCAACATTTCATGACCAAACTCAAGTTATATCAATTTATTTTATGCCGCCCCCAACACAGAGTACAAATACAGCTAGGACAAAGTTTTACTTGAGTTATAATCAAGTGGGGAAAGTCGTGTAAAGTGCCTTTCCAAAGGGCACAAGATCGGTGGCATGGCAGGATTCGAACCCGGGACCTCTTGGTTCCGAGTCGAGCACTCTGCTGCTACGCCACACGACCCCATATGCTTTCTTTTTTGCACTGGTATCTTTTTTTATGTCGTGAACTCCCATACCGCCCATTCACAGCCATGGCTTTCCTCCGTACGACGCTGGTGCTGGTGGCGGTGGCGCTGCTCCTGACGGCAGGCCTGACGGAGGGGAGGAGGAAGATTTAAAAAAAAGCCTTAAAAACGCCTAAAATAAGCCCAATCCCAAACCTCTGCTTGGAGATTAGATTTTAACCCGAATAAACTCATTCATTCACCCGTCCGCAGCCATGGCTTTCCTCCGTACGACGCTGGTGCTGGTGGCGGTGACGCTGCTCCTGACGGCAGACCTCACGGAGGGCAAGAAGCGGAAACACCGCCACAGGAGCAGGGAACACTCACGGGAAAACTCACGGGAGAACTCTCGGGGGAGCAGCGAGGAAAGCAGCCGGGACAGTTCGTCTGAGGAGTCCGGTGAGCAGGACAGCGAGCGCCTGGACAAGCTGGAAGAGTTGTAAGTCTTTCTTTCTTTTGAGGACACAGATAGCATGCACTCTACATGAAGTTACCGTCTTCTTGAGGTTAAGTTACAGCCTTCTCCCGATCGTCGACATGCAGCCATGGCTTTCCAACTTTTCTTTTTCTTTCTTTCTTTCTTTCTTTCTTTCTTTCTTTCTTTCTTTCTTTCTTTTTCTTTCTTTCTTTCTTTCTTTCTTTCTTTCTTTTTCTTTCTTTCTTTTCTTCTTTTCTTTCATTTTTTTCATTCTTTCTTTCTTTTCTTTCTTTGCGCACGTTAAGCGTTATGTCACTGGTAACTGTTAGATGTATACTATAGCCTGCTTCAAGTAATGTTTCCTTCCAACAGGATTAAAAAGCAACAAGAAGAGATTAAGGCGTTGCAGGACGACAACAAGGTTCTAAAAGACAAGATAAACGCACAAGCAAACACCACAGACAACCTGGAGGAGCAAATAGGTAAGTTTTTCTTTCATCATGATCTCAATTTAACCTGAGTAAGCCCCAAGCAATATCACCCACTGACCACGCATACCTCTAGCCTGGTATCCAGTCTGATCGTGATTGGGGGTATTGGGGTGTTTAGGCAGGTTGTGTCTTCGGGGGCTCTAAGAGCTTCCCCCGCCCAGTGCAACAGACCGTCCCGGTAGGAGTGTTACGCTAATCAGAGACGCAGTATGCTCGGGGATTTGGTTCGTGGAGGGCTAATCAATCTCTCGTGAAATACACACCGGGAAGCTTATGTGAGGCGGGCGGGACAGAGCTCTTGCGGCCCCGACCACGAATCAGACTGGATACCAGGCTAGCATACCTCCCGTTGTATACTGAACTACGATTTATGCATGTTCAGGCACGGATAATTCACGGGTATCCAGAATCGTGCCTTTAGCAAATCTACGTTCTTGGATACGCGGAGACTATCCAGAACCGTGCCTGATCCCAACCCTAACCTATTCAGGCATACAACTAGATAGGCACAGTTCTGGGTAGCCCACGCGTATCCAGAACCGTGCGCTATCCAGAACCGTGCCCGGGGCACGTTCAAGACCATCCAGAACTTTGCCTGATCGTAATCCTAACCCATCCAGGCATACAACTAGATCGGGGCGGTTCTGGATAGTCCACGTGTATCCAGAACGGTGCCTGATCCTAACCCTAATCCAAACTGGTGGATGTCCCAACTACTAAGTACCCGTAATACCAGCCCAGAAGAGAACAAGAAATAGCCACGCATTCAAGTACCAGAGTTATCAACCTAGGATTGAGGTGTTCAAGAATTCATTCTTTCCTAGAACTATCGCAGAGTGGAACTCGCTGTCACCAAGTACAGCAGGGGCATTGTCAATAGATGGCTTTAAACAATGTCTAGAGCTAGAAGTTCAAGGGTTAGGTGTAACAAGTCGATCGGTGTAATATAGCCAGCTGCCGCCGCGCTGCGTGCCTGCGAAGCTGGTGTGTTACGCCGAAAGGCGGTTATACCGGCTATACAGATACAGATACAGATACATACAGCCACAGAACTAGATAGGCACAGTTCTGGGCATAATAGGCCCCAATAATAAGATGCCAATGATTGTGTAATACCACCCATACCTCCTCGCCTTGCAGATTCGCTCCAACAGGAGGTTGAGATGTGCAAATACGACGTCTCGGACCTCGCCGACGAACTGAAGACGCTGAAGAACGACACGGAGGACCTTAAAGACGCCTTGGACAGCCAGAAGGCGGAGATTGAGGAGCTGGAGGCCGAGGTTTGTTTGTTTGTTTGTTTATTTAAGAAACCTCGAATTAGTGACAGTACAACCACTACTCGTCCTGGAGTCCTCTTACATACATTGTAAAATACAAACATTATAACTACTATTTACATTCACTTCAAACTACTTTGCAAAAAGGTTGTCTTGATGATGAACTTGTGATGATATTTCATGATATTGCATGATACAAGTTAGCCCTGGAGTACAGAAAGCGAGCTTTCTCATACTCTGGCGTGATTCTTTGGAACAACTTACCATCTCACCTGAAATCGGCCAGTACACTTTTACGTTTACGTAACAAATATACAAACAAGACTGCCTGCCAATTGTACATTAATATGCAAATTTTCCTTATTTCGCTTATTATTTATTTTGATTTCTGTTTGATTGATTTGATATTATTTGATGTATGCCTATTTTGGACCGCTTATTCTTCTGTTACTTAAGTTCGTGCTTAAGTAACCTTATTTTAATTTGCCCCTTGATTGAAGTTTTCTTCAGTGATTACTTTATGTTGTATTATTTCATTGTGTTTGGGGTTTTGCCCCCCCAGGGTGCATTGAAAACCGCCCTCCAGGGTGATATGTTTCTCTGGTTAAATAAACAATAAATTAAACTAAACTAAGCCCAACATGTTCCTGTGCTATAGGTGGATGAATTGGCGGAGTGCTGTGCGGAGACGGCCGCGGGGGATGACGGGTTCTTCATCCCGCTCGTACGGGAGGAGGACGCCGAGGGGGAGGAAGTTCTTCCTAAGTAGAATCGTCAATGCTCTATAAAGCTTACTGCCTTATGGCACGGTCACATTTCCAAGCCGGGGCACAGCCGGTTGTTGGCGTGAACAAAAAAAAATAATAATAATTTGTATTAAGAGTATACACAAATAGTGCTCATGGTTACTTTTCTAAATTTTCTAAACTTTTTTTGTGTTTTGCTGTCTTATATCACGATTTTCGTTCCATACGACTGTCTGGCCGGGCCCCGGGTTGGGAAATGTGACCGCGCCTATATCTCGTCCAGCTTTTAAACAGCACTTTGTAATCGGAACGGCTACCTAAATGATGCACTGTTTTAACGCTATACCGTTATAACGTTAGACTGGCAATCATAAAACATCGCACGAATGTTTGCAATAGAACAGCTGTTGATGCCACAAAGATAAAGTCGCATAGAGTGAACTTATAGGGAACAAAAATCTTTGTTACCGCTCCAATACGTGCTTTCCAACATGTGAATAATTGTTGGTTTTTGGAGATTACGGATGCAAGAGTTTTTAGAATGAGTACTAGTATGAGTTTTTAGAATGAGTACTGTCGCGCACTAAATGATGAATCAGATACACTGTTAATAGAAATCATTTCCTAGACTGTAAATAGCCTCAACATCCATCCTTTCTTAGCCAGGAGGCATGTATGTCCTTTTTGCTGATAAGAACTATTGAACAAGTAAACAACTACTATTAAAATCGTCAACGCTCTACAATGCGCTTATTGGAAACTGCCAGTGTCTGCGTTTCCCTCGTCTTAATATAATTACAGATTACCGTCCACCATTCTGTACAGATGTACATCGTACAGTAGTCTGCAAATGAAGGATTGTATTGTTGTATTGCTCGCTCATGTCTTTCATGTCAATTATAGCATAGATGTCCATTTATATGTACTAATTGACATAGAGAATAAAGATTTGATAAACCATCGGACACATCTTGACTATTGTCGTTTCATAGAATATAATAAATCAGATGATACCATGGCTTTATTTAGATACGTTACAATATGATGATAATGAAAGTGCGCCCACCAAAACAATTCAAATAAACATTTTTATTCATGGTACAAAAGATATCATATTGAATATGGAACATCTATAAAACATAGTTTTCACTTATCTAGAAATTCAATCTCAACGTTAACAGCATCATTCGATGTCAACAAACGTATAAATGCGATTTTCCATTGAATCTTAAACGCTAGAGCAAAAAAAAATCGTCTAAGGGACAAAGTAGACCCAACATGTTTCCTATTAAAGCGGTTTACTGGCTGCTAACATGTCAGCAGAACGTACTGCTCCTTGGTTGCATCAGAATCATTTCCAACACAAAATTTCAAAGCTACAGACAGGATGTCATCTCTAAATTTGCAAGCACAACCTTAAACGATACGTTCTGTGCAAGTCCTATAGATGCTGCACGTTACGTTGCAAATTCCGCAGTACGTTCTGCCGACGTTCTTGTTCTAACACGTCCAGTTGGATTAAAAACAAAACTCTTCACTCTGTCTGAAGATACATGTATAGCTGTAGTTCTTTTGATCAGAAACACTTCAGAAATACAACACCTTTCTTCATTGGTGGTGGTGGTTCTAAGGGTAGATTTTTTTTACTCAATGGGTGTATCATTTACTGATTTAACGTTAATGTTCAGTTAATGAGAGACTAAATAATTTGCAATATCTGTTTAGGAATGCTACCCCTGAAAGTTGAGTCAAACGAAGGGATGGACTATTGTAAGAAAAATTAGCAAGTGTCAGATATGAAGATTTTTGACCATCAAGTAAACATTAATAAACGTAGGTAATGTACTTAAGACCACCAATGCCATATACAATCTACAGTATACATGTAGCTTCAGGCAGATTTACGTAAGATTTAAAACAGCACAACTTATAAACAATTAGGGTTACTTCTACCTATAGTATCACACAACTGGATCGGAAGAACCTAACAAAAAATGTTTGAAATAAATACGGCATGAGGACAACGCTTATACAGAGTTGTGGGAACGAATTTCATTACTATTTACAATTATTTTCTTACCATCATAAACTAGCCTCAGATTTCTCATTTTAAGTATAAAAACGGGCATTTACCTTTCTGATACCAGAAGATATGGAATATAGTTGAATGTTTCTTCACACCATCATGTACATGTGCTACGCGTTTTGTTGATAGCAAACAAAGGTGTGTACGGTACTGAGGTACAAGTCATCTGTAAAGCATTATGTTTCTGATATGAGTGTAAATTTGTTCGTTGGTAGCAGAGAAACCATTTTGTAGTGTTGCTGGTCCTGTTGTTTCTTATTGTTGCTTGTTGTCAAAACCTTAGATAATACTTTTAGATGGAGCTGCAGGGCTGGAAATACTGGGTGCATGTGCACCTTAGTGCACCCAAAATTGGAGCTGTGCACCCCGTTTTTTTCTGTGGGTGCACCCAAATACTTTGTAGGTATTTTTGTACAATAATAAAATCCTTGTTGTAGTACTTGCTTAAGATTTTGAAGTTAGCTCCCATTTCAGATTCAAGCTCAGAAGAGGAGCAGTAAGATCTGTAATTAGGTTTTCTTTTATGTTGTTTTTTGTGCACCTAACTTTTTAGGTTGGGTGCACCAGTGCACATATTCCCAAAAATGAATTTCGAGCCCTGTCAGCTGCCAATGGACTTCAGTCAAATGGTCATGCTCTGTCATAGGTGTGCATTTCAAAGCTTCCTGAGCGCTCTAAATGCCCTATAATCTTGCATTGAATCAATAGTTGACACCTGACATGTTACAGTAAAAAACAGACACTCTTAGTACCATATAATGGAGTTTGAAATATTATGAAGCAAGTTTAAACTGTAATTTCCAACAAAACAACAAATTGGACTCAGCCAAATTTTTGACTGTACAACTCTAGTGTTGTCAGGGAATGAGCAATCCACCGCTTCCATGATGTCAACAGAGACGGGGGGCGCCACAGACTTTCTGCAACTTATGACCCACTGCTCACGGAGTCACGTGTGTTATCTGCGTGACGTCACGGAAGCGGTGGATTTCTCATTCCTCGACAAAGACTGGAGTTGTACAGTCGAAAATTTGGGTGAGTCCAACTTGTTGTGTTGGATATTACAGCTTAAACTTGGTTCATAATGATTTCTACCAACACAGATGAACTTTCAAGATATGAGTTTGAAATACATAAAAAAAGTTCCCTGTTGACCGTAATTTATACAAGGCCACTTATGAGCACTTTTTGGTCGGATCATCATTGTTCCCTTATTTACGTGTAAAAATATCTTTGTACATTATTATAGCTTACTGGTTCATCCACAGACCTCAACAGAAGTTTAAAAGACAATATAAATATACTGGCTTCGTCCAAGTCGAGTTTTACACTAGTAAGAGTAGCTTTCCTTGTCAAAGGATTGCATTTGAAAAGTCTATAAAGACTATAAGACTATAGACTATAAGTCTTTATAGTCTATAAGAAAGCTTGCTCTTTTCCAGTGCTATTTCCAACATCTCTGACAAATACAAAACTTTACTATTAATAATAACGATATTTGGGAAATACCCACATTCTTCAGCTAATAATATTATAATAACAAGTTCTGATAACTTGAAGAACTGGAACAAATTGTACAGCACACAAAATGTCTGTTCAAGGTATCACACTTTGTGCCAGTGAAGGTTAGACAGAAGGTTAGACATCCAGGTAATAATATACCCCCAAAAACAGTTACTCAAGCAACTGGATATGATTTTGGAAACGGTCAGACGTTTTAGGTAGCATCAACTACCTTTCATCAGTGACACTGGAGAGTTGTCAATCAACATTGCGTCCTTTTCTGACAGCTCTCCAGTGTCACTAACGAAAGGTAGTGGATGCTACCTAAAACATTTGACCATTACCAAAGTTATATCCAGTTGCCTGAGTACCTGTTTTTTGGCGTACCTCACACTTAACCAACTGAAGAAGTGTCAGTGTTTGAAAAACTGTACCCATCTGCAGTCTGCATTTCCAGCGAACTGGTACAACGCACACTTCAACTTCAGACAGGGCTGGAAATACTGAGTGCATGTGCACCTTGGTGCACCCAAAATTGGAACCGGTACTCAGCACTATACAGAACTACGCCGACGACAATTCGATGCTACAAGGTGCGCTGAAAGGTCCGACCCGCCCGTAGACATCCATGGCCCTCACGGCAAAGTGGTAGGTGCTCCCTGGGAGGAACTGGGTTAGCGTACAGGCCATGGGCAGCGGCAGGGCCTTCACGTCTCCGATCTTCTTCCATAAGGCTGTGTTCGGCTGCCCGGTCCCTTCCTGATTTATTCATGCATAAAGTTAGAATATTGCAGAAGAAAAATTGAGCAACCTGCCATGTTTGCAGATTTTAAAAAAATCAAGCTAGGTGTTCAATTATGTCGGTATAATATTAAGAGCTTTTGTGTTTTCTGACTCTATAGTAATCTAGCATGTATTTTTCCAATTACATGTCAAATATTTGCCAACATACAATAATTGTGTATATGCCATGGGTATACTATACATGTAGGTCCACACTTATATGCGTGTGTTTGCAGAAATTATTCCAGAATTACACAAGAAAATTTTCACATTCTGAAATATTGTAGAACACTGAAAAAAAAAAAGGATTTCTACCACTGCATTGTACAATTAGTAATTAATCAAGTGGTTCATACCTGGTATGCGAAGAGCTGGTAGCAGTCCACCGCGGGGGAGCGCGGGTTTGGCGGCTCCGTGACGTTCCACGACAGCACGATTCCGTTTCCGGCCCTTGCGATGTGCAGGGTGGTCCGGTGGGGGAGGGGGAGGCCCACAACGTTGGGGGGTACGTGCTGGGGGGGTGGGGAGGCTGGGGGAGGGGGGCAGGGTGCTGACTTGGGGGGTGGGGTGTTGGGGCTGCTGTTGAAGAGGGGCGGCCTCGGTGGGAAGGCAGGTTGCATAGGCGGCCTCATCTGTTGGACCTGTATGGGTGGAGAGGAAGGATATTTTTTAAATTTATTCATTTAATTATAAAACGGATGGGTAGCTCCATCCTCCCATGGCAGGGGCAGCGGCTCCGAATTCCTTCTCCACCCCTTACCCCTGCCGAATAACCCGCATCTTCTACTCTGCGACCCGATTCCAGGGACACGCTCTCAGCCAATCACGTATCACAGAGAAAATCTTCAACGCACTCTACATTAAATATTTATGAGCTACGCTAGCTATCGGAACCAATCATGTCGGCTCTTACATCGGCTGTTCAGTGACAAATAAAAACAAACATGGCGTCGTCTTGGGAAGAGAATTTTGCGATGCAGGCCGCTAGCGTGTGCTGGAGGCTGCGCGCGGATCCCGCCGAGCACGGGGAAGGTGCCGGCGCGGAGAAAAGAGGGGGCGGCTCGGTGACTTTGCCCCGCACGGCCTCCCCAACGGGCTCATCACCGGGCGGCGGCGGAGTCGCCGGCGGCCAAGTCAGAAATGGGGTCATGCCAAATAAGGAAAGCTCATGAATATTAATATTCCTGGGCTCGCAGAGTAGAAGATGCAGGGTTATTCGGCAGGGGTAGGGGTGGAGAAGGAATTCGGAGCCGCTGCCCCTGCCATGGGAGGATGGGGTAGCTCATTCAGCTAGTAGAAGCTGCTTTCCAATGGGGCCCAGCATACATTTACACACAGGACAAGAAACTGGACCTGGATTGGTGAAGAGGAAGGACGTACGTTAGGCAGGAGGATGGATGGTGACCGTACTACATGTATGAAAGTGGCCAGGCCAAAATGTAAAAATCTGTTGCAGTGTGCCTGGATAACCTATGACCTTTGCAGTGGATCAAAGTTTCCTGGGAGTTTGTACCTTACTGCCTGGAGCACAAGGACTCCCTACTACCTAAGCATTCATAATTTACATACCTGACGAGCATTGTTGTACAGCAGAGGTGGTGGTGCAGACCGGCTGGTAGGGTTAGGGTTAGGGTTAGGGTTAGGGACCGGGTGGTAGGGTTAGGTTTAGAATAAGGAATTATGTTACATGAGGAAGACCAGAGTGACTGGTGGAAAGCTCTAGGTGAGAGAACTTTTTGTGTTGGATCAAAAGTTTGAACTCTTACTGAGTAACATACCTGAGGAGCGTTGTTGTGCAGCAAAGGTGGAGGTGCTGGCCTGGACATGACGGCTGGCCCAGCCGGCCTGGGCGCCTGCATCAGGCTTGTGGGCGGTGGCACGCTGTGGAAGGGCTGGCGATAAGGCGGCACAGTCGGCATCGGGTGTCGCGCCGGCGGGACGCCAACATTCTGCACGGGAAGGCGCTGGGGCTGCAGGGACACAGGAAGGGTACACACTGTGGTTAGTGTATCCAGAACCATGCCTATCTACAGTGCCAAAGAATTCATACAAATTTTATGGAATTTATACGAATGTTAGGACATACTTACCATCCATTACTCAGAAACATACGATCCTTATCAAGTTGGTGACCCTTTAAGTTGGTCAATTTGTATGAATTCCATAAATTAATTTTAATAATAAATTTGTATGAAGTCTTTGGCACCCCTGATCTACATGTAGCTCTACATGTATGCCTGAATGGGTTAGCCTTTTAGCGTTAGGGTTAGGGTCTCGATCATATCCAGAACTCTCTGCAAATCCAAGAACGGAGATTTGGCACAGTTCTGGATACAGATCAGACTCATGACATTTACAAAATGTACAGTACATGTTGACGAGGGGCAAACTTACACCCATTTCTTTGGTATCGAAGGGAAAACAAGCGTGCAAAATGGCAGAAATGACTCTTATTTGGACTTGAGCACCTTAAAGCAAAGGAAAGCAACAAGCAAGTAAAGCCAGCAGCAGGAGCCATGATATTCACAACTTACTTACATGTGGAGGGACAAACAATCACCCATTTTTTTTGGTATTGACAAGAAAAAGCAAGCAATTGCAAGCAACATGGAAATTCATCTTATTTTGACTTTATCAGTAAGGGGCCCTGTATGCTCTTTTTTAAAGGCATTATTGGGCCTTTTATAATTATATATTCATAATTTGTATGCCAAAAATCAAGAACATAATTCAAGACTTAACGTAATTATCTCAATCAGTGTTGAAAATTTAACATTAAACATTTAATTTGTGATTGGTTAGGCCACACCAATTTAATTTCTTGGTTAACGGATTCGCCCGCTTCATTTTTTTCTGATTTGCAAATAAAAATAAAAATCCAGAATCAACTGCAAAATGCTTATATTTTGCCCTGAACAGTTGAAAACAGTCCTTTTCATCCGAGTTGTTACAGTTATTCCGTCTTTCGATGCAGTGGTATCATTAAAAGTTCAAAATTCATTGTTTAAATTTTGAACCAGTCTGGTGTGTTGACTTCATGGCTCCTATCGTACCATTTTGGGCCATAATAGGATGCCTAGACCTGTTTTTATTTTTTATTTTTTTCGCCCGCCCGCTCCATTATTTTTCTAGAAAAATCCGTTAACCAAGAAATTAAATTGGTGTGGCCTTATGAAAATTGTGTGAAAATCACCACACCCAAAAGCAGACCATCAAGCAAAGCAAGCGTAGACAACAAGCAAAGGAGAGGCAACAAGCAAGCAGCAGCAGCGAAGGCAAGCAGGTATTCCAAGGCAGGCACCTGAGTATACTGGCTGTACAGAGGGTTCCCTGGCTGCGATGGTGGCATGCACATAACAGGAGGACTCAAGACGCTTTCCACAACATGGGATGGCTACAGGAAGACAAAATTGTAGCCAATAGCAGGAGACTACACTACAAAGAACCCTAATTACAGTCAATGTTACACCATACATGTAGGTTTGTACAGGGCTGAAACTATTTGCTACAAATCTAGTTACATGGGATGGCTACAGAAAGACAAAATTGTAGCATGTGCAAGGAGACTATGCTACAAGGAGCCCTTGTAGGATATACAGTCAGTGTTACACAGTGTTACAAGTTATAGGTCTAATACTGATTGCTACAAATCTTGTTTACCTGGGCTAGCTACAGAGAGACAATATCGTAGCCAATAGCAGGAGACTTTGCTACAAGGAAACCTGGATTGTAGAATTTACAGTCAGTGTAACACTACAGCCTTGTACAGCTGTAATATTACTTGGTACAAACTTAGTTTACATGCAGGTACAAGGTGATTTGCCTTTTGTAGAGGGTTACTGCATAATGCCCCTGCTTTTGCGATGTTTAACATGCCCTTGCCAGAAAGGCAAGAACTTTTACTTCTTTAATTATACACAATTCAAAGGACTCGAAAAAAGGATCCAAAAAGAAATCCCCAGCACCAGAGTGGGAATGCATCTATAGCAGCGACACCTGTGCTGCAGTGCAATGTGAACCAGTCAGAATTGCACTGAAATGCCGGCTGTGAATAAAAGACTTGGTTGTGTAAAAAGAAAGTCAGTCTCTTTACTCAGTGACTTACCAACCAGATGAAACTATTCACTGATGATCTAGTTCAGTCTTTAAGAAAGCTATCCACCAAATGTTCAAACAGTAAGACCCCCGTGAGTAGTTTTCAGATTATGAACCTTCATTTGTATATAGTGTATGTTTTTCTCAAATGAACCCTGGAAGATTAGCCTTTTGGCTAAAGGGTATCGAAATAAAGAGAATAAAGATCTCACCTGTACGACATATGTAGAGGTTGTGACGACAGGCGGCCTGAACGTCCCGGTGGTCTGCTGCATCTGGGGCACCACAGGCTGGCCTCCCACATAACCCACGGAGCTCACAACCTGGGTCGGTACCTGGGTTAGCACCTGGGTCGGCACCTGGAATATGGATTTGTAATTATAATTGAATGTTTTATTGCAAATACAGTATATAATAATGGCAATGATACTTGTCATTACTTGCGTCAGCACTGGCAGACTCAACTAGTAACAGCTGACCCACACAAAAGTACAGCTGACGTAATACAAAACAAATATCATGCAAATTAGAATCTCATGGAAAATGAAAATGCTGCAATGAATGGAATAAATTATACAGTACAATATATACCAGAAGGTGTTAACACGCATTAAGAAGGCCATTTTATATCAGAGCACTTCAGCCGTCACTTAATACAGATGGTGGATGATATAAACTCCCTGGCACTTTTGATCAATTGCTCAGGTCACTTATCAGTAAAGTCTTGTCTGAATAAGGTCACGTGTTTGTAATCGTAACTCTCTCGAGATCACATTGTAAAGTGATTGGTCATTAAACCCTGAGTGTGTAATTGTGTGTTTGAATCAAGTTCAACGTTTTGCTATAAAATGAGGGTGTGTTTTTCACCTGTAGAGGAGGTCTCTGGTATGTAGGCGCAGTGGGCGGGAGGGCGTGAAGGGGGTTCTGGCCCACCTGTTGCACAGAGGTGGTGACGGTGCGGAAGTTTGGCGGCGCCTGTATCGTCCGTGTGCTGTTCACAATCGCCTGCACAACCTAAGTAAAATCAAAGCAAATTTGCATTATGTTTACTTTCACATGGCCCAGCTTAACAAGCTTTGTTTATTCTTACTAAAACACATTCATATATATGGTGACCATGCAGCTCCTCAATTCACTCAGGTGTAAATGAGTTACTGTACCTAGCTTCGGTTAGGGATGTCCCTCGGATAGGACATTAAATGGAGGTCCCGACCGTCCCGTGTTTGGGGAGAGCCACACCCCACGCACGTTAAAGAACCCACCACACTTATCGAAAAGAGTAGGGGACCTTCCCGGTGTGAGTGGTTGAAACCTTAAAGTCTGGTCTTACGCAGCTTGTACTCACATGTGCAAAACTGATGTGTTATGCCTGAAGGCGGTTTACATGTATATACCAGTTATGCAAAACAAACAAACAATACCTCAGATATGTTCCTGCTGCTGTTGGCACTGACAGCTGTGGGTACAGGCTGCTGGGCGTTGTTGAAAGGTCGGACTTGTGATGTGGGGCGCGCCTGGGCGGAGGGCGCGATGGTGTTGGGGGCAGGTGAGGGTTCCACCACGGCCTTCAGGAGGGGAGGGGGGCCCGCACCCGACGGTTTCCTTCCTGACGCCTACATCCAAACAACAGCAATCATATTAACATACAAAATAGGAACTTTTTTAGGGCAACAGTTGCTTAGCAGATGCATTTTACTAACCTCCACGTAGTAAGAAAACAACTAGCCTAACAAACTACTGCTCTATTTAACCTGTGTGTAGTGGCTGGTGAAATAAATAAACTGAAACTGTTTCACCAAAAACAGTTACTCAAGCAACTGGATATGATTTTGACATTCCAAAATCATATCATATCCAGTTGCTCGAGTAACTGTTTTTGGCGTATCTTACTACCTGGATGTCTAACCTTCACCTGTTGTTCATTCTTACTTGAACACATTCAAATACATTTAATATATATACGGTGAATAGGCCCTCCAACTCTGCCCAGCAACTTGCTACATAATGTGTTTCAACACCACAGAGGTGTCTGCTACAGCACCAATTACTTACATGATGACAGTTACTATGGTGACAGCCGTCTGGTCCAGGTCATTGACCTTATTTGTATGGAGAAGAAGAAGAAACAGTGCAATAACAAGATGTTGTCCTTCTGCAAAGGTAAACAGTATGTACTAACCTGCGAGCCACTGGTTTCCTCTGTATCTTCAGTGAGGTCGATCACCGTGTTTACGTTGTTTGATGTGTCTTGCGATGGTACCCGGGCTTTCTCTGGAGTTTTCTGCCTTGTAGGAGGGGCTGGAAGAACAGACACACGGGCATAACGTACATGAAGCTCTGATTTATCTGTATTGTATCTGTAGAGCCGGTATAACAGCCCTTTGGCGTAACACTCCAGCTATTTCTTTTGTAGCGTAATGTGTGGAGCACGGCATTAGCTGAATTTGCTGCTTAGTGCTCAACGTGTATTGCCGTCTCAAGTTTAATTATTATTCCAATTTTTACGTCATTTTTCCCCAAACCGGGGGTTAGACGTGCTTGCACCAAGTGCAGGTCTTTTTTTTTTTAAGCAAGATTTTTTACGTTGAATAAAGAAAAGAAAGATACTCAAATTTTCTAAGTACAAAGACTACTGACTGCACCTTGTGTTTGTTGGCGATAGAGATGGTGTGAGGTAAGACTGCTGTTGTGGGAAGTGGTTGGGCTTGGCCTGGTGTTGGTGGTACGGGGAGGGGGTGGGGGGTGGTGCACCAGGGTGGGGATACTGTGGGGAGGGTTGGGGACACCTGTAGGTGGGGATGTGAACAATCATGCATTGTAAAGCATTCCAAGCCAACCTTAAAGACAGCAAACCACAGGTACAGAATAGAAAGAATCCATGCCTTTGCAAATTATAAGAAACATTCATATGCACAGCTACCAGCCCCTCCAACTGTCCTGCAACTTGCTAGATAATGTAACCCAACACCACAGGGTGTCTGCTACAGCACCAGTTACCATGGTGACAGACATCTGGTCATCGACATTAGTTGTTTGGAGAAGACGACAAAGTACCAGAAAGGAGTTATTTACACCTGACAGTGTCCAACTATGTCAGAAGGCACCCAACATGAGCGGCGCACCCTTAGTTTCCTTTGTTTTGCCGTTGCAATTTTAATAAACAGGAATAAATAAATAAGAATAATTAAAAAAAAGCCCACCTGTGGGAGTTGTCCTCTGACTGTTGACTGTTTGAGGCTGGGAGGCCGGCTGTGGAGGGGGAGCTTTTGGTGCCATCGCAACCTGTGGTTATCAAGAAAATTCATCTGAATGTTCGTTCAGTTCGTTTGAGATTATTTTGACTGTGAGGATGTGAATTTTCAACACACGCATTTTAGGTACCAGTAATATTGAGCTATTTGTGTACCTGCTATGTCACTGAAAATAAAAATTAAAGTCTGAATCTGAATCTGTGTTGTTAGTAGAAAAATGTTGAACTCTATTCCAACACATTATTACACATGTAGATCAAATCTTCAACAGCCACTGTCGCCTTCATCAGGATAATTGATGACCAATCACTTCAAAACATGATCTCGCGAGAGTCATGGTTACAGACACGTGATCTTATTCACCTGTGATTATGGAATGCTAGTTAGTTCTTTTTTCAGTTTCTGTTATATATCTTTTTGTGAAATGCAATAAAAAAAATTGAAGAAATAAAAGAAGACCTGAGGCTGTGGTGGCCCCTCCTTCTGGGCCCTGATCAGATCTCTCACCATGTGGCTCTTCCTTGCCTGAATGGGAGGCTGGACAATTTTTTCCAAAAATCAGAAAAATTTTTTTTTTCCAAATATCATAACTT
>NW_017802602.1:738177-778139 GCF_001625305.1 Branchiostoma belcheri
ACAAATAAATTTCAAAAATCGTTTTTTTTTTTCAAAAACCACAAAATTTTTCCTTTAAAACTAGTAGACAATTTTTAAGACAAAAATCATTAAAAGAATCATTAAAAAAAAATACCTGAGGCTGAGGTGGCCCTGCTCTCTGGACCCCGATCAGGTCCTTCACCATCATGTTCTTCCTCGCCTGTACTGGAGGCTGGACAATCGTGACGTTGGGGGCCTGCACTGTCGCCATGGGAACGGCTGCCGTGGAAACGGTTGCCGTGGTTACCCGCTGGACAGGAGGGGGTTGGTTGTAGGCAGGCACGACAGGAGCAGGAGGCTTCGGCGCAATTTGCTGCTGCCTGGAGACGGCCACTGTGACCTGTGGAGGTACAAGATTTGGATCAAGTTGAGCAAGTTTGTTTAGACTTTTCTATCTCCTGTCTCTACCAGTCCAAAACATGGGTTCAAAAAAAGTGAAATTTAGCCAAATGGGCAAAAAAAATCAAGTATGGTAGGAGCCAATAACCATGCTGCTCTACAATTTTACAATGAACTTTGCAAATGAACTCATCAAACCACTGCATTGATAGATGTCGAAAAACTGTATCAACAAGGAAGACAGGGATTTTCTTAAACAATTGGGACCAAAATATGACTTTATTATGATTTGGATTTGATTTAGAACCTCATTCTTTTAATAGCAAATCTGAAAAATGATGCAGGCAGATCCCAGAACCAAATGATAAAATTGGTGTGTTTTGGTTATACTGACACACCTGTGAAACACAGTTGTGCAGACCCACCAGAGC
Organism: Branchiostoma belcheri; assembly: GCF_001625305.1. Classification (NCBI taxonomy): domain Eukaryota; kingdom Metazoa; phylum Chordata; class Leptocardii; order Amphioxiformes; family Branchiostomatidae; genus Branchiostoma; species Branchiostoma belcheri. The sequence goes on from NW_017802602.1 coordinate 738,969, forward strand.
TGGCTGAGGTGCAGTTACTGTTACAGTGTTCGGCTGCAGTGCCACATCAGAGTGCATGGGGGCACTGCTGTCAGCCTAGCCAGAAAAAAAGCATGTACAGGTTTGCCAAAGAGTTCAACAATTCTTAAACCGCCCATCTCCAACATTTTGGCTCCTCTTCTTCAACTTTCAATGAATGATGATTTAGTGACTAAAGAGCTTGATTTGACATTGATTGATTAGACTGCCCAAATATGTACTGAATCTACTATTTTTTAGAAAACTTACCGCAGGATTTTGGGCTGATGTTGAGCTCACAGTCTGTCTACTTGAAGTTTGGGAACTCGAAACTTGCGCTGTGGGCTGCTGCAAATGTTCAATAAAAAAGATTATCATTATATACACATGTGTACATCAGAAGGTAATATTTGCAAGTGAATGCAAAACACTAAGCCTTTTCACAATACAAAAATTAAGTGGCACAATGACATAAATGTATGCAATATTCATTTGTTCATTATGCAGTACTGTAAATAATCAGTAGGAGGCACTATTGCAACATTTGCAACATCATAATATGCACATCAGAAGGTAATATTTGCAAGCGAATGCAAAACACTTTGACAACAAGAAAATTACTTAGTAAGTGGCACGATAACAAAAGTTTCAAGTCATTCATTCGTTCACTATATGCAGTACTGTAAATAATTGGTAGGAGGCACTGTTGCAACAGTGGAATACCATGCAACATCGCAACATGCAATTTTGTATATGTCATGGGTGTAGAAGTGTGTATTTTGCAGAAAGTATTTCTGCAGAACATAATTTTGACATTCTGCAATATTGCAGAAAACTGCAAAAAAAGAATTTCTACCACTGCCAGAAGTTAAAAACTAATAAGGGAAAAGAGTACTGGTGTCAATCAACTGTCAGAATCACCTCCCACCCACCACAGAACTGAAGCTATTGACTTTTTGCTTTATTTGGATTAGCTTTAGCATTTAGCTTAGCTATTCTTCCAGTGATCCATTAGGACAAGCACAGACACAAACACACACCTCCGTCACCCAAAGCAATACTCTCATACCCAGAAGTTAAAACCTAAAGGACAAAAAAAAAATTTTTACCGGTATCAGGTCCACCTGTACACCCACTTCCACCGGCCTGGAACCCAGAGCTCGCCGTCTCTTCAGTTCTTTCTTTAACCTATCCTGCTCCTGGTTCATCGTCACCAGTTTTTGCTGAGAAAAGCAGAGAAAAGGGTTTTCAAGGATATTTGTTATTGATGTGAATTAGGCCTAGGAAAAAAATGTTGTGTTTCCTGTTTCAGTGCTGAAAAATTAGGGTTGGTAGGTAGGGATTATCTTTTTTCTTTCTTTCTTTTTTTATTAGACTGTCGATCTCTAGTGATCCAACTTCTACTCCAACTTGTACAATACAGTTTAAGAAAGTCAAACTTGCATAAGGACAATTTTATTTTCAATGTTGGAATGTTATCAATGTTCGAAATGATTGTACAACGTTTCATCACTAAGGTGTCAGATCATGGAGCTAGAAAAGGTCGATCGGCTCAAAAAATGAATGTCCCTTGCAGGGGTCCCCCCAAAAAAGGCTGGGGTCGCCAATTTTTGGGGGGGTCGGTCGGGGAACAGGAAACAACATTTTTTCTAGGCCTTACGTAATGATGTGAATCATGCACAGGCTCTTGACAATTGTTGCATATCATTTATGTTCTCTAGCATACAAAACCTAATGACTTGTTAATGTGAGGTTTAGTGGAATGTGGGGTTATATATTAGTACGTGTTAAATATCGAGTGTGTAGTGTACATGTAGCTTCCTCTGTCTCATTCCGTTATGATTTTTATGATTTTCTCACCTTTAATTTCTTGGTTAACAGATTCAGTCTCAGCCTTTTTTTCTGATTTGAAAAAAAGACAAAATAGATCCTTAACAGAAAAGTACCATCCTGGGCACAATTGCCATCCAATGTTTACATTTTGGTAACAGTTAAAGAAAGGCTGCCAAGTTGTTGAACTTACAGAAAGTGCTCCTTTATTGAAATATTTTGAACAGTAAGCTGTTATCCGCCATAATGTTAAAATTTGGATTTATTCATGCACTTACATGCATTGTGCAGAAAAGAGTAGATGGGTGACTATCATAGAATGTCTGCTTTTATTTTCATGGCTCGAAATACCACCTGCTTATGCCGTTTTAGTGCATGTAAACTTAGAACTGTTTTGAATGTTTTCTGAACAGTTTTAGTACAAGTGTGATCTGTACTCTTAAATTATGTGTGGTGCTGGTAAAATTTGTCAGTCTGGTGCAGGTGATTTTCAAATATAAGTACAGGTATGCAGGAAATAAGTATTTCGAGCCTTGACTTCTTTGTTTTCAGCCCACAAATATCTGGGAACCAAGAAATTAAGAATGACCTACACATAAGTATGCCAGTGTTTGAAGTCAGCAAAAAGGAGAGACAGAGGTCTGGAGATATAAGCATGATGTGTAAGATGGACTCTAAACAGATACATGTAAAAGGCAAGCACACATTGCCATTCCAATGTAAGGCAATGTGGGTACAATGTAGTTGTGGCAGTGCATGTTGTTAATATGTGGTTATCAACAGAATTTATTAGCAGGGTTTCTATTCTACAAATCAGCAAAAAGCAGCAGACCAATGGCATGTAGAACCTAGAGCATGTATTTTACCAGTCTGAGAAAGGAAAACATTAAAATTAATTTGAAGCCTTTTTTTTCTAAACAACATAAAGTTGCCATCACCAAAAACAGTTACTCAAGAAACTGGATATGATCTTAGAAACGGTCAGACGTTTTAGGTACCATCCACTACCTTTAGTCAGTGACACTGGAGAGTTGTCAGAAGAGTTTATAGGCACAAACTATTGATTAATATGCAAATAAATGAAACAAACTATCATACCTGGAGCTTCCTGGCATACTCCTCCCAGCCTTTGCACACTTTGGTCAGCTTGGCAACTCTGTCCTGGAACTGTTTCATCTGGCTTGTCGCCTTGGCTGTGCAATGGGCCACCTTCTCTTCTACCATCTAGAGAGGTAGATTATCATGTTTTCATTTAATTGTTTTCAATGATTGGTCCATACTTAAAGTCACTCTATGTAGTTTTTTGACAATACAAAAAGTATATTTTTTATTCTTTTCTTTACATAGTACATTGGCTTAACCCATTAGTATTCCAAAATTATACTCCCCAGCAAAAAATACAACATCCTTGCTCCTTAGAAGCTTAGAAAACTGTGAATAATATCAATGATCTTCTATTCAACCTCTGGCCAAACCACACATATGGTATTGTCCACTCCCAGTGGTTTGACCTACATCCCAGTGGGGTGTCAGTTGATAGCTTACCAGTTTCTGAAATACCTAATCGTTTACCAGATTTTTTATCTCTTTTGAAGGGATAATGGCCACAGTTTATTCATGCCCAACAAAATACTCTAAGTTGATAATTATATTCCACCTCATGTGAAAGATATGAGTTTTTTCTAAGGAGGGTATATCTTGTGACATCTGCCCCTGTCTATCGAGCCTGGCATGCCCGGGCCAATTAGCCACCCCAGGGGGCAACCCCTGTATGTTGTTGTTGTTGTCCTGCCTGAGCAAACCGGTGGCACCGGGAACTGAAGAAGGACTGTTTGAACAGACAAAATATACGAAAAAAATGTGAAATAATAACACAAATGTGTTGAAAAGTGATAGTAACTGCTAATAACACCAAAATTTAGTATAATTAGAATATTTCAATTTTTTGCGCAAAAAACTACATAGAGTGCCTTTAAGGGCTCTAGCCAGCACCTGTTTTTCCATCAATTGCTGGAACTTTGTTGTGTGTGACAGAAAAAAATTAAAACCAATCCAAACCAGTCAACGTTGATGGACAAAATTTACAAGTCTAAAGGAGATGGGCTCAGTAGAATAAGCCTACTAGGCTTCCCACCCCCTCCTGCAGTTTTTTCCATTTTATTCTTTATCATCATATATAGCCTGGTGACGTTGACCTATCAGAAGGCTCCATTCAACAAGGCTTATGGCGCCATAATGTCACAAAGAGAGTCAAAACAGGTTATTCATCCCAATCCATACAATAAACTATACAATAATCACCCGCAATTGACCTCGGGTAACCCAAATAGAACACGACTCTGTTCCAAAAAATCCAAATCTTTATTATGTGCGTATTCAATGTGCGAATAAATAAAACAAACCTTTTTGAGTTCCTCCTTCCCCAACAGTTGTTGGGGCTGGGTTGCCCAGGTGGTGTTAGTCCCCACAACTCTGGTGACTGGAGCACTGGCTGGAACATGCCTGACAGTCTGGCTGCTTGTACTGTCAACTATAGGGGGGAGAGGGTCTTTGTCTTTACTCCAAATCCAATTGCAACAACGACCTGTACATGGTAAACTACTGCTGCTGATTTTTGTATCATGGTGACCAGCCCCTCTGGTGTCATTGTCTTTTAATAGTTTTATTCAACAACAGTACTATACATGGTATAACACTGGTGGCAGGAACATGCTTGGCAGACCAGCTGCTTGTACTGTCAACTGAAGGGGGACCGGTCTTTTTTTTCAACAATACGTCATGTATGTGGTAGAGCACTAAGCAGCACTTAGTTGGTTTGTCATTAGGCTTTATTTATAAGCAGAAATACCAATCCAGATATTCTGGTCTCAAATACAAATTAAGAATAACCAAACAATTGCAAAGCAAAGGCCATGTTTACCTTCTCAGTCATGCACAGTCTGGACATTCTTCGTCTGTCTTCCAGCGACCCCCACTGTAGGTTTCTTTTCATTTCTGTTACGCTAGCACCCATAAATATAATATCTATTCAGAATAACCCATTCATAAACTCAATAAAGGAACCCGACCAAGCTCACCTGCAACAGTTGCCACAGTTTTATTGACAAACGCAGGAGAAGCACTGTTGTCCAACCTCGGCTTCTTCGCATCTTGCCGTCCAGGGTTTGGCTCTCCCTCTCTCTTCTTCCCTCCAGGCAAACCATGATCTTGCTGTACTGCAGAGGACTGATCTCGTGTTGTTGGCGGAGTATCATCAATAACAATGGCAACAGGTTCCGCATCTGGTTTGGTCTGTGGCTGCTGCCTAGTATCTGGGCCAACTGTTAGTTTGTTGGTAGGTGGGGTGCTGCTCTTAGGAGGGGTACTGCTTTTTGGTGGGTTGTTACTGCCAGCATCACTAGTTGCAGCCATTGAAGGGGAGGAAGTGCTAGAAGGCTGACTGGGGGGACTGCTCTTCCCAGAGTTTGATGATGTATCTTGTGGTTCTGATGCTGGAGAGACAAAGGCAAAAAAAAAAATTAATTAACCATTGTGATCATCATAATTCTTTGTGTTCTAAATATAAGTAGAAAGGTAATATTTGTAGAGCAAATGCATCGTGTTTACCCTGAGCTCAAATCGTCTAACCTTACAAACTCCTACTGTTTATTCTTACTGAAACATGTTTATATGTGTCCGGCCCTGTCCTGCCACTTGCTACATAATGAACGTGTATCCCAACACCACAGGGTGTCTGCTACAGCACCAGTTACATATTAACATAAAAACAGACTTGAAATTTGAACTACGTGTGGACAAATCGCTGAACTATATGCGGACGTATTCATACATGCTGGTAATACAAATTACGCTAACAACATACCTTCCACAATTACCACCTCACTTTCCACAGCAGGTCTGGAAGTTGGCTCACTTGGGTTGTTGGCAGCACCTGTTGATAATGAAAATGAAAAATTGTATGTCAAATCATTTTATTTGAAACACAATAAGGTACCATCAAACCTTACTAAGAAAATGATATCTATTCTATAATACTTTGCCCCACAGTCTAAAATCTGCTTTCCAAAGATTTAGGTTGTAAGTAGACAGAACTCGGAGGGACCGTCTTTAATGCAATGAGCAATGAACATACACACATGTTTCACACAAGAAATACACGAGATTGGCACGAGAATTACACTACTTTGAACCTTTGTATAATTTCTCTGTCCAACTTGATGAAGTTATTTACTCATAGCTTCTTTCATGTATGTTCTCAACTTCTCAAAACATCGTCTACCAGATACCTTTGACCCAGTGTTGACGTCACACTTCAAAGAAGCCACGTGACAAGCCTCACTGGGTCAGTCTACTGAGGAAGACCAGAGTGACTGGTCGAAAACTCTAGGTGAGAGAATTTTTGTGTTGGATTTAAAGTTTTAACTCTAATAAAACTTCTCAAAACATCACCTGTTTTATTGGTCCCCTTCACCGTGGCACATGGCACTGTATTCTGCACTGGTATGAGAGGTGGCGGAGGTCTGGACGCATAAGGATCACTGGTCCCTCTTGTGGAAGTCTTCGCTGGATTTGACTGGTGCTGCTTGGTCTGGCCTGGGGCATCTTTAGACGATGAAGATGAAGGCACCTTGCTTCCAGATGACAAAGTCTGATTTACTGGTGACGGAATGCATTTTGTGGGAGCAGAGATTGCGCTATTCGAGGCAACATCATTCTGGACTGGAGCAGAAGATTTCTGTTTGACCAGTTCTGGTTTAGAAACCTGCTGATCTGGAGGAGAAGGAGTCTCCCTACTTCGACTTACAGCTGGCACTTCCTTCACCGAACCAGAGGGTGGCTTGGATGAAGAAGAAGAATTGTCCACCTCCATCGGTTGGCTCGAGGAAGCAGTAAAAGCTTTTGTGACCGAAGATCTGTCTACCTCTACTGGTTGTCTTCCAGAAGTAGAAGAAGCTTTTGTGGCTAAAGATCTGTCTACCTCCATAGGTTGGCTATCAGAAGCAGAAGGAGCTTGTGTGGCTGATGAGGGGGCTTGTTGGGGTGTGGTAGAAACTTCATTGGCTGCTGTGGTCTTCTGTACAGCTTGAGCAGGCTGCAGAGGAGCCGAGACAGTCACAGGTTTGCCTGAGGTAGGAGTGTCCTGGGCAGCCAGAGGTGCGTTCCTGGCTGCACCAGAAACCTGGGCGCTTGAGGCGGCCACTTTCTGTGCGAGTGAAGCGAGCGCTTGGTGTGCCGACGTGATTCTTGGCACGGAAAGCTGGTTGGCTGTAGCGACTGCCTGGTCAACTGTCACCACCTCAACTTTAAACACCTTAACTGGAGAAGCCACAACTGGCAGAGAAACGTGGCTGACTGGCATAGCCACGGGTTGGAATGAGACCGAAGACACGTTTGCCGCTGCCTTGGTTGGCTTGACCAATGTCTGGCTAACAGAAGGAATGACTTGTTGTACAGAGCACTCTTTACTGGCAGGAGTAGGGAGAGAGATAGGCACCTGCTGAGTAGAGGCTACAACAACCTGTTTTTGTACAGACGCCTGATCTGGTACAGAAACAGCCTGCTTTACTGGAACAGACTCTGCTGGACTAGTTGAAGCCATCACCTCATGTTCGGCTGGTTTAGACTCATGCTGGGTTGGTGCTGGCATCTTGTGGTTGCTTGTGGTCGAAGCTGGAGCAGTTAAAGGAACAGGCTGGTTTGTTGGCATAGCTGCATAGTCCAGTAAAGTAAGGGTCTCAGTGACTGGTGCAGAGAGTTGATTGGTCTGTGGTGGTACCTTCTGTCCTGGAGCAGCCTCCTGCTTTGAGGAAATCTCTTGCTTTGAGCTAAACTCTTGTTTTGAGGGAATTTCTTCCTTTGATGAAATCTCCGGCTTTGTTGAAATCTCCGGCTTTGTCGAAATCTCTGGCTTTGTCGAAATCTCTGGCTTTGTCGAAACTTCTGGCTTTGGTGGAAACACTTGGTTTGAAGAAATAACCTGCTTTGTATTCTCTTGCTTCGGAGGAACCTCTTGTTTTGCAGTCTCTTGCTTTGGAGGAATCTCTACCTTTGGAGGAGCCTCTTGTTTTGGAGGAGCCTCTTGTTTTGGTGGAACTTCTTGTTTTGGTGGAACTTCTTGTTTTGGTGGAACTTCTTGTTTGGGAGGGATCTCTCGTTTTGGAAGAGTCTCTTGTTTTGGAAGAGTCTCTTGTTTTGGGGGAACTTCTAGTTTTGGAGGAGTCTCTTGTTTTGGAGGGACATCTTCCATTGGCAGAAGCTCTTGCTTTCGAGGAGCCTTTTGGTTTGGGGGTACCTCTTGCTTTGGAGGCTGCTTTGGCAGAACCTCTTGCTTTGAAGCCTCTTGCTTTGGCGGATCCTCTGCCTTTGAAGAAATTTCTTGCTTTGAAGGATTCCCTTCATTCAGAGAGTTAACTTGCTTTGAAGAAATCTCTAGCCCAAAGGAAAGCTCTTCTTTTGGTGAAACCTTTTGTTTTAGATCAATCTCCTCTTTTGTTGCCTCCTTTAGACTGGTTACAGTTGGGGCTGCAGATTTTCTTTCAGGACCAGACTTTGAAGTGTTTCCTGTCTCAGTTGTAACCCTGTCAACATATTCAACGCTTTTAACATGTTGCACATTTGACTTTTTGTCTTCCTTCTGGTTAACTGGAATTTTACCGTTTGTGGCTGTTGAAAGTAGTGTCTTATCAGAACACAAGGCCTTTTCCTGTAGTGACGTGGAAGCTGGTTTGTCTGTTGGCTTTTCAACAGTGGCAGCCTTTTTGGGCACAACTCCAAGATCTAAGGAACTGGTCATCAACTCGTTCGCTCTCAAACTTCGAAGCGAGCTGCACTTTTTCTTAGGCTTTTGACCATTAGTTGTGGCAGTGCTACTTTGAGTTTTGGTCTCTTTTGTTGATGTACTGGCGGTACTAGGGGTACTGGATGTACTAGATGCACTTGGTGGCATTGCTGGCTTAGCACTCTTATTCTCTTCCTTGTGAGGAGTACTCTTATTCTCTACCTTGTGAGCAGTACTAGAAGATGCCGAAGACTTGACTTCATCTTTGGACGCAGAGTTTGTGGCTTGGCTTTTCGGTTTCTCCCCCCCGTTCAGTTGCGCTTCTTTCTGTGCAAGCTTTCGCTTTATGGAATGGGTCGACTTCTTGGCCACAACAGGCCATTCCTTCTGTGAAGCAGAGGCATCTTTGTTGGCCTGAGGTGGCTTGGAATGATTTGACGAAGAAGAGGAAGAAGAAGAACCCAGAGATTGCTTGTCCACACTTTCACCTGAAGAAGCTGCACTCCTGCAGGCTGCATCTGAAGACATTAGACATGAGAAAGCTTTATTAGCATTTGGCATATTTCCGACAAATCTGAATAAGTGCTAAATTACAAAAAACAATATCGTATTAAACAGAAGATTAAAAACCTTAAAAGAGAGCCATTTCTCAACCAACCTACTATCTACAGGCTTTCAAAATCAAATGTTCACTGCCATAACTTGACATAGACATGTTTCTCTCATATTTCTAGTTCAATGCCAAGAAGTGGTCGTATAGGCCTTGCATTGAACCACTCCGTTAAAAAAAAAATTTCTTTACATTGATATCATTTACAAATTTGCAATTTTAAAGTAGCAGCATTCAAAATTATACATCTGTAGATATACATAGTCACTGCACCTTCTTTGACAGCAGGAGTCTTCTTCTGTACAGCAATCTCCGGCGAAGTCTCGAGTCGTGGCGTTTTCTTCGGCGGCTCTCTCGATGAAGCCATAGCATTCAGCTTGGCCTGGAATCCAGCTGGCTTGCTCGTGGACTTCTTCGCCACCTGCCTTTTGACAGGTTGGCTGGCAACTGATAGCGGCCTGGAAGCGCCTGTGGGGCAGTAAAATAGAAATAGTCATTCTCTTGTTATTGGTAGGTTCGGGTAGGGAATATGAAGGTCAAGTTTTATAATGGACATTTAATGGCCTGGAACCCGGCTGGCTTGCTGGTCGACTTTTTTGCCACCTGCCTTTTGACAGGTTGACTTCCGACTGATAGCGGCCTGGAAGCACCTGTGGGGTGTTCAAATAGAAACAGTCATTCTCTTGTAATTGGTAGGTTCAGGTAGGGAATATGAAGGTCATGTTTGATAATGGACATTTAATGGCCTGGAACCCAGCTGGCTTGCTTGTGGACTTTTTTGCCACCTGCCTTTTGACAGTTTGGCTGGATAGCGGCCTGGAAGCACCTGTGGGGTGTTCAAATTGTAACGGTCATTTTCTTGTTATTGGTAGGTTGCGGTAGGGAATATGAAGGTCAAGTTTGATAATGGACATCTAATGGCCTGGGACCCAGCTGGCTTGCTTGTGGACTTTTTTGCCACCTGCCTTTTGACAGTTTGGCTGGATAACGGCCTGGAAGCACCTGTGGGGTGTTCAAATAGAAACAGTCATTCTCTTGTTATTGGTAGGTTGCGGTAGGGAATATGAAGGTCAAGTTTGGTAATGGACATTTAATGGCCTGGAACCCAGCTGGCTTGCTTGTGGACTTTTTTGCCACCTGCCTTTTGACAGGTTGGCTGCCAACTGATAGCGGCCTGGAAGCACCTGTGGGGGGTTCAAATTGTAACTGTCATTCATTGTAATTGGTAGGTTCGGGTAGGGAATATCAAGGTCAAGTTTGATAATGGACATTCTAGAGGTTTTCAGCAAAATAGCTTCTTTTTGGAACTGCTCTGAGGCAAAACAGGATAACGTTTGATGTTGTGATTGTGTTTTCATTATACTTTCATTGGTAGGTTGGGGTGGGGAATACAAAGGTCAAGTTCGATAATGGATATTCTAGAAAAAGTACTGCAGCAGCACTTTCAGATTTGATATATCATACTTTGAATAATGGTTTGATAAAGAAAAAAACTAATGATAAACAAGCCAACACAAATGACAAATGATGAAGGTATGACTATGACTGAGGTCATTGACCTCTGGTTTTCGCTGTTTCTACTAAACCCCTTCAAACCAGCTGTAGTTAACATGTGTCTGTATAGTCAGTATAATTGCAATTCAACATAACACAACAGCTTCACAGGCACATGGCATGGCAGTGGCTGGTATAGTGAACAATCAGTCACACACAACTGTACTCGGTGGCAACAAGTTCCAGTTTACAATGACCAAATTCCAAACAGTTTAAAAGATCCTAGTCTTATTTGAATTTGAGGTCATCCAGATAATAAGATACCAACATAACAACTGTTACTCAAACAACTGGATAGATTTTGAAAACTGTCAGACATTTCAGGTAGCATCCATTACCTTTCACCATTGAACGAACAGAGAGTAGAGAAAGCTACCTGAAATGTCTGGCCATTTTCAAAATCTACCTTCAATATTTTTGTTAGTTCTAAATACCCAACCAGTGATGCATGACCTGCACAGAACCCGCATAAATAACGTACATTTGTGACCTTTCGTTCCTGTGCCTGAGGCAAATTGCTCCGTGCCTGATAACAATCATTAAAATTGCTCCAGTGCTCTAACAAGTTGCAAGACCGGTTGAGTGGCTACTGGTCGGGAGACCACTTAAATCAAATTGGCTTAAACGTAAGCAGTTGGTTTGCCAGCATATTCGTTAGACAACTCTTCCACTGCATTGTTTCCCTCAAGATTTGCACAAGCCCACAGTTGCTTGATTGAAATTCTAGGTCTAGAAAGTAAAGTCTTATTTTTTTCCTTTAGTGACATACCTAAAGTGGGTCTACCCATAGTTAAGGGCTTTCTAGTGGCAAAGGGATGTGTCGTTGCTTAAGAGTTCATCACAGGGGTCACAGGGCATACATGTAATTCAATCTGGCAAGGACACAGGTCAAAGATCTCTCTGCTGCCTTTGTTTACACATACTGTACAACCAGATTCTTCAATCATTTCATGTCAGGGTGCACTGCTTGCAAAAGATTTTATTTTTTTTCTGGAATCTTAAATTGAGCCAAAACAATGGTTGCATCTGATTAGCTTTGGTTAGGGAGTTAAAAAATTCAGTAAAAATTAAATTTTTTAAAGAATGTGAAGGTAATTCAACTAAAAACGAATGACTTTTGTTGCTCATTGAATAATTTCTTTACGTTTGGATGTGATCATCATCCTACTGATAGGCTGCAGTACTACCTTCTCTGCTAGGAGGCACCGCTAAGTGGCATTGACACCTGTAGGATTGGGGGATATATTTTGCAGTTGCTAGCAAATACCAAATTTCTAGTTGTTGTTTTTTTGTCTCCTAGACAACTGGGAAAACTTTGTGACAGAAAAAAATGACTTTTTGAACACCTCATTCCTTGCTTGATAACTCTGGTGCTTGAAGGCATATTTCTAAGGTTCTTTCCTGAGCTGGTATTAGGTACTTGGTAGTATGGATTTTGACCATGCAAGACAGGAACTTGTGGAGGCAGTACATGGCGTCACCATAAGGATGAACTGAACTGAAAGTATGGATAATGCATTCATGTGATCCTCACCTTCCATGGCCGTTCTGGTGTCTGTGGACCTGCAGAGACATAAACAACACATCATGAATGTTTTTAATTTAATCATAGAACACTGCAAGTACATAATGACATTTTTCTGTTAACATACCCTTTTACGCTTAGTTAAAAACAAGTTTCGACAACTCCATATAGTAAAAACTACTACAAAAAACCTGATGTACATGTATGATGAAATGCAGCAGTAAGACTACTTGCAAAACTCATGCGCTAACATGATAAAGGAAAAGCCAACATTCACAAGACTTTAAAGTAAACTTTTCTTGATAACGCAACTTTGTGGCAAATCCAAATAACCAAATAAACAAACTAAATACATGAAAGCTTTACCAGAGCCCAGTGACACTCTGTCCAGCCAAACTTACATGGTCGAAGAGATTCATTTGTCTCGTACAATTACTAGAGGATTCTTTCAGCAGTGACAAGTTTTTGAAGGGTAAGAGTACTAACCTCCAAATTTTTTAATGAATAACAGTCCATCTTGTTCACAGAGTGGCCTAGTCTCGAGATAGACTTGCACTACCAAGCCTATCTCTGACATTATTGAAATCATAGACCAAGAGTCTCGCAACACAATTTTGGAGGTTAGTATTCTTACCCTTCAAAACCTTGTCACTGCTGAAAGAACTCTCTAGTAACCCAAACTTACATGGTTCTGAGTTCTGGTCTCTCCTTGAGGATGTCTGTGAGGATTACACTACAGGGCTTACACTGCACTGTCTCTTTCTTGGCCACTACGTCATGAAATAAAAAAGGAAAGAAAAATAAGACACAACTTATTGCCCACTTAATGATCTGAAACAAGATACATTGAACAGAAACAAAGCATGATAACATGAAAGTTGATGTAATGTGAAGCAGTGTTATGACACTGAGATGGGCCAGCCTAGGTAAATACATGTATAACAGAAACAAACAATGCTACTACTTTTTTGGTACATAGCATGATTCAAATTCAAACTTCTGATCCAAAACAACAAGATGTGCTGAATCGTAAGTTTAAATTTGGATCAAAGAACAATCATGTTTTGTGACTCAAAGATGCCATGCAGCACTAGTCTATTTTTTTTAACAAAGCACAGCGCAAATAGTAAAATAAAATTTGGATGAGTCCAATTTTTTGTGTCTGCAATTACAGTTCAATCTTGTTCATAATGATTTCTACCGACACAGATGAACTTTCAAGATAAGTAAAATAAAAATGTTGAAGAAAAAAAGCTAGTTAGGAGAAAAAACAAAGGTTACATCAAATCAAAACAGAACCAAACAAACCTTTAGATAAAATTGCATGGGACTTCTAGCTGGCAGATCCAGGGCAAAGCAAACGAACAATTTAAAAGAAGCAAGAACCAACAAATATGGCAAGGAAAAAATACATACTTCTAGATTTTTGCAGAGATTATTAACTGTAGAAAACTACTAAATTTTATTTGCAAAAATATACAAGACTAGAAATTTTAAAGCATTAACTTAAGTAGTCTTCCACTTACCTTCCTTTGAGCTCCCCGCCCCCTCTAATTCATCATTATTTTTCCCAGGCCCTTTCCTGTAAAAGATTACAAAAGGTTACGCGGCAGTACCATGACAAGCCACTAGGGGGCCAAAAATTATTCTGCGGTATCAAGACCTAACCACCATGCCAAATAACAAATCCACCCAGGAATTCTTGACTTGTCCGGTTGTTGTATTACAGGAGGAAAAGGCGCACACACACACACACACACACACACACACACACACACGCATACACACATAAAGCACATACACACAATTCACACAAACACAATACACACAAACATCATACACAAAACACAATACACACAAATGTATACATGCACACAAACACACGACACACATCACATGCACAACACACACAAACATGTACACTTGTCCATGTTCCCACATCAAGTAATTCTTATTTCATGGTGTAAAGCTAACACTCCAACTAAATCATCCTTATGTCCCTAAAACAACTCCTTACTAAAAAAATTATGTACAAACCTTCTAGATTTGCGATTCCCTTTCCGACCTGAAACAAACAGAAAAAGCTGTCAGACAGACCAATTACACATTGACTTACGACTGCACTGTACCATTCACAAGGTCTTGAACTGTGCATAACAAACAATAGATCAAACAGTTTACACAATGTACATGGGTGTACAAGTACACCAGACTTCTCAGTGGATCCATGTAGTTTGCTCCATGTAGTGAGGCATCGTTGAGAACTCCCACCTTGCTCTACATGTAATTTTCTACAGGGCAAACTTTCATATACTAGTATACCTTCACTACACAACACAAGAGGCTCCATTCTGTGCGCATGGCTTTACCAAATGGCAGGTGCTGACAACAGACGCGCTGTAGTGAACAGCCGTGTGCAGTGGTCTGTGAAATGTGTACAGTGGGCGTAGCCAGCGTTACGTGCACCTTTCGAAGTTTTCAGTCGCACAGGCATGACTGGTTGGTCTTTCCTTTGTTTTTCTCTCAACTGCCAACCTTGAGAGGTTATTTAAGAGCACGAGGCATGTCTTTGCATGGGGCCAAAACAATGCAACGTTTGTTTCTGGTTGTTAGAGTTATGCAGGTCCACTGTCTTCTATCACTATATCAGTTACTGTGCTACTTACTGGTAGTACATGGAGCACTTAATGTATATATTGAAGTACATTTGAAGGGACCTGGAATGTATATATATGATTTACAAGAAGTTCTTGTGTTACTTGAGATCTATATCAGCCCTTAACAAAAAAAAACAAATTCCAGAAACCAAGCAGTTAGTGCTATACTACTGCTGTGACTAATTGATATGAAAGGAACATCCAAATTGCATTCAGGACTATACACAATGTGTCTTTTGTTCAAAACCTTTTAACAAAATTGCAGCCTTGAAGTGCGGTGCCCTATTACATAAACAAACTCCAATCTGTCTGGAAAGCTCATCTGTGTTGGACTGTTGGTATAGCTACAGGTTTAAAGTTGAAATCCTTGTTCCAACACAAATAATTGTCTCACTGGGCAAGCCTTCTGAAGAAGATCAGAGTGACTGGTGGAAAGCTCTACATGTAGGTACTATAGGTGAGAGGCATGA
The DNA here is from genome assembly GCF_001625305.1 of Branchiostoma belcheri. Taxonomy (NCBI): domain Eukaryota; kingdom Metazoa; phylum Chordata; class Leptocardii; order Amphioxiformes; family Branchiostomatidae; genus Branchiostoma; species Branchiostoma belcheri. The sequence continues at coordinate 754,390 of NW_017802602.1, forward strand.
TTCTCTGTGTTGGAACAGAAGTTTTCACTTTAAACAAACTCTGATCTATCGTTTCATCCATGTATGCAACTGTATAACAACTTGCTTGCAAATGTTGGCTTCCAGTTATACAAGATGTTTCTACACTTAATTTTAAGGAAATAAATACAATAAATAAATTTGTGCAGCTTCAGTAATGAAGTTAAGCCGTGTTGTGAGTTGTGCTGTAACATCAACACAGGCCCTTTCCCACTAGAATAAAATTGTCCGAATCGAGCCGAATAGATTGGCGACTGGCTTCAATCCTGTTTCAATCTGGTCAACTTTACACCTTTGGGAAAACTCCCAATTCGGCTTGATCTGGCTCAGCAATCTGTATCTGTATCTGTATAGCCGGTATAACCGCCTTTCGGCGTAACACACCAGCTTCGCAGGCACGCGGCACGGTGGCAGCTGGTTAAGTTACACTTGAACTTCTAACTCTAGACATTGTTTAAAGCTATCTTATGACAATGCCCCTACTGTATTTGGTGACAGTGTCAGTTCCACTCTTCGATAGTTCTAGGAAAGAATGAATTCTTGAACACCTCAATCCTTGGTTGATAACTCTGGTACTTGAAGGCATGGCTATTTCTTGTTCTCTTCTGGGCTGGTATTAGGTATGTACTTAGTACAAATGGAGTTGGGACTCACACCACAAGCTAAACCGAGCCAGTTTGGGAGTGTTCTCACTGGGGCATAGTTGACCAGATCAAAGCTGGTCGCCAGTAGTGCTGCATACCTAAACCCACATTTAGGTTCAGGTCCGGATTCAAGTCCAGAAGTTTAGGTTCAGTTTCGGACTTGTAAGTCCGGACCTAAACCATGACACATACAAAATTGCATGTTGGCAACCTTGCAATGTTGTCTGGGTGAAACTTTGGCCACATAACATGGAGGCCAGTACTTGACGATGCTTGATGGCAATGTTTTCTTCATTTTGCAGCAAAGATTTTGCAATCTATGGAAAGTTTTATGTCGTTTGGAAAGAAAAGGGGTATGTAAAATGGTCTTTTATGGAAATAAGTCTGGACTCGGTTCTTGACTTTTAAGTTTTTTTGGACTTGAACCTTAACATTTTTACAAGTCCGGATCCAAGTCCAGTGAACCGGTATGCAGCACTCTCGCCAGTCTATTTGGCTTGATCCAAACAATGTTATCCTAGCAGGAAAACGGCCACACGCCAAAAAAAAAAACAGTTACGGTAACTCATCAAGCAACTGGATATAATTCTGGAAGTCATATCCAGTTGCTTGGGTAACTATTTTTTGACGTACATCGTGTATCTTATGTCTAACCTTCACCGACATGAAAAGGGCTATTTTCATTCCCCAAGGTCTCTGAGTTTAATCGCTTGAGGCAAAGCTACCCATGATTACTGTATTATAATGGACAATGGGCCATCTGCTTTTCTGAATTCATACAAAAGCCCAATGACCTTCAACAGATACCCTTTATCGTCATCATAAGTCCGTGGCTAATCAGCCATAGGGCAACAATTTAATTTGTTGGTTCTCCGATTCACCTCTTCATTTTTTTTGGATGAAATGCAAACAAAAAAAAAGATTCTGGTTCTGAATCAACTCAAAAATGTTCATATGTTGCCCCCAACAGTTGTGGAAAGTCCTTTTCTGCCCATATGTTGTAGTTTTTCCATCTATCAATGCAGTGGTTTGATTAAAAGTTCAAAATTAATTGTTTAAACTTTTACCCCAGCCTGTGTTGACTTCATGGCTCCAATCGAAGCATTTGGGGCTATACTAGGATGCCTAGACCTGTTTTTCTTTCTTTTTTTTTTCCCTGTTGCTTCATTTTTTTTTCTGAAAAAATCTGAGAACCAACAAATTAAAGAGGTGTGGCCTTTCAGAATCATAAATGTGCATACTACAATACAATAATCATCTGCCATATATTGACACTTTTTCGCACCAGCATGTTACTTGTAACCATCATTTGACAAAAGTCATGCGCATCAAAAAGTGTTTCTACATTTTCTGTCAAATGTTTCCAACCACAATAACTGCCAAAACAGCCAGAGAAAAAAACCCAAAAAAAAAGAAAAAAAAAAGTCAAACACAACAACAACAACATCAACCTGCATGATTTCACCATGTATGGTAAGAGTACCACATAACATGCAGGGCTCGAAATTAAAGGTGGTGCAATGGCCACTGACCACTAAAATTTAGGCTGGGACAACTAAAAGACAATTTGGGACATTTTTGGGAGAGTAGAAAATAATCAACATCAGAATGTCAGCCCTTCTTTTGTTTATCAGGCACACGTCCCGGCTTTTGGATTCCGGAAAATTCCCCCCAAATATCCTGTCTACTCTGCAATTATAGTGTGTTTGGAAGTGAACATACTTCCAAAAACAGGTTGGGACAGTTCATCCTCACTTCGGGACAAGTGTAATTTATTTTTGGGACAGTGCTGGGACAATAGGAAGAAAATTAATTTCGACATGGTGACTTTTTTTTAAGGTCTACAAATGCAGCATAAGCAATTCCTGAAGTTTGCACACTTCAGTTCTAATACTAGTACTTCCACAGGTGTTTTTGATGCAGTTCTAATGGCAGTCTCATCATAACTGGCAGAATAATGGGAACTGACGTTACCCACTGACATGAATAAATAATGAGAGAAAATAATTTCATAGGGGCATTCAGGCACACACTATAACCATTGTCCATTCTTACCATCACAAAATTAATGTGGTGGTTAAAATATGCTACCAGCAGTCCAGTTGTTGAATTGAAAAAAATGTTGCAGATCCTTGCACCATTTAACATTCATAATTTACCATTGAAAGAAATAATCATAAATATCTTCTATCACCTGTATAGCACAAATAAATACATGTAAAATACAGGTTTCTTATCATGTTAATGTTACACGCGACATTTTCGGCATGGATGTGAATAAACGATACACTGTCTGTACCTCATGGTTACTTAGTACACATGCCATGTCAGCAAAAGATGCCTATCATGACAACACACTCAATATTCTTGTTTTTCACCAGTTTCCTATTCATACATGATTTAATCAACCCATATCCTGCAGTGTACCTATAAATACATGATGTCTCCCTCTCCCACATGGATGTTACATGCTACAAATAGCAGTATTCCAACCAAGACCTTTCAAATGCTAATTGGCCTACTGAGGAGACTGGAATTGTTCCTCCAGATGTGTAGGTGAAGGATGCCCGAAGGAAGATATAACGTGTGCATTAAACATTACCGGTAGCATGCAAAGCCGGCACAAATTCTGTGAAGCCAGCCACATACATGATACTAGTACATGTAGGCATCACGTTAAGGGTTAACTGTGGATTTGATTTCATTGTTTGGCCACACCAATTTAATTTGTTTGCTCACAGATTCACCCGCTTCGTTTTTTTCTGATTTGTAAAAAATTTAAAAAAAAACATTTCGGCCTCTGAATCAACTCCAAAATATTCATATTTGGCCCAAACAATTCAGACTCTGATGTTACAGTTTTTCCACCTATCAACGCAACTTGTTTGATCAAAAGTTTGAAATTCATTGTTTGAATTAAAAACCAGCCTGGTATGTTGACTTCATGGCTCCCATCATAGCATTTGGGGCTATCACAGGATGCCTAGGTCTGTTTTCATTTTTTTTTCCTGTCGCTTCATTTTTTTCTGAAAAAATCCAAGAACCAACAAATCAAATTGGTGTGGCCTTAACATGATAAATTTGATAAACCCAGTTTTGGCAATGAGGCGGTATACATGTAGTTGGTACAACCACCCATCAGTCTAAAACACCACCAAACATGTACAGTCTGTATGTTGTATAACAGTTAACATTATAGTTGTGGTCTATCCACCAAACCATGTTTCTGATACATTCATACAACTGCCTTCTACCAGTCTCCTTTATTATATGGAAACAATATAAACAGGATATAGAAACATGACAATACTGGTATCTGTCTTAGATGAAAAAGACTGCCAACATGGACACTGTTGCAGGATGTCCATGCGTGTACACATTTACCACATAACAAACGTACAGCAAAAACATCTCGTCGTATCCAGTGTTAGAAAATACCCATCTGCAGTCTGCATTTTGCAGAGAAATTTTCAATGTCGCAGAAGAAATTTTAAGCACTGTAACCTGCAATTTTGCATACTGAAGAAGTCTTTCAAAGTATTTTGCAGAAGAAAATTTTGACATTCTGCAATATTGCAGAACATTGAAAAAAAAGTATTTCGACCACTGATATAATATGCAAAAAAATCCAAGGATGGTAATAAAACGTGTACTTTTGGTCTAAAATAACATTGTGTTCTTCCATCTTCATTCCTCTTGGTGTAACAGACTCATAAATACATTATAGGTCTGTTTTTATTGTTTTTGCCCTGTTGCTTCATATTTTTTTTTAAATCCAAGAACCAACAAATCAAATTGGTGTGGCCTAACCACTACTCTGTGTAAAACTGGTGAGAACCCTTAGCATGAAAGTTCATCTGTGTTGGCACAATTTCGTGTAAGTCCCATTTCCGTAGTCTAAGTGTTGGAAGTTAAAGCTTAGTCTTTGTTTCATGCTGGTGAGAACCCTGTTCAAAGCATATTCCATAATGGAGATGCTGCGATTCCTGAATGGAACAGTAGTAAATTGGTTATATGAGAAACACACTTCTTCCTCCAGGCCCTGTTGCTTCATTTTTTTTAAATCCAAGAACCAACAAATCAAATTGGTGTGGCCTAACCACTACTCTGTGTAAAACTGGTGAGAACCCTTAGCATGAAAGTTCATCTGTGTTGGCACCATTTGGGGTACTAGAAAGTCCCATTTCCATAGTCTATGGGAGTGTTCCAACAAGTGTTGGAAGTTAAAGCTTTAAGTTTTTGTTTCATGCTGGTGAGAACCCTGTTCAAAGCATATTCCACAATGGTGAAGCTTTGATTCCTAAAAAGGAACAGTAGTAAATTGGTTATATGAGAAACACACGTCTTCCTCCAGGCAACCTCCTGATCAAATTTCACTCCAAGACCCAAGTGATTATTTCTGGCAGATCAAAGGCTGACCTTCATTACCTGAGCTGCAGGCTACGTGTGAGAGTGCCAAACACGTCAGCCAACTTGTTGGACTCTGGATGGCCCTGACATGGGGCCCAGTATGGGTAACAAGTTACCACAAAGTTGTATTGTAGTAAAACGTTGATTGAACTTTATTCCAACACACAATTTACAGAAAGAATTTACAGAGAAAATTTACAGAGAGAATTTACAGAAAATTTACAGAGTGATCAAATTTTCTGCGACCACTGTCGCCTTCATCAGGAAAAAAGTTCAACGTTTTACTATGATTACAAGCAACACAGATGAACTTTCATGATAAAGTTGTATTGTTTTCTCCCCATTAACTGGCCTTCCAAATAAAAAAGAATAATCAAAGTGGATACTTTAATTATTAAGGTACGCCAGTGAATTTAAAGTTAATTATGTTACACACGTAAATTCAAATGTTCAAATTATAGCATGATTTCTCAGTTTTCTTACAAAAGAAGGTTTAATTCTCTGGCTGTATTTGTATATTTGACACTTGTTTATAACTTTTGCAATGAAAATTTGCTGCCTAGTATCTATCTGTTTCCAAAAATATGTTGGTGTTGTTTCATATCCTGAATGCTAATGTTGTCCATGCAACCACCTTTTTTATTTTTCAAATCAGAAAAAAAGGGAGAAGCAATACAATTTGGTAACATTATCAACTATGACTGGTGGTACAGTCAAAAACTAATATGCTTTAAAACATTGTTACTCCTAACAATCTATCTCGCTGATGGGCCTTTTTGAATTTCAACTGAGTAGTCCTCTTAGCCAACCAAAGGCTTTTGTTGCTGTATGTATTTAGCATTAAGGAGCACTTGCATCTACTTATAATACTATAGAGCAGTACTTAGGTGCTGGCTGGAAACAAGAACCCACTCAACAAGGTAAGCTCATGAATATTCATCAGTCCCATCTGATTGGCTACAAACTAGATCATGCCAAATAAGGTATTATCATTAATATTCACAGATATGCAAAGCAGTCTCATTAATATTCACAGACAAGGAGAGTAAACAAAGAATTTTGCAAAGCAAACTGACAGAAACAGTGGAATTTTTATGTTAGCTGTACAGAACCATGGAGTTAAAACCATTATTGATTTTAACTCTATGATAGAACTGAGGGAGTGATGCAAATACATAGAAATATATCAGACATGAAAGTTGTAACTGGCAAAATATGTTGCTGTTTTATCATCTGCATGTGGCATTAGCCCATCATAGTATTGACTTCCAACTTTGTCATTTACTAAAACCACCAATGAAAATAGTCAGATACATGACAGAATATGCAGATGGAAACTGTGGTTTCTTGATAATCTCTCATCCTATTTTAAAGCATAGATACAATTGCATTAAGAAGCTATCTGCACATGTTCATTGCACAGGAATTAACAGACTCCATCTCAGCATGTTTCTTGTATCCAGAACCGTGCCTACCTAGATCTATGCCTGAATGGGTTGTATTGAAATTATATCCAAAACAGTGCCTGAATGCTGTTCAATGGATTGTATTCAGAAGCGTGACTCCTATCTAGTTGTGTGCCTGAATGGGTTAAGGTTAGGATCAGGCAATGGTTCTGGGTAGTCTCCGTGTATCCCAGAACATAGATTTGCCCAAGGCGCAGTTCTGGATATGCATTAGACTATCCAGAATCATGCCTGAGCATGGTTCTGAACAGAGCATGGTTCTGAACAAAGCATGGTTCTGAAGAAAGCATGGTTCCAAATAAAGCATGGTTCTGAACAGAGCATGGTTCTGGATAAAGCACTGGTTCTGTACACAGTGTTCTTCTTTATGTAAAATCCCAAACAATTAGTATCAGGCTGTGCATATTAGCACTTTGGTGATTCCTCTTGTCCTGTAGCTGCTTGTTCATCCTTCATGTGATGTCCTTGGATACTGCTTGCAGAGCTTTGCAAAGTATTACCTCCAAAGATTGGTGCAGACAGTGGAATGCATATGTACTCTAATATCCCACACAAAATCAAATGCTAATGGCCAGAGATGACAGGTGACATCTTAGAAGATAATACAGTTTGCCTGTGCCTGTGTTGAAAATTGACCACACAATGCAATAAAGTACAGGACTCTCATGCACTCACTCACTGTTGCTAAGGACTGTTGCTAAATTTATGCTGCGCATGAGATTTAATAGCACATATACTATGATACTATGTAAGGTAATCGTTCGGCTTTAGTTGGTTTGTCTGAATTCAAGGTTCAAGGTGGTTTGTGGAGAGATAGTATTTTGTGTTGCATTCTATGTCCAATAAAAGCACTCTACACAGTTGAACAGTAATAATGTATCTTGTTTCATGCAATAACTTCATATGTTATTTAATCTCAAAATTTTATCCATGACTTTTTTTTTCATGCAGTTGTGATACGTCACACAAAATACTTAAGTGAAAAAACCCCTGGGGCCTCACGCATACTGCACCTGGTAAAATGCCCTGAACAACAAAGAATGGGTTTGTGTGCGTAAATAGACGCCAGCTCAGGTGACCTCTGGCCTTGCATATGTGAGAAGCAGGCTGGCTTATCTGACAAGGTAAACATTCCAAATACCGTCAATCATCAAAACTCCAAAGTACAGCCAATGGCAGCCAAACTTATCTAACAATGGAGCTGTAAATTATACAGTGTTCAATGGTCACTGGGATTCAGGGAATTTTGAATAAAATTCCCAGAAAAGTTTTCTTACTGAACAACTTTTGTGGGCCGCCTGCCTGTTGTACATTAACCGAGAGGACAAGCTAGGCCGTACTGAGTTGCCCCCTGTCATTGTGTAAGATGTATGCAAACAGAGTGTAAAGTTACACAGGCCAGGTGCAACTGGATAGACCTGTTTTCACAACACCATAAAGGGCCTGTCCTAGACAGGATTAGTAGTGCCCATTTCTGGTATGCATTGTTCTTCTGTAACTGAGACACCAAGGCTGCATATCAGCACTTAAAGTGGGCAGCCTTCAAGGATTCTGTGCTGTTTTATCAACAGTCTTTGATCTAATGGGGTTTGTCACTTTGTGTGCATTGAATAGTAATAAAGAGGGGCCTTTCTCCCATTTTGGTCACCTTTTTAAAGTGCACAATGTTTTGAAATTACTTGTATACAAGCCAGTGTTATAGGAATACTATCTGGGAGAAAACCATGATGAAAGTGTTCAATCCATGTGTGTGGATTTACTGTAAGTTTCATATATGGTATTCTCAAACCATTATATTGATGCAAAACAAACTATGAATAGGGTCCTTCCAGTCCAGTACACAATAACTTAATCTAGTATCTTTGTTCCTATGAATTAATAATTCATAAGATTCACATAAAATCCATTCAACCGTTCCATGGTTTGGAAAATAATCAGCAATAACATATTCTACACAACACAATCACCATGAAAAATTCATAATTCCATTGTTAAAAAAACACACAAACTTCTGAGAAACGAATTCAATTGCACTACGTTAAATTTGTATACAATCGCTCTGTGAGCTACCACATTCAAGAACCAACAAGTCAGAATATTTGAGCTGTAATTTTCTACATGAACAATTCCTATTTGATACACACTTATCTGTCTTACGTGGCTCATACCTGTTGCCATGTTGTCAGTACTCTCACAATAGCCCTACATTATCATGGACAAAACTACATGGACTGATTCAGTAAATCATTGCTGTACAATTCTTATCCAAAAATAATTTACGCCAACGTTATATCAAACAAACGAGCGATCGTACTTTTTTATATCATCGAATCATTTTAGTGATCTTACCTTTCAGCATAATTCAACGCTAGATCAGATCCTCACACCCCTGAAACAAGAAAAACACCACATTTACAACGCAACTCAGCGTTAGGCAAACAAATTCTGTGGAGGCGCTATCAAGTCACACCTACTGTGTCCTAGAATGCTCTGATCAAACAACAGAAAACAAAGAAAAGCAGCCGGCGCGACTGATTGGACGCGACAGCGTAACAATACAAACATGTGTTGTCGTTGACCGACTCGGTGTTTGGAAGCGTTGGACGCCAAAATATACTACACCGTCATACACACATTTTCGAAATTTCCGCTAGTTTTTGGTTCAAGAAGTTGCGAACTCTCCCTTCCGTTTGTCGTTCGGGCTTCGTCCCTGACGGCTTTGATTTTGAAATCAACATGGCGGACGCCGCTGACGGGCATGCGCAGTAGGTAGGCATTGTTAATCATATCTAATTTGCATATGACCGCGGGCATCGAATTTCCGATAAAAACAACGTCCCTTGTAAATCATCGGAATTCTCCCGTATAACGCTCCGTAGTGCAGTTGGCTGACTGATACTAGATCTAAGTAACACCAACACATTACCACATGCACACCGTAAAGCTAGACAAAACAAAAGCCTGAAAGAAGTGCTGAGACACTCACAGACCCAAGCCGCGCCAACCGCCACGCAACAGACACAGTCACACACCCCTGCGTGGGCCCCACGTACATTCTAACGTGTCAGTGCGGAGGTGGCTTGCATCTTATCGACATCCGGACTCAGTGTGAACCCACCAGACATCCGCCAAACGGAACCGTGAATACCACATTGAACCCCTGAACCAACTCCTTTCCGTACTCTAAATATTAGTCTAATAGAGTTAAACCCAAACCCACACGAGACTTCTCAACCCAAACGGGTCCACTCGAGGTTTACCAGTAATAGCAGTTGTCAAACAACAAATCATTCATTGCCCCGTAATAATTGCACACTGGTGCAGCACAACACTAAGGATACTAGATATCTTAGTAACAGAGAAATCTTAATGCCCTTCGCAACTGTATACAAGCAAGTACACCCGGGTACCTGTAGTTACTGTACCTCAAAACTTTCCACGGGGTTTCCCGCTACGTTCCCCTGTCAGCAGGAACGATAATAACAAACAGAGTCCGGTATGGCTGTCACGGATTCGGGACGTTCCTGTGTTGACACCGTCCTCGCAATCTTGTCAGCGTAAAATTGGGTCAACAATTGAGGGGAAGACAAACAATCTCCTCAGCGAAGTGCATACTGCCGTTGCATGCTCTCTCGGCTTTTGTTGTTCACTCCCCGTGTTTGGGTAGTGTTACCATTCCTTTGCATTCGTGCAAAACGCTGTGCCATCTTATGTAATACGAAGCCCATAAAAGTTCATGAGAGCTGATAAACTACATAATAAAAAAAGTTAACTGTTCTCCATTCTTTCTCAAAGGAAATTGACTCACCGTAATTTTCGACCGAGTTCAGCTATCTGACTTTAAAGTGCTGTAGACACGTGTTTTTTTTACCCACGTGTGACGTTAGCCCTGACCAAAAGTTCGTCGGAAGTCGGTACCGCCCCCCGTCCCGGTTGAGAGAATTCGAAGGTTGGAGTGCCCTGATATAGTGGCTTCCTTCTCACTCCTCTCACAAAATACATGTATACTACCAATGTTCAGAATGTTAAACCCCTTTCAGACACGGTGTGGGCCCCTCACTACTAGCGCAAGAAATGCGTAAATCACCACATCCGGAGTCACCGGCCGGTCAACCTATCAACCACCCACACGTGGGAACACTACTGGACGAACCACACGCTCCAGCAATCTACTTGACTGTGTGAAGGCTAGAACTGAACGCTATAAGAACAGTAGTATCCCATATATATGACATCGCTTTTAAATAATCATATATGAGCACATAATTGTTATCTGTATGTAATGTCTGTTATGTGAACGTCAAAGAAATGCTGTCCCTCCTGTAGCAATTTTATAAAATCAATCAGTGTTTTCGATCTTAATGTGTAACCAAGTTTTTAATGCTAGTAACTGTAAATAACTTTGATGATTTTTATTGTATACTAATGAATTTTAAAATGAATTAATTGTACAACAGGATGTAATTCAGGCTGTGGCTGCAAATTCCTTGTTTTACCAATAAACCACTTGATTGATTGATTGATTGATTGATTGATTGATTGATTGATGACGGTGTCAACTGCCGAAGAATGTGTCAGGAAGAGGAAGATACTGTCCAGATCAATTGCTGACGTTACAAGTCCACAAGATCACGTGATTGGCCATTCAAGACTGACGAAGGCTCCAGATACTAGTAGTCAGTGGAATTTCTTTCTGTGTTGCAACGCATTTCAGCTCTGTACTACTAGTATACTGGATTAATCTCGCTGCACAAGCAAGGTCCACATTTGACTGCATTATTTAATCATTCAGCCAAGCTTTTTCTTGAAATGCTTTGTGGCTTGATAATGCAGTTATCCCGAAAATTGCTCCCCTTCCACAAATGAAAACAACGAGAAAACTATCGCTGTATGAAACGTAAACGTTCCAATTAACTGAATGCCACTTGCTGTCCGCGGTTTATTGGCCAAAGAAAACCTAGAGTTCTCAGAGCCATACCTCCGTGATATATTGTTATTTTTCCATGGTTATATCTAATAGTATGTTGAAACGTTGCTTTTGCAAGCAGACGATTTAGCCCTGCAGCCTTAGTTGTACAACCGCCATGTAAAACGAAAAAGCTCCTCAGCTAAGGCTGCACCAGACGCAGGAGAAAGTCATCTCTGGAAAATTTCCAAAAATGATCCACGACCGTTATTACATGTAGGTTCAGTGACAAGACGCAATAGACAGGATCAAGGGTTCAGCGTAAGGGCCTGGGCCAAACTCCCCCCGAGCCCCGAGTACTAGTAGTCTCCCTGTAGCGGTAATTTAGACCGGTGGGCGACGGGCTCTTGGCTGTCGAAGGGAATTGCTAGCGGCCCGAAACGAGTTTGGCATCCAGTGTACGTTGCAACCAGCAACCAAGCTAGCCTGTGGCAACTTGCCGTAGGCTGGGTTATCACATAGCCACACTGAACCAGCTTTGCATGTAACGACTGGGTAGCAGCCTGGGGTTTCGCGGCTGCCATGATAAAAAACAATAAACAATCCTACGAACAATCTGGCATGCTCATGTTTAGCTATCAGGTGCACGGAGCCAAGCAGGTTTGCTGATTCCACCAGCAGACAATCAGCCAAATAGGCTTCTAGCCGCCAGATAGTCTGCAGTCAGTAGAAGAAATAGGCAGCTGTCGCATAATATTAAACCAGGCAGGCTCGCTGCATGCAGCAGGTTATTGGACGTACTGCAGCCGAATCAGGTCAGGTATTCAGAAGTTAGAAGAATTTTGGATTTGTACCAGTCACAGTTAGGACTTGCTACAGCCAGGCCAATTTGCAACAGTCAGCTGTCCGATAACAGAGAAGTCTACCACAACCAGCAAATATGTATGTAGACTAGAAATGTAACATTTGCAAGGCAAATGCAGTCGTTTACTTTCACATGGTCTACCTCACACTTAACTGCTCTGTTTAGTCTAACTCAAAAACATTCATGTATATGGCCAGGGCCTCCCCAACTCTGTTCTGCTACAACATGTAACCCAACACTGCTACAGTACTAGTTACCATGGTGACAGACGTATGGTCCAGGTCATTAACATTATTTGTCTGGAGAAGAAGAGAAAGAAGAAGAAACTGAGCAAAAACAATATACGGTTTCCTAAAGCTACAAATATTGGGCACTTTTTCTTAGCACCGGTTGCTCAGTATCGAGATTTTGCCGCTGTCCACATGTTGCTGTTGTAATTAACAATAGGCAATGTGTGACCTCGCGAAGATTATTAGCATGATCTTCGTTCATCGCAGTTTTGTTGCGTCTCTCATTTTGATACATAATGAATTGTACAATGCGTAAATAAAAACCCAGTCAGTGTAGGCTGATTTGACCCCACAAAAAGGAGGTACAGTACTAGTATAATGTGATGTTTTTACCCCCCCCCCCCAACACACACATTTTTTAAACTATTCTGTTTACACTGACTTATTATTGTTTGTACTGTGCTGCTACTCCGCATGTCTTCTGAACTGGTTGAATAGTCTAGACAATGATTGTTTTTCGATGCTTTGTTCGGGATCACACAAGTAGAAGGATTTGTTTTGCAAGCTGCTACAAAGATCCGCACGGATTGGAATGGCACATGTATATGGATAACCATGCCATGCACGTTTCAACAAAGACGGCATCACTGTGACAAGCAAAACGGAGGTATGGAGGCGAAAACAGGGGTGCCAAAGAATTCATTCGAATTTTACGTAATTCACACGAATTTTACGTAATTCATACAAATTTTACGTAATTCATACGAATTTTACGTAATTCATACGAATTTTACGTAATTCATACGATTCGTTACAAGAAAACATTAATTTTACGGCATACATCCATCACTCGGAAACATACTATCGGATCCTTACTAATTTGATGATCACGGCACAGGTCATCAAATTAGTAAGGATCGTATGTTTCCGACTAATGGATCGTGTGTATGCCGTAAAATTCGTATGGACTTCTTGCCAATCTTGGCACCCCTGGAAACCATAGAGGCCATTCTCTGGACACCGTATCACGACAGCCACGTCGGCCCAGTTTAACCTCACCTGACACGTGACGCCAGGAGTGGGCCACATATGCCTGGAAGTCTGTGCCGCCCATCGTCCTAGTTAAGAGTAATGCCAAATAAAACGGGTTATTTGGCATTTACAATCTAGAACCAACCGCCTACAGGAACGGTCTCAGAACGCCTCCAGTGCCTTTAGTTTTGCTCTTATTTTGTATTGTCCACGTAGATTGCCCAGTATACGGCAGTGTAACATACATATAGCGAGACACATGGTAAATCTGTTGACGTGAAGACAAGTAAGACAAGTAAGTTGTCCCTGGTAGACACATCGTGACCTAAATTGACATTCATGTATTGCTCTTAACTAGAGAACTTGTACAAAAAACAACAACTTGTAGCATATTTAACCATGTTAATATAATAATTATTGTAGCCCGGGAACAATCTAGAACCATCGTTTCCATCCACTGAGGGTCAGAGGGCAAATAAAATGTCGCCACCGCAATTTGTTAGGTTTATCGTAATTGTCACCTGCTCGGTTGTTTCAGTAGAGGCTTAGCCACCGATCTTGTACCATTTGGAAAGGCACTTTGCACGACTTTCCTCACTTAACTCAAGTGAAAATGATGTATTCGTCCTCTGTGTTCATGGCGGCATAATATAAGTTGATGTAACTTAAGTGTGCCGTCACCATGTCTAGCCATGAAATGTTTGAATATAAAAAAAGGCTGAGGCACTTTTTTCCGCTATGGGGCTGCACAGCTGCAACTCGTTAATGTGTTGCCAGGAAATACATACCAGGAAATCGAGAAACGCTTTCTAGGAATCTGGAATCATTAACTATTCTCGAAGGTTCTAAAGGTTGACCTCACGTCACCCTTCCGGAAAGACAGCTGAGAAGCAGACCACCTGGTTCAAAAATGGGGGGGGGGGCACCTGTGGGGAGCCCGGTGGTTGTCAATCAAATACGCACAAGAAAAACTCACCTTGTAGCGTGCGGCTGGAGTACTAATCAATCAAAACGGACTACGAGCTGTACCGTGTATATTTCGTGCAGTTGTGTAATCAGTCGACGTTGCGTGCCGTGGTATAAAGTCCAGTCATGTGAGTTTGCCCAACCGGCATTCGAGGACAAACACACTTTGATCTTTATGCAGCACCCCGCTTATGGTATGTGGGTGTGTGAGACGTGTGAAACGTAAACACGCAAGAACTCGGTAACTACTGAGCCAAGGAGGCTTTTTACCCTCTTTGTGCCGAGCCAAGAGAAACACTGACTAGACGCTTAGATTTGTGTTTTTGTGCCGCTTCAATGTTGGACTTCATAGACAACCCTATTAAACGTGGTTCCCGACATAGCCCCTGTTGCTACAACCCTCCCAAAAGATTAGTCCATCAAGCCAGAGTTTTAAAAACCTCCGTGGATGATGGCCAGACACACGCACGCACGCACGCACACGCACACCCATACATACGCACACACACACACACACACACACACACACTCACAAACACACACACATAAACACACCCACACACGTGCGCACTCACTCACACGCACGCACAAACACACACACACACACACACACTCACAAACACACACACACACCTTATTTATATGCCACAGCGAGTTGGGCCACTGCGAATTGTCGTAGATTGCATCATCCTGTGAAAGAACATACAGCCGGACATAAACGTTATTTTGGGTTCTATAAATAAGCGGCTAGGGTTGTTTATACCGGGCAGGCTGTTGCCGGATCCCAGACAATCGTCTGGTTTGACGCCAGATACTAGACCCCCGTTCATACCAGACTTTCAAAAACCAGTTGAAACCGCTAAACAATTAGCGAGGGAAACCCGGCTAAAACCTCTAGCGTTCATACCAGACTTTACAGAACCGGTTTTGTAAAACTGATGATCCTGTCCGGTGAATATCCAATTAATCGACCATGACTGCAGTTTGAATAACCGTTCCTCCCGTTCTTCCGAATGTTGTCCTTGGCCTTCTTGTATGCCGTCTTCACTTGTTCTTTCCCACCTGTAGTTTTTTATTAGAGAGTGCATACTTTTCTCACCAACTAGAGTGGTGTAACCACCAGTCCTCAAAGTGGCTCAAGCTCACTGGCGGTTTCTGTCCAGGGAGAGAAATGTTTTGATGCGAACATTAAACGTGGTCATGTCAGCTTAAACTCACACACCCCTTCTGATGAAAATAAAATTCGACCCCAAATGTGGTAGTTATAAAACCATGTGTTCAACATAACTGTTGAGAGGCCCAGCCGTCCTCAATGCCACCCGAGTGAAAACCAGCTGCAATATATCTTTAGTACGTGCTATATCATGCCGGGCGACTGTTTACAGTCCAAACCTCTCGCGCAGATCAATGGGCGCCGACCCAAGCCTTTGTACTTTACCGACAACAGGGGCGTGACGTTTTCGCTCGCTTTAGCACCTGGGAAAGTGGCATGCCCGTAGCCGGAGGGGGGGGTTGGAAGAACCACCCACCCCCACCCACAGCACACACACAAGGCTTAAGGGTTCACTTTTTCTCTAAAGTAAAGGACCAAGAATTCCTTTAAAGATGGTCTGATTCGTATCACCAGCGGGGCCGGAATCGTAGAAAAACTGCTCGCTTTTTCATTAAATAAAAAGTTATGTCTGATCTTTCCCTTGAAACCCTCTCGAAAAGGCAGGAAATGCCATTTCAGAGGGTTCAATTGTCGACAACATTTTCCGGGGAGCATGCCCCCGAACCCCTCTAGAACCTCGGGCCTCCGGCGCTCGCTGGTCCCCCAGACAGTGGGAAGACCCCCCCCCCCCTTCAAAATCCTGACTATGAGCATGAATAGTACATGCTATTGTAATAAATCCTTACCTTCAGTTTTGGGTTGACATCTGAGACTGAAGTTTTCATCTTTCTTCCCCTCAGAAGAAACAAAGCACTGAAATTCAGCCTAAGGGTTGTAATTTAATTTAGACTGAAGCTTGTATAAGTTTCTATAAGGTCCCGCCGCTTAGCAACAAAATGACTGGAATTCAGCCTCAGGGTGGCAATTTGAGACTGAGATTTTTGTCTCTCTTCCTGCCATTTATTACAAGCAACTAGTCACTGATTTTCTTCTTAGCCTCAGGGTTGTGATTTGAGACTTAGGTTTTGATATATCTTGCTGTCAGAAGTAAGGAACAAAACACTACCTGTGAAGTCAATCAGGCTGAAAACCACATGACATGTTACTTTGGTACGTCCATGAAGGTTAGACATCCAGGTAATACGATACGCCAAAAAGCAGTTACTCAAGCAACTGGATATGATTTTAGAAATGATTTTCCACAATCATATCCAGTTGCTTCAGTTACTCAAGCAACTGGATATGATTTTAGAAATGATTTTCCAAAATCATATCCAGTTGCTTGAGTAACTGCTTTTTGGCGTATGTTACTTTGCTTTGACAAATTTAAAGCGGCAAGGCAGCGGTTGTGACACGCTTGTCTGACTCCATTGAGGTTTTGAAAGACCTCATTTTTTCTCCCTATGTGGTCGTTCAGGCAAGAACAAAACCGGTTCCCAGGGTACTTACCATTCCAAGGCGACCTACTTTGGCCTTTGTGCTTTCGAGTCGACTCGCTGGAATGACGAAGACAACAGTGAACACTGGTTGTTGTGCTAATACGACAGTCACATGTAATCAGCTGACTCATTTGCATACCGCTCTCCAATGAACCAGGGCTCGAAATTACAGGTGGTCCAATGGCCACTGACCACTAATAAACATCAGAATGTCAGCCCTTCTTTTGTTTATCAGGCACACGTTCCGGTTTTAGATCCGGAAAAGGCCGCCCGCATTTCCTGTCTACTCTGCATTTATGGTGCACCTGGGTGTGAACGTAAGCAAAATAAAGCTGATTTCAAGCTGAAGTCATAAAATTCTTCCAACAACAACAACAAAAAAAAAAACAGGTTGGGACAGTTCATCATGACTTCGGGACAGTGCTGGGGGACAACAGGAAGAATTGTTAATTTCGAGCCCTAGCTGTGAACCAGCTGTGCTAGGCTAGGAGTGACTAGCATGATAAACAGTTGTGTGAAGGGTGTGAGTTGCAATCTTAGCACAATAGGGATCAAACCGGCGAGGAAACTATTTCGAGCTACCTGAGACGCGTAACGCAAACTCTGCCGTCCGCGGTTTTAGTGGCCCCTCTGGATGTTGGGCGGCCGGCAACCGTAAATCAGGCTACCAGACGCTCTGGGCTTTTTCAATCGTTTACAACAAACTTTCCTAATGGTATCTCCATTCGGATCTTTTGGTGCCTGCAAGACAGTATCAATTAGGCAAGACAATACCAAATCGGCCTGGCAATATCAAATTTGCAAGGCAGCATCCATTCCGCTGACGAGCAAAAAAAGGAAGCCCTATAAAATGTCTAAGACACGCCAAAAATTAAAGCAACCGAAGCTAAACTCTCCTTAGAGAGTACCCTAAAGGCATTGAAAAAGACAACAGGGTGCCCGGATACGTGTGACCGCGAATGGCCTCAAATTACTGTATCTCGGGTGGGCGGGGTAGTTCTGTACCCCCTGAAACAGGCTCAAACCGGGCCATGTCTACTACTACTACGGCAAGTATCGCGCTCTGTCTAATCTCCAAGCAGATCTATCAGTGGCTGCAAATTGGTCGAGAATCAAATTGTATCCATTTGCCACCGAAAGCAAATGGATACAGTCTGGCAAATGGACACAGTCTGGCAAATTGGTACTGTCTTTGAAGCCACCAAAAGCTCGGCTCGGGGATTAGTTCTGCTGTATAAGCCTTCCTTTGGCATATTGAGCACCTCGTAGTCGTTGATTAAGAATGTCTAGGCGTTCGGGCTGGTGAATATTCTTTCGCTCGGAGGCCTGCTGGGGTTAAAGTGTAACCACCTTGTAGGAGTTTAGCTAAAACATTTGGCATGCCATGAGTATAAACTTGGTCAGCGAAGTGCTGGGCGTTTAATGCACCCAAGGAAATATTGATAATGATCAGCCCCCGTTGCTCTGGATCCCAACAGCCATTAATAATGATCGGTCCCGTTGCTCTGGATCCCAGCAGACATTGCTAATGATCGGCCCCCGTTACTCTGCATCCAAGTTGCCATTAATAATGGTCAGTCCCGTTGTTCTGCGTCCAAGCAGCAGCCACTGATTGACAATGATCGGCCCCCGTTGCTCTGTTTCTGAGAGAATAGAACGCGCACGCACGACCGTACCAGGGACTGAGGCAGGTCCTGTTGGAGCTTTACCGCCCCAGGGTATTCCCTGTCTAGGCGTATCTCGCCATCTGGACAGGGACGCTGGTAAAATTGTTTATACATGCCAATTATAGCATCTGGCTTCCGTGAGGTGTTTCATGCGTACGTGTTGCTCACACAGAAAAAAAAAAACGAACGAATCCGGGTCGTGAAGCATTTCAAGGCCGTTCAAGCAAAAGACACATGATACATTTAGATCATGCTGGGCTCTGAGACCGACGGCAACACCAAGTAAAAGAAGAACACTGTAGATATAAGACTTCTTCGTTCCTTGGACCTGAACTGAGTCAAAAGAATAATATAAAGGGGAAAAGAAGATCAACAAAAGAATAACCGGACTCATAGCACAAACGTACATCGCACGCAATAGAAGCTGCAGGTCGGTGTTAACTGTACTGGCTACCTCCTGGGGAGTAGGTCCCGACTTGGAGAGTGATGTGTCATCGGCGAAGCAGTTGATGTTGGAAGTACATGGGAGGTCAACGTTGAGCCTAGTGTGCTATGGGTCTGGCACCCAGGCTACAAAAATATGAATTCCCAGACATTTCTGTCATGAACTCGTGGTGACCTCTCCACCTCAATTTGTCATTATGTCGGCTGCAGGTGACACTTTAGTTAGTCACCCGGGCTGTCACACCATGCTCTGCCGTTCCACCAAATAACGCTCTGGGTTCTACCGTATTTATAAATTCAAGTCACGTCACCACGCTGTGCCGTTGTACAATGGAGTTGGTTGCACCATGGAGGTAGAAAACTCTATGGTTGCACATAGGAGGTTCCTATCAACCTCCCTGGTTGTACATTGCACTGTGCATGATTGGCTACCACCCCCTCCCCTATTATATGCCCCGAACAGGCCAACCCCTCCCCTGGCTGCTATTAACGATCAGTCCCCACCTGGATAGTTTCGAACCGAAAAAAAATATATTAGGAAGAAAACGGCGACAAGGCTTTCTGACAGACAGCCGCAATCTATTATAAAAATCTGCAGGGGCCGACTTCCGGCTGTTGTGTAGTTGGAATCGCGTAGTGCCAAGTCTTACTCACCCCTGCTCAGTCACAGTCCATGCCCGCCAAAACCTCTGTCAGACGACACCTAGAGTTCAGTCAACATTGAGACGTTCTGTGCAACCTGAGGCGGCGAGGTCAAAATCAAAATGGCGGAAGGAGAGGCGACTCGCTCTTCCGGTGGGTGGGTAGTCCTCGCGGCCCAGGAGGTCGCGAAATTTGCATAAAATTTGCATAGATGTCGAGCTGAGGACCAATGAAATGCTCGCACGTCTGTTGTTCAAACAGACGTGACGTGCGGCACTATTAAAAGGGGCCCAGGTTGGGGGGAGAACTGATCTACGTCAATTTTTGGTGTGCCGTTGTCCTTGTTTAGTTTAACGTCTAGCGGGGTATTAGGTATTAGGGCCACTACATAATATATTGTTACCCGTGCCCTCTTGGTGATGGTTTTGCAGTAGGGTCATTGTCATTAGATAGCTCAGGGCTCGAAATACTGGGTGATTGTGCACCGCCCTAGTGCACCCAAATTTGGAGCTGGTTTGCACATGGTTCTTTTTGTTGGAATTTTGCAGCGTGTAGTGTGTTTCCTTTTTGTTTTTTTTTTACACTGGTATTTTTGGGCGGGGGGTGATTTGGATGATTTTCTTATTGTAGGAATGTTTTTTTAGTCGACAGCCCCCCCCCCCAAAAAGACCAGTGCAAAAAAGAAAGCCCGATAAAAAACATAAAACACGCCGACAATAAGCCAAAAACCCAAACCCCTGCTTGGTTGGAGAGTACATCGTGGTATTAGTATCTATCTGAGTTATATAGTACACACCCGCCTGATTAACAACAGATGGTGGGGCCGGAAGGACACAGAGCCTTGCAGTTGCACCGGGTCTTTTTCCAGATTAACGCGTTCCACTACCAGGCAGGGGAGCCGACAAAGGCTGAACAGAGCTGTGCATTATGACCGGATGGGGCACGGCACGGGACGGGTTTATATACCTTTTTATATTGCGCAGGGAAATGTGCGGTAGCCTCCAAACACATTCTCGAGGGCAAAGGGAGTTGTAATACTGGCCACCTGTAACCGTTGAGTCGCTAGTCTGACTACCAGACTAGCTAGGCTGGCTATATGTATGAGAATATTATGAGGGAGTTTGGCCGCCTCGGGGTTTGACTGGAAAGAACCCACCTTAATTTCAGGCTTGGGCGGACTGACTCGCCTGGCCGATTTTACTCTCCTTTACGCCGAATTCGATGATGGAGGCCAGCATTACTCTCCAAGCAGAGGTTTGGGGGTATTTTTTAGCGTGTTGTTAGGCTTTTTTATCGGGGTTTCTCTTTTGCACTGAATGTTTTTCCCACTAAACCCAACAAAAAAAATTCAGTGCAAAAGAGAAACCCCGATAAAAAAGCCTAAAAACACGCTAAAAATACCCCCAAAACCCAAACCTCTGCTTGGAGAGTAGGCCTGCATGCCCTTTTTCGTAAGGCGTAATCAGGCCTTTTTATAGCCTTTGTAATCCATAGGCAGCCTCCTAAAAATCAACTTAATTCGTAATAGAATATCAGCCGCAAAGCGTAAAGTCGTAATCAGCCCTGAGATCGGGAGCGAAAATTTTGCGAAATTCGTAACAAATGCCCCCCCCCCCCATGCAGGCCCTCTACGATCCGTGTTCCCGTAGAAAAGCCTGGTGGAGGCTGGTTAGCAGCCCAGCGGGAGCAGGTGGTAACGCGAGTGGCCAATTCGATCGTCCCCTGCCCTGATGGAATGTCGGAATGCCGGGGAATCGCTGTATACAAAGCATCTGCAACTGGACTGCTGGAATGAGTCCCCTGGGAGGCACAATTCAGCAGGGCTGGGAGTACCACAAGTACCCGCCCAACCAGTCAGGTCGTTATGGCCATTTATAATATAGTGCACGCCGTTTTTTACGGGGTCTGGGTATACTTCACCTACAGGCGGGCATTACAGTATTTCGAAAGGCCAACAGTACTCTCTCAAACCTATTAAAACGCTATAAATTTTTCGCTGTTTGCTCAGACCATGGAGGAGGTAGAATTTTAATCGAACATGGTTGAATGGGGATTAATTTTGAGCCGACTCCTGTTCAATTCTAGTACACCATGCTTAGACTCAAAGCTTTTCCATTACTAATTTCTCCATTTACTAGTACCTGAGGAATGAATCGACAAAAATCGCCCATATGAGGCCCGCAAGCCCTTTTCCGTAGAGCGTATTTGGCCGTTTTTTGTTCTACGTAGATCGCAGACGGACCGCTCTAACTCAACGTAGAGCGTAATTGGCACATTTTGCGTGCGTAGAGCGTATTCGCCACTTTAATTCTACATACTAGTAATGCGTTGTAGCCTATTTAGAATTTATCGTTAAGTGTAATGGAGTGCTCTCACAATTTAGCGTAGAGCGTTGTCGGGACCCCCCCCCTCCCATGCAGCCCCCCCCCCATATTCACAAATAACGATTTGTCCCTTCGAAAAAACGCAATCATTCTGTCTCAGGTCAGGTTTCACCATTTCGTGTGTATAGTCAATCGCAATATTGGAACCGCTCAGGTTATCATTTGTTTACAGTGGATGGAGCGCTGACAGTGGTCACCACGTTAGTCACTACGCCCTCGAACCCATGCCAACACTAGTCAGCTGCAGAAAAAATTCCATTCAGCACTACCCTTCTGAGAGCCCCCGCTAGACACGGCTTCACACAATTCACAGGCTATTGACGCAGAATGCCTGGCTCCCACATTTATTTATAATATTAATGGAACTCAGCTGCAAAAAATCAACTCAGCACTACCCTTCGGGAGGCCCTGGGCTAGACAATTCACACGCTATTGACGAATATTTTCTAGAGCCCACATTACATGAGTACACAATGTATATAGAACTCAGCTGCAAAAAAAAATTAGCACTACCGGCGTACCACAACTCCTATTTCCCAAGAGCTATGGTAGAGTGGAACTCGTTGCCACCAGGCACAGAAAATGGGGCATCATCACTAGAAAGTCCTGAAATTTAATGTGCAAAGATTGTGTGATTGTTGTGTGTGTGTTGTGTGTGTGTGTGTCAAGATATAGCTAGCTGCCGCCGCGCCGCGTGCCTGCGAATCTGGTGTGTTACGCCGACGGGCGGTTATACCGGCTATACCGATACAGCACTACCCTTTCGGGGGCCCCTGCTAGACGCGGCTGCACACACAATGATTCACACGCTATTGACGTAGAATTTCTGGCGCCCGCCCTGGCAGGCAGTCGCCTAGCCGATTGTTTGCCAAAGCAAAGCGTACCGCACGTAGCTGGCGGGCGCTCATTGGTTAGCGCACCCAAGGCTGGCACGCTCGTTAAACACGAGTGCATGAATGATATGCATTGAGGGCTGCATGCCATTTTTCGTAAGGCGTAATCGGGCCATTTTAGTCTTCGTAATCCGTAGCCAGCCTTCCCAAAAATTAACGTAATTAGTATTAAATTGCAAATTAGTTCGTCATCAACGGCGAAAATTTTGCTTAATTCGTTATCACCCCCCCCCCCCCATGCAGGCCCTCGTTAAACACGAGTACGTGAATCATGCATGCATGCAGCTGCATCAGCCATTTTTTTTGACGCTCAACAGGCTGAGAAATACCCTTGGGATTGGGGACCGTCCGTTCAATTTTTTGTTACACCATTACTATTAGTCCATGGGCCAGACCCCCAAATTTCACATATTGGTACCACTTGCCGGAGGCCGTGGCAAATTCTCATCATGGTTTTTGAACAGTAGGGTGTCTGTGGAATATATATTATAGCCGAACTTGCAGATTGGTAGCTCTGACCTTGCTATCTGACCTTGAACTTTGACCCATTATTATGGAACACGAGGGCATGAATCATGCATGCAGCTGCAT
>NW_017802602.1:778159-784450 GCF_001625305.1 Branchiostoma belcheri
GCACCCCCCCCACCCCACCATGCACCTCCCCCCCCCCATATCCACAAATAACGATTGGTCCCTTCGAAAAAACGCAATCATTCTGTCTCAACTCAGGTTTCACCATTTTGTGTGTGGGATGACTAAAGACAGGGTTCAATCGCAATTTTGGAACCGCCCAGGTTATCATTTCTTTACAGTGGATGGAGCTCTGACAGTGGTCACCACGCCCGCGAACCCATGCCAACACTAGTCAGCTGCAGAAAAAATTCCATTCAGCACTACCCTTCTGAGAGCCCCCACTAGACACGGCTTCACACAATTCACAGGCTATTGACGTAGAATGCCTGGCTCCCACATTTATTTATAATATTAATGGAACTCAGCTGCAAAAAATCAACTCAGCACTACCCTTCGGGAGGCCCCGGGCTAGACAATTCACACGCAATTGACGAATATTTTCTAGAGCCCACATTAGGCCACACCGATTTAATTTTATGGATGACATCCTCTGAAGACCCCCAAACTAGTGCGCGCGGGCGAAAAAAATAAAAATCCGGCCAAAAATAAAAATGCTACAAAACCACAAGAATACAAACCTGGTATTGTGAATTTGGCGCATTACATAGCGACGTATATGACAGGCCGACACATGCTGGATTTTTGCGGAATATATGAATCGACACTGCTGTACGTATGTACTGAGTTCTTGAGTCTTGGAGCTTCGGTAGCCTGGCTGCCGTCAACCAGAGTTATCACCACCATGCACTACCCAGGCCTAAAGCCAGGCCAGAGCCTCGGAATACGTGATCTTTTTTTTTTTTTGAGATCGGGCGAAAATCAATGCGCGCGCGGATGTCATCCATAAAATTAAATCGGTGTGGCCTTACATGAGTACACAATGTATATAGAACTCAGCTGCAAAAAAAAAATTAGCACTACCGGCGTACCACAACTCGTATTTCCCAAGAGCTATGGTAGAGTGGAACTCGTTGCCACCAGGCACAGAAAATGGGGCATCATCACTAGAAAGTCCTGAAATTAAATGTGCAAAGATTGTGTGATTGTTGTGTGTGTGTTGTGTGTGTGTCAAGATATAGCTAGCTGCCGCCGCGCCGCGTGCCTGCGAATCTGGTGTGTTACGCCGACGGGCGGTTATACCGGCTATACCGATACAGCACTACCCTTTCGGGGGCCCCCGCTAGACGCGGCTGCACACAATGATTCACACGCTATTGACGTAGAATTTCTGGCGCCCGCCCAGCCAGGCAGTCGCCTAGCCGATTGTTTGCCAAAGCAAAGCGTACCGCACGTAGCTGGCGGGCGCTCATTGGTTAGCGCACCCAAGGCTGGCACGCTCGTTAAACACGAGTGCATGAATGATATGCATTGAGGGCTGCATGCCATTTTTCGTAAGGCGTAATCGGACCTTTTTAGTCTTCGTAATCCGTAGCCAGCCTTCCCAAAAATGAACGTAATTCGTCGTCCGCCCGTTCGTTGTATCGTCGCAATCGAATTAATTAAATAAATAAACGTAATTCGTATTAAATTGCAAATTAGTTCGTCATCAACGGCGAAAATTTTGCTTCATTCGTTATCACCCCCCCCCCCCCCATGCAGGCCCTCGTTAAACACGAGTACGTGAATCATGCATGCATGCAGCTGCATCGGCCATTTTTTTGCCGCTCAACAGGCTGAGAAATACCCTTGGGATTGGGGATCGTCCGTTCATTTTTTTGTTACACCATTACTATTAGTCCATGGGCCAGACCCCCAAATTTCACATATTGGTACCACTTGCCGGAGGCCGTGGCAAATTCTCATCATGGTTTTTGAACAGTAGGGTGTCTGTGGAATATATATTATAGCCGAACTTGCAGATTGGTAGCTCTGACCTTGCTATCTGACCTTGAACTTTGACCCATTATTATGGAACACGAGTGCATGAATCATGCATGCAGCTGCATCGGTCATTTTTTTGCCGCTCAACAGGCTGAGAAATACCCTTGGGAATGGGGGACCGTCCGTTCGATTTCTTGTCACACTATTAGTCCATGGCCAGACTAAATATTTAGTCCATGGTCCAGACTTGTAACCCCCCCCCCAATTTCACATATTGGCAAATTCTCATAATGTTTTTTTTAACAGTAAGCCTTATTAAAGGGTGTCTGTGCAATATATTTTGATTTCAGATTGGTAGCTTTGACCAAGGACATTATACATTATACTGTGTATAATGTCCTTGCTTTGACCTTGCTATCTGACCTTGAACACGAGCACATGAGTCATGCATGCATGCAGCTGCGTCGGCCATTATTTTCTGTCGATCAACAAAGTGAAAAATACCCTTGGGAATTGGGGGACCGTCCGTTCGATTTCCTGTAGTCCATGGGCCAGACTCCCAAATTTCACACATTGGGACCATCATTGAAGGACATTGGTACCAAGGACATGTGTTTTTTTTACCTCCATGTTGGTACCACCTGAGGTGGCAAATTCTCATTATGGTTTGTAGGGTGTCTGTGGAATATATTTTGATATTATAGCCGTTGCAGATCAGTGGTAGCTTTGACATTGATATCTGACCTTGAACTTTGACCCCAAATGGAACACGCAGCTGCAGCTGCCAATTTTTCTGTCGATCAACAAGGTGAAAAATACCCTTGGGAATTGGGGACCGTCCGTTCGATTTCCGGTCACGTTCATGGGCCAGACTTCCAAATTTCGTTCTGGTGAAAGAAATGATGCGTTGACAGTGCTTCACAGCCGTTAAAAATCCCGTTTGGTACCAAGAAAATTTAAATTTAAATTTGATTTTTAATTTAAATTTGATTTTTAATTTAAATTTGATTTATAATTTTCAACCTCCTTGCTCGTACGTCACCGCCTTGTAGCCCAGACTGTTTACAGCGAAACATGAGACACGTCGGCCATGATGCATGTATTCCAGTCACGTTTATGTTCTGCCGGGGGGGGGGGGTCGTTTGATACGCTCAAGGTCGAGTAGAGGACATTCCAAACATCAGCCGAAAACTTGTCGGTGATAATTTCAAACGGGTACCATGCTATTTGACCTCGAATATTGACCCGGTCATGGATTACAGGGTGATATTTCTTTATTCATATGCAATACCAAAATTTACGGAGCAGTAACTTAAAGAGCAGTAATGGTCAATAATCAATAATGTGTCCGTTCTAGGACTAGTTTCACCCCTCTGGCGGGACTACGTCGGCATTCGGCCGAGATACGCTGAGGGGGGGGGGAGGCACCAAGTAGGTCGTTGACCTCTAAAATTGATAACACGCTACCTTGCGTGTTTTCATCAAACAACAATGAATGTAGTTTAGGCGAATCGTTCTCGGGCACGAGGGCCGAATCCATGATTCGAGTATGGAAGCCCGGGCGGCATACAAATAGGAGGGGCCCCGCAAGCCCTTTCCCGTAGAGCGTAATCGGCCGCTTTAATGCATTCTACGTACATGTAGAGCGTAGACGGACCGCTCTAATAGACCTCATTCCAGATACATGATTCTATTCTCGCGAGAGCGCATCCTTGGCGTGACCGCGCGTGACCTCGCACGAAAACGAGACCGCCGTTGGGTCACTCCCGGTCGGGTTTTCCAACGTAGAGTGTTTTAATATTGGCGCATTTTGCGTAGAGCGTATTCGCCGTTTTAATTCTACGTAATGCGTTGTAGCCACTTGGGATTTATCGTAAAGCGTAATCGAGAAGTTTCCGAATTCAGCGTAGAGCGTTGTCGGGGACCCCACCCCCCTTGCAAGCCTGGGCCTGAGAAACACGCATTGTCGGAGGAAGGGATGGTACATTGCTGGTAGTTGAGGGAGGGACACTGGAATAAATCCCACACAGTTGCCAAGATTGCCATCCAGTAGGCATGGCTGTAACATGCATACAAGAGTATCCAACTCAAACTGCTAGTCTAAGCAGTGGGGTCGTGTGACGTAGCGGCAGAGTGCTCGACTCGGAACCAAGAGGTCCCGGGTTCGAGTCCTGACATGCCACCGATCTTGTTACCTTGGGAAAGGCACTTTCCTCTCTTCACTCAGGTGAAAACGAGTATTGTATTGTCCCCTGTGTTGGTGGCGACATTAATATAAGTTGAAAAAATTGAGTGTGCCGTCACCACGTCTTGTGATTAGATGTTGGAATATATTTTTAAAAAGTCCTTGGTCTAAGAAAGAGGATAACCTGAGTTGTTTGCAATCGTTAAGTTCTGAGGTCAGATATATCCCACATCTATTAGGCAACAATTCAATGAAGGCCATCGAGGGTGAATGTTGGCCGGAAGGCACTGGCTTACAACAACTCGCCGTTGTGGTGCCCCATGAAGTTCTTTTGTTCCGCCATTCCGAAAAACTAAGCTCTCCAAGCAGAGGTTTATGCTTAAACATGGCTTATTTTTGACGTCTTTTGACGTTTTTAGGTCGTTTGTTTGGTTGGTTGTTGTTTTGCACCCGTATTTTTTGCCAAAGTGCAGCGCATTGAAAACTCCTCTGCCAATTGGATACTGTTTCGTACTTCCTTTTTCCCACTAGAATATATAGAATTGTCCGGAACGAGCCGAATAGATTCCCTTTGATCCGGCTTCGAGCCGGACAATTCTATCCTAGTGGGAATAGGGCATATTATATTAGCCGCCACAAAAAAATCCGCCCGGAGATTTCTTTTTTAATTCCAAGATCCAATCACAAGACGTGGTGACGGGACACTCAAGTTTTTACAACTTATATTAATGCCTCCACTAACACAGGGGATAATACTCATTTTCACCTGAGTGAAGTGAGGAAAGTTCTCAAGGGCACAAGATCGGTGGCATGTCAGGACTCGAACCCGGGACCTCTTGGTTCCCGCGTGAGTCGAGCACTCTGCCCCTACGCCACACGACCTCACACACGACCCGCCCGAAGATTAGAAAACCCCTACCCGCACCCCAGCTCCTCTGACAAATATTTGCGCCTTGCGCCTCAGGGCAGGCCGCGACCTCACTGTTATTAGTGACCCAGGGGACATACTTTCACGTACCATTCGTCACACTCTGTCTCTGTCAGTCGTCAATAGGATAAAGGAGTCTATTTCAGCACCACGAACCGTGTAAAAACACGAAATGCCTCAACTTGACGGTGATTTCAAGCAGAACACTTGTCGGTGTCAAGTGTTTTAGGAGTGGTGAAATCCAAGTTTCCTTGGTTCTATTATCAGTAAGAAATAGGAGGAGCGAGTAGAAACAGATAAAAAAAAAACCTGGTCCCGGGCCGGGGTTCGAACCCACAACCAAACCCAGGCATCAGTACACATGCCGACGCTCTAACGATTCGGCTAAAAGGTCTAGACCCATTTTGAGGGGTCAGATTGTTCATGCTTCGGTGGAATCCGGATCCAATGCGCTTCCACCGGCTTGGTCTGAACAGGGCCAAAACATCATCGTTCAGCGGGCGGCTACCTCAAAGGCGTACCAACCGTTTGCGGAATTTTCTCATGTTGATTGACTCCCCGGAGCTTGTGACACGGCAGACCAATTCTCCCAAGTAATCAGCAAAACATTACGAACTAGAGTTCCACGACCTCATACCTTTGTCAAATGATGTTAATCTTTATGTCCACAACACGAGATACCATACCCATGCACCCTGCTGCAGTATCTTACAAAACCGCTAGAGTACCAAAAATTGACATTGACCTTCCTTTTCCCAACCTCATCCTACCTACCAAATATCATAAAGATACATGCACCACACCCCAAGTTATAGCCGATTACAAAATCAGCAACCCCTATGTATGGTGTACCTAGCTCGAAGCCGGATCAACGCGAATCAATTCGGCTCGATCCGGACAATTTCCAGGGGTGCCAGACAGCCAGAGTATACAGTGCAATTTTACGGTATACAGTGCAAGTTTACTAGTATACAGTGCAATTTTACGGTATACAGTGCAAGTTTACTAGTATACAGTGCAATTTTACGGTATACAGTGCAAGTTTACTAGTATACAGTGCAATTTTACGGTATACAGTGCAAGTTTACTAGTATACAGTGTAATTTTACGGAATGCAGTGCAATTTTACTAATGACGTTGAATGACGTAACCTGGGCCCGGCTTTCCAGGGGCGCCGCTGACGGAGCGTACTCACGTCTCTCTGTGTTATTCGAGCGAATTTGGACCTTTCTCATGGATAGACCTTTAGTCAAATCACTACATACTACACACGTTACTACACAGGGATCATTTCGAATTCGCTCGAAAAAAGACAGAAATATGTGAGTCAGCGGCGTCCGCCATCTTGAAACTGAGA
>NW_017802602.1:784499-803886 GCF_001625305.1 Branchiostoma belcheri
CTCCTGCCATTTTTTAAATGGATTCAGCTTCTTCATTTTGGGGCCTAAGGATCTGAAATTTGGTATGGAGGTACAGTGGGCAAATACCCTTAGGCGTTTTTTAAATTTTTGTGATACAGGCTTTTAGTAATGGTTTTATTTGAGTTTTTTGGCTGTATTATAGCAAATGTATTACTGTGTCAGTGGGCAGTGTTAACCACATTTGGCATGAGTCATCACAATGGAATGCAGGGCATCAACCATAGGCATGCAGCTTTCCTCTCTTCTTCTTGCTGATTGGCTGTTGGGATTTAACTTGATTAACACCTGCACAGACCATTTCCACCTGCACAGAGCATTTCTTGCTGATTGGCTGTTGGGATTTAACTTGATTAACACCTGCACAGACCATTTCCATACTGACAGTATGTCTGTATTCAAGTGTTTTGGTAGGTATTTCAAGCTTTCCTGCTCCAGCATTGGAATGCGGGGCATGAACGTTTTTTTTTTTGAAAATCAACAGTTTGCATTATGCAATTAAAAATCCTAACCAATAATGTAGGGAATAGCTAGCCAACTGTTGTAGTCTTAGTTGTATGTTACTTCATATTATAGTTATATCAATGTAAAGCATTGTTTTCCCTTGTGTTTCTCATTCTTTCCCTGCCATGTCGTAAAATGTGGTGAAGCCATCGCTGTATTTGCTCCAAAGCAAATATTGGCCTTTCTAGTTATAATTGCACTGTATTCCGTAAAATTGCACTGTATTCCGTAAAATTGCACTGTATTCCGTAAAGTTGCACTGTATACTAATACGACTGCACTGTATTCCGTAAAATTGCACTGTATACTCTGGCACCCCTGATTTCATTCTATTGGGATTGGGGCCTTAATTAAACACTTCATGTCAGAGATTTGCCCCAATTATCAATGGACACGCAGCGTGTTCTTCTGATGTTGAAAACTGACAAAATGTAGTAGTAGGATGCTACTTGAAACGTCTGACAGTTTTCAAAATCTATCCAATTGCTTGGGTAACGGTTTTCTTAAACACTTCATGTCATTACCTGCCAATATGCTGGATACGGCTAATCTCCAAGCAGATCTTTTGGTGGTCAAAGATAGTATCCAACACGCGGACAGTATCCAGCCGGCCGACAGTATCCGATGGGCCGGCTGTCAGAAAAAAAAGGGGCATAGAAAAAGGTCACAATCTTCCCATTCAACCTCTGCTTGGAGAGTAGGATACGGCAACAATTTATTCGTGCACACGCAGCGGGTCTTTTGTGGCCGTTGGTGTGTTTTTCTTTGCGCTCACGAACGTTAACGACTCTCAGTGTGACGGCATCAACAGATTGCCTGTAGGCATCACGACTCCGATCCCTGCCAACACGCGTGGTTACTAAATATAATGTTGTACATCAGCGCTGACATAACGTTATACACCTACGCAGATATAACGTTATAGGTCATGCCTTCAAATATCAGAGTTATCCACCAAGAATTGAGGTGTTCAAAAACTCATATTTCCCCAGAACTATCGTAGACTGGAACTCGTTGCCACGTGCCCTGCAGAGTTGGGGCATCATCAAAAGAAAGCTTTAAACAACTCCTGCAATCAAATGTGCAAAGGTTTAGTGTAACAAGTCGTTCGGTGTGATATAGCTAGCTGCCGCCGCGCCGCGTGCCTGTGAAGCTGGTGTGATACGCCGAATGGCGGTTATCATGACTGGCTATACTGATACAGATACGGCATCGACAGATTGCCTGGAGGCATCACGACTTCAAACGCGTGGTTACTAAATATAACGTTATACACCAGCGCTGATATAACGTTATCGGTCTCATTTATGTAACAAATCGTATTATTAGTAGCCTCCGTAGCAGGCTTATAGAATTGGGGGTTTGGTGGTCTTCGGCTGTTTTCTGATTTAGCCCAGTTCTATAAACGGGGGTAATTCAACCAGGCCGGCTATGTTGTCTATATGCAATCAGAAATGTTCATCAAAATACGTATGTTTCTGTCTGCCGAAATGACTGGATGATGTTGAGGCGAATTGGTAGCACGGAACAAAACGCTGTTGCTTGTCAACAGCGACGTGTTGCGGCTGACAGGGGTACTGCACGCATGATATATGTACCTTTTGTCCCTGTTTCACAGCTTTGTAGTTTCTGAATGCTATAATTCCTGCATTACATTTTCTACGTGTACTAAGTATTTGAGATATTAGTATTTCATGTATGGGATACCTGAAAATCAGATCAATGGATCTGAGGTATTCCCTGGTAAAATAAATAAACTTGAAACTTGAGATGTACCTTGCACTGTCAATTTCGTCCATAATGTCCCAAATTATGATACTGCGTAAAGTACCACTGTATATTGTACATAGAGCATACACACAGTCATCAGACCTTTAGATAGCCTTGTAACGTCTTTTTATCACAGATATTGCGTTTGTCAGGTTAGTAGCACAGCCCGTCTCCGTATTTACAATAACCTCCCTGTCTTGTATAATTTGTATAACCCACGCAAGAGCGCCCCCTGTTAACGCATTTTAACGAGCATTGTAGCCGCTCTTACTGTATATTGTCCAGTTATCAGGGAATATAAACCTTCAAGATTGCTTCCTGCTACTTCGGCAGCCCTGGCTGTATCTTATCCCTTTATACAGCCTAATAAAATAAATCAAATCCCTCTCAAATAGAACTAATGAAGAGCTGTATAGTCTACATGCAGTATTACCGGCAACTCTTCCATATACCAACCATTTATTGCACGAGAGTGTCACTTTTTATCTAAGTCTTCCTGATACGACAGAGCATACAGATGTGAATGGGTCTCATATTGCAGCATCTTGTTGACATCGTCAGCCCGAACACAAGAAAAAAAGGGCCGTTCACGGTCTGTGGTAATGTCCGGTCTGAAAGTTGTGATGATGAACCGACAATCTGGCAACCCAAGGACTTGGATAACCATGTTGTAAGCCGTGTAGTTTGCTCGATCCCTTCCCATTAGCAGCTAATATGATTAGCAATCCATGTACAGTTGATGGCCAGAAAATGGAGTATTGACCTCAGCATCTTCGTCGATGCCTCAATGAGCAACCTGACCACATTGCGTTTTAATCTCCAAGCAGATTCTAAGGTGGCAACTCAATATCCATTGGCCAAGCAGTGTCCAGTAGACACCAAAGATATGCTATTACACTGTTGTCCAATGGGTGGTGCCTTGCCACCGAAGAATCTGCTTGAAGATGGCTAATATAATGGAGATTACTTGTCCAAAGGATAAGAATGGTGCTTGTCCAATAGATGGTGTCTTGCCACCCTAGGATCTTCTTGGAGACTGCTAATGTAATGGACACTGCATGTTGTCCAATGGATGGTGTCTAGGCATCATTGGAATCTGCTTGTCTAATGCAATGTGCACTGCTTGTCCAGTGGATACTGCCTTGGCACCGTAGGATGTGCTTAGAAATGGCCAGTGGACACTCCTCTGACCAATGGATACTGCCTGGCCACCGTAGGATCTGCTTGGAGTTGGTTAATGCAATGGGCACTACTTGTCCAATGGATACTGCCTTGCAACCATAGGATCTGCTTTGAGATGACCAGTGGACACTCCTCTGGCCAATGGATACTGCCTTGCCACCGTAGGATCTGCTTAGAGATTTAATAATCGCATCCAGTTTATTCCGAGAGGCTGTGGCCCGCGCTATTTTGAGCTGGTGTACTTGGTGACGGCCTTGGTGCCCTCGCTGACTGCGTGCTTGGCCAGCTCGCCCGGCAGCAGGAGTCTGACGGCGGTCTGAATCTCGCGGCTGGTGATGGTGGACCGTTTGTTGTACTGCGCCAGGCGGGAAGCCTCCGAGGCGATCCGCTCGAAGATGTCGTTCACGAAAGAGTTCATGATGTTCATGGCCTTACTGGAGATGCCCGTGTCAGGGTGAACCTGGGAAGCAGAAAGAGCTAGATGAGAACGAAGATAAAGAAACTATGGGCGGTCGATTGCCTCTAAGGTCTCTGCACAAAGAGTCGAATTTGCATGGCTAAATAGACTGAATAGCAATAGAACAACGACTGCATATAGTAAGCATAGAAATCTATGTTATGATATGACTATCTAAGTGGACATGCTATTGCCATCGTGGACATGTGTCAGGATGAACCTACACAGATACAGTTAAAGAAAGACTGAAATTAATTTCAAAGCAGATTCTCTGGGGGCTATGTCACCACTGAATCTTCCATTTACATCTCTCCTCTCTCTTTCTAAAACAAGAGTATAAGAATTCGCCGCAAACCTATCTAGAGGTAGGAGTATAGTATAGCCTCTTGTATACAAAGGAAAATAAATCCAAGGACTTCCTGATCTAACTATATGTCCGTATACTGATAATTCATCTACAGACACACGCTAGCTACAGCTAAGCGATCATGAAAGACGTCTGAATGCATGTTGACTGCAGTGTGCCTTTCAGGATACGTTAGTCATAAGAATGTCTTTTGCGTACTGTCTACAATGTGCTGCATCCACATAGGAGGAAAATCAATATATGCCTGCAGTGTGTCAGAACGGATGGCGGATTCCATGCAAAAATCGTTACTGTGTACTGTCATTATTGTTCGTACTTGGTTTCTACTGCTGTGTTATATTTCGGTAGTCAAAACGAATCCATCAATAGACAGACAATAATGATGACATTAGCGAGTCCTGGACAAGAGAGTACAAGGTGGCAGACTTTTTATGTTTACATTCGCAGAAGGAAACATATTGTTTTGCTCTTTTCCTTCCTCTTTTCCTCCAAACGAATAAAATCAATGCCTAGACCTGGACTAGACGTCTGTCACCATGATAACTAGCATTGCACATTATGTAGCAGGACAGAGGTAGAGTGGCTGCTGGCCATATATTACATGTAAATGTGCTTGAGTAACAGAGCAGTAGTTTGTTAGACTAGACCAATTGTGAAGGTACACATTATGCATTTGCTTTGCAAATGTTACTTTTCTAGATTATCTACTAAATTCCAGCTGGAGTAATTCAGTTGAACCCTGAGCGTACCTGTTTCAAGACTTTGTAGATGTAGACTGAGTATGTCTCCTTCCTCTTCCGCTTTTTTCTCCTCTCCATGGACCCGGCCATCCTGGACTTTCCCGCCTTTTTCTCACCCTTCTTACTGATCCCCGGAGCCATGGCGCTGATTGGTCAGTTCCGGTTCAGGAGCACTGTGATTGGTCAGAATCAATTATTTTGTGTTACAATTGTTGATATGCATTATTGAAAAAAATGACTGTCAATTTTGGTCAGGGAGTGTAAAGGGCATTCCTGTTTCTCATTACCTTTTTATAAAGTTGAAATAGATAAATAAATGACAATACCTCATCGGAATTACCATCGAACACTGTCCCTTATCTCTGATATTAAGGTATATACTGTATACTTACTGTTAATCAAAATTTGCAAAATTTTCTCAAGTATTGGCTTTGATAAAGTGCCTCTTGACTTCCTGCAGTATATTAAATGATAAAACCGTATAATTTTGTCACTGAAACCGCCAGCAATGTGGATTAATTTGCGTACGTAGCTTGTAAAGCAAACACCAAGGACTACTAATGAAACAAAATGCCCCCATATTGAAACCGCAATAATGTGTATCATGTGTATTATTTGATTGTTGTGATTTGTCTTGATTATTATGTCATACCCTGCATCAATTCAGCCGTATAAAGGCTGCGACTGCACGGGTACAGTTTGGACAATAAAAACCATTAAAAAAAGAAAGTCTTTTCAAACTGGATAGATTTTTGATTAGCTGATTAAAAATCTATCCAGTGTGAAAAGACTAAATTACTTTCTTACGGTTACTACGTACCCTGGATGAGTAATCTTCAGCAATGCCTCCATATAGAACACCAAAAATTACCAACGATTACAATAATAATTCATAGCATTGCAGCATAGCAACACCATCATCACCAGTGTCATTATCAATCCCAACAGCCATATTGCAACTGCAATGGCGTCGGGTGATACTCACACACACAGGGCACGGCCCCTTCTCAAATTACCAATAAAAACAGAACAGAGCAGCAACCAAAGCAGATCCATTTTCAGGGCACTGTCCTCGGACCCACCTCTGAAAATTGACGAGGGAGGGGGGCACCTAGCCTCCGTAGCAGGCTTATAGAACTGGGGGGTTGGTGGTCTTCGGCTGTTTTCTGATTAGCCCAAATCTTTAACAAAACGGGGGTTAATTCAACCAGGCCGGCTATGTTGTCTATATGCAATCAGAAAATAGCACATAAAAGCTCCCAAAGACCCCGAAGACCCCCCAAACCCCCACTTTTTGGAATGCTATGGAGGCTAGGGGGCACCGTACAGCATGTGAACAATGAACAGCTCTGTGATATACTAGAAGATTCCGAAATAATTACGTCATGCGCCTACCTGTCAGCTGGTAGATGACAAGACGTCCGAACGGTTATCTTCTGTCGTCATTTACCTAAAAATAAACTCGAATTTGACCTTATGAACCTGACAGACCCGGGATGTGGCGTATTCAGATTTTGACACATGTGTGATACATCACCGGGTAGCTTAAATACTTGCCCGGACTGACAATTAGGTGAACGATGATGTAATAGTATAAGACCTAAGCATCACCGATGAATACAGGCCGACCCCGGCCCTGCATCAAATCTACGTCTACAAGTTGGAACCCTTCCAAGATCCAACTGGTCGGTAGGAAAATAGACGCCACCACAATCGTTCTGAGCCCAGAATTAAAACCAAAAGTAGAAGGTCTTCGATGATGTATAAGATGGTGATGATGTATAAGATGATAATAATAACCAGGTTTCTAGAACATAGACGACCCAGTTCTGTTGCATCTGAGGTGTCACAGCACATCCACATAGAGTCACCGGGACACACAGTGGATCTGGAGGGGGTCAGAATCTTGGATACCGAACAGGATTACTTCAAGAGAGGCATAAAAGAGGCCATATACATCAGGGCACTTCAACCATCGCTCAACCGGGACGGGGGGCGATATCGACTTCAGACAACCTTTGACCCTTTGCTGACGTCACACGTGGGAAAAATCACGTGTCCACAGCATTTGGGTCAGATAGCTGAGGAAGACTGAGTGATTCAGTCGAAAATTTCTGGAGAGTCAAATTTTGAGTTGGAGAACAGTTTTTCATAATGTAATTTACCAACTCAGATGAACTTTCATGCTGATGTATAAGATGATGTATAAGACCTAAGCATCACCGACAAACACACAGGCCTACCCCTGCATCAAATATACTACAACCTGGCACCCTTCCAACGAGTCGATAGGAAAATAGACGTCACCACAATCGTCCTCATATATGTAACAGTGGGGGGTTCATAGGCGCTACCAACTGACCCGGCCGATGGGTCTAGACCTTTTCGGCCGAGTGGTTAGAGCGTCGGAGTCTGAAGCTGGTACCCCCCCACTGTCACATATATATATAGTATGTCTAGGATGTAAAATATTTAACGTAGAAGGTCTTCGATTTTAATGATTGGAACTTCGAAAGCCATTAAAAAGAAATGCCGATTAACTAATAATGGATCAGGCTTTTATTGTGCCCTATTTGGGCCCCAGGTTGCCTCCCCCCAACCAATCGTCCCTCGTTGGCCTCTATTGGCTCTAGAAGTTTCGATCGTCATGCGTGACCCTCGTCATCGAACGTTGCCAAATACGTCCCGCCAGGGACAGAAATATCCGGGAAGCTACCAACTCATTCCAGGAACGTACTACGTGTGCGGTCTAAGGTACAGAGATGTCTCCACCTACATCTCCCGATCTGTAGCCTGGTATCCAGTCTTATCGTGGTTAGGACGGGTTTTCGTCGGGGCTGCTGAAGCTCTTCCCCGCCCGCCTCAGCTAGGTTCCTCGGTAGGGAGATTGATTAGCTCCACCACGATTGACTGGGGACCAGTCTGTTCAAATTTCCTCAGGACAGAGGCGGGCTGGGCAGTATGATGGGACGAATTGACTCTCGGAGTGCCAAACTCTATCACAGGTGTAACACCCCTACCGGGCGGTCTGTCGAGCTGGACGGGGGAAAACTGTTAGAGCCCCGAAGACAGCCTGCCCCAACCACGATAGACTGGATACCAGGCTAGCCTCAACCAGGCCTTTTTACGGGAATACGGATCGTAGAATTCGGTAAAAAAAAAGAGAGTACAATTGGCCAAGGGAGTCCGGCCGCGGGGAGGTAGTTTCTTTCTTAACTGCGCGGCCTAGTCAAACCTACAAGGCGGCCAAACTCCCCTGGCAATCATTCTCCTATATATAGCCAGCGTAGTTATTCTGGTAGAGACTAATACCAGGCTACCCGACCCGATGTGTGGGAAAGTTATGATATCGATGACGATGTGACCAGAATGCCGTATTTACCTTGCTGGTGCAGCTGGCACCACCACGGCGCCCCGTCCGCCTGTCACGTGACCCTCCGGCAGAGGTTGATAACCTCCACAGACAGCTTCAGCAGACAGGCAGAACCACGGGAAACATCACGAACTGTTCGGGAACATTCTGTTGTATCCAGATCCATTCTCTATCCAGAACCGCGCTTTATCCAGAACCATGCTCAGGCATGGTCGAAGCGTATCCAGAACCGTGTCTTATCCATAACCACGCTCAGGCACGGTTCTGAATGGTCGACGCGTATCCAGAACACACAAGGTTCTGGAACATTCTGCTGTATCCAGAACCGTGCTCTATCCAGAACCATGCTCTTGCACTGTTCTGGAAACTTCTGATGTATCCTGAACCGTGCTTTATCCAGAACCATGCTCTTGCACTGTTCTGGAACCTTCTGATGTATCCAGAACCATGCTTCATCCAGAACCATGCTCTGGCACTGTTCTGGAAACTTCTGTTGTATCCAGAACTGTGCTCAGACACGGTGCTTGATAGCCGACGCGTATCCAGAAATAGTCTGTGAAACACAAACTCTGCCGTCCGCGGCTTTAGTGACCCCTCCCCGCAGAGGGGGGGGGGGTGGATGTTGGGCGGCCGGATTTTGAGGCTAATCCAGAACCAAGCTCAGGCACGCTTCTGTTTGTTGACGCGTATCCAGAACCGTGCCCAGGCGTGGTTCTGGATGGTCAACGCGTATCCAGAGCCGTGGTCTGGATGGTCAATGCGTACCCAGAACCGTGCATGCCTGGGGTAAATCTACGTTCTTAGATACGCGGAGACTATTCAGAACCGTGCGTGCCTTGGATAAAGCATGGTCAAAAAAAAAACCTTTGAAGTTAGATACTAGGCATTTTCTTCTCATGCATATCTAATAATGTTAGAATTTTGATAATGTAGAAGAAATTATGATTAATCAAACTTAATCAAAATCCATTCTTGCTGTACTTGCCGACCAAAGGAATATGGGTGTGTTGCTTCAATGTTTATATAACTACAAAATTTATTCATGGCAACATGATAGGTGCAACAATATCATACTCTAGCAATTGCACAAATATCTACATATATACAATAACTCTTGGCAGCTTTCAAACCAACCAACTTTCAATTTTCCTGGCAGTGTAACCAATCTGGTTAACACTTATTATATTCTTAGGCCACACCAATTTAATTTGTTGGTTCTCGGATTCGCCTCTTCATTTTTTTCTGATTTGCAAAAAAAAAAAAAGAGATTCTGGTTCTGAAGCAACTAAAAAAATGCTCATATTTTGCCCCGAACAGTTGAGGAAATTCCTTTTCTTCCTAGTTGTTAATTTTTCCATCTATCAATGCAGTGGTTTGATTAAAAGTTCAAAATTTATACTTTAAATTTTAACCCAGCCTTTTTTGTTGACTTCATGGCTCATATTGTAGCATTTGGGGCTATAATAGGATGCCTAGACCTGTTTTTATTTTTATTTTTTTTCGCCCTGTCGCTTCATATTTTTTCTGAAAAAATCCGAGAACCAACAAATTAAATTGGTGTGGCCTAACAGCAATTCGATAAATCACATTATGAAGGCATAGTAGTTGCTATAAATACATTATTGGAAGTAACTAACGTCTTTTTGTACCTAAAAGATTCATGTATAACAAAAATACAATGTATTGAGCAACCTTGCTGTCAAATTCCTTGTTTAAACAATTTATATGACAACATGTTAGCATTTTTGGACATATACATGTACATAACAGGGAACCCATTATCCAACTCAAGTACTTCTTTTCTTTACAAATGTATGTTATTATTATTATGACTGGTTTATTCAGTAAAAAACATTTTGCAGCCCGGAGGCTGAATTGCATGTTTCCGTACATTGATCAGTGTCCACCTTAACATTATAATAACAAATTTAAAAACAACTTTCCCAATATCTACTATCCCAATAACTACTTAATATATAGAATTTCACTGTAAATTCTAATACCTGATATGCAAAGCTGCCTTTCTGGACTCATTTACTTGATTGTGGCAAAATGTTTAACGTTTTCTTCATTCATGAATAAAAAAAAATGGCGAGAGACCATTTTGAAGACCTCATATATATATGTACATGTGGAATAAAACGCTACTGATATAAATATACATGTATCAACAACAACAAAAAAACACATGCCAGATGCCCTGCACCTGGTAACTAAACTAACACACTTCATATCAAACAATAATATTCCATTAGACATTTGCCTGTGATTCATTTTGGGATATCAAAAATTTTATCTGCAACACAATTAGAATGAAATTTTACACTTATTTAGAGTAAGCTTTTTGATACAGAGCACACTTACTACAAAGACTATAGTATATCTTTTATGAAACTGTCAACCCAAAGATTTTTAAGTATCATTTATACACAACAATACTATCACCATTAGAATTTCAACCCAAGTTGTTTGAATTATGCTAGGTTTAAAAAATGATGGTACATGAGAAACTGTTTTTGTGATTGACCGCAGTATGTGTATGGCTATGCTCTTTTTCACAAGATGATCCTGTTTACAAACTTTTATTTCAATATGACAAGGACAAACTGAAACACAATCCCACTAGTCGTCATCTATTAACCACGTTGGAATGTTTTGAATTCACATCGCGGAAAGTCGACCACAGAATGTATTGAGGTAGCAGTTGTCAGGAAGGACACCTAGCAGATTGCACCGGAAGTGCAGACTACACTGGAGGTGATCCTTTGCTGTAGAACGGAGTACTATTAACTCCCTGTAGATGGAAACTGCTTGGGATCCTTTCTTCTTGGAAGACGGTGTACACATTTCTCCGCTTCTCATGGCTTCCATAAGGTACTGAGTATTGCTCTCTTGTTGTTCTTGCTGCACAGTGCCTTTTATGACTAGTATGGTCTATGCTAGTCTGGCAGATTTCACCACTGAACACTTCACCATAGCAAATGAAGTTGTCAGTAATACTGTGAGGCCCCCTAGCAGATGGTACAAGAACTGCAGTCTCCATTTCTTTCAGTAGTAGAAGATATTCCAGAAGATGGTAAAGAAAGAAAAACAGGCTGCATACACCACCAGGGACACCCACTCAATGAGGCCCCCTAGCAGATTGTATAAGAACTGCAGGATCGTCCTTCAGTAGTAGAAGGTATTCCAGAAGACGGTAAAAATGATACAGGCTGCATACACCACCAGGGACACCCACCACATGACTCTTTCATGAAGTTTCTGCTCGAAGTTTCTGAGAATCAGCACCACTCAGCGAGTCCTAGCAGATTGTATGCAAACTGCAGGTTCATCCTTTAGTAGTAAAAGATATTCCAGAACATGGTAAAAATGATACAGGCTGCATACACCACCAGGGACACCCACCACATGACCCACTCAGCGGGTCCCTCTAGCAGATCGTACAGGAACTGCAGACTCGTCTTTCAGCAGATCGTATGAGAACTCCAGGGTTCGTTTTTCAGTACTAGAAGATATTCCAGAAGACAGTAAAAATGATAGAGGCTGCATACACCACCAGGGAGACCCACCACATGACTCTCTCCTGAAGCTTCTGCTCAAAGTTCCTGAGGATCAGTACCATGCACTCAGCGAGTCCCCCTAGCAGATCATACAGGAACTGCAGAATTGCTCTTCAGTAGTAAAAGATATTCCAAAACACTGTAAAAATAATGCAGGCTGCATACACCACCAAAGACACCCACCACATCACTCTTTCGTGAAGTTTCTGCTCGAAGTTTCTGAGAATGAGCAACCCAACAGTCAAACCTGCGAGCAGACCAAACAAGTGAGCCAGGAAGCTGACTCTCGTGTCCTTCGGGTGGTCGTTGTACCTCCTCCAGATGGAAAATCCCACGTCTGCACTAGCTGGAGGAAAGAATTTAACAAAAAAAAATGTAATAAGCTCACATTGCAATTGTGATCAGGCCAGAGAGCTTTTACACATAATATCTTTATCACATACAGAATATGATTCAAAGTTTTCCTCCCTAGTCAGATTTAATGGTTAAAAGGAAACCAGATTGTAACTAAGATCAATAAAAGAAAAGTTGGTTGTCAATTATAATAATTTAATTAAATTGGTTGTAGTACTTGTAGGGAATTTTTTTTAAAGACATTGACTTTTCAACATGCATTTATTTACCCCAAAGGCTAATTTCAAAAACTTGACCAACATTGACATAGTCAAAACATCACTGCTGAACAATTGTAAGAATTTTTCTTTCCGCACTTTAGAAATACTTACTGATGATCAGTATAAGTCCAATCTTGGCTATGCCAAAGGTTTCTTGCATCTCTGTGTAGTTCTGTAACAATTCAAAGCAACATGAAGATATATGTACCATATCATAGGCAAAGTAAAAGCAGGCATAGTACATTCTTACTAGCTTGTAATCGAATCAAAGTACCGGTAAATACTTAGTCTGAAAAGTTAAGAATTCAATGTAGAACATTTAGCACTAGAAATAATGGAATTCCATATGAATTGACCAACAAGAAATCATATCTTCAGAGGATGGAATGAGGAAAACTTGACAGGAAGAATCCTTACCGTGAGCACATTGGCGAGGTGACCTGCCAGCAGTGCATAAACCCCTCCAGAGCCTCCTACCAGGTACACAGTCCTGTCTATCACTGATGTGCTCATGGAACCTACAAGAGAGGAAACAACAGGCAAGTCTGAGACTTGTGTGACTGTCTGTATGTAACATCTACTAAATTATATATATAACTCTACCAGCTCACATACATCTGCAATCAAGAAAAACTAGAACTAGAAAGGTTACTAAGATGCAAATGCAGTATGTTTTGCCTTCATATGGTCTAGCCTTACAAAATACTGCACTGTATTTGTAACTCAACACATTCATATATATGGTGACCAGCCCCTTGAACTCTTGTCCTGCCACTTGCTACATAGTGTAATGCAATTGTGGAATGCATCACACCACAGCAACATGCAACGAATATGGTACTAACTACGCCATCGCAAGGCAAAAAAGTCAAGGGTCTATGGCCTGGTTAAGACATCAAATTATTTGAAGATATTGTGTAAAAACTTCCAGCAGGACAAGGTTTAACATGAGAAATGGTGTTACTGACCAGCCAGAGCGCCGGCCAGGTACACTGCTCCGACCCTGAAGGTGCCGTGGATCATCTCCAGCGGGACTCCTAACAGCAGCTGTACTGCCAGGTTAAATACCAGGTGCTCTACACTGCAGTAAACAGATGGGTAAACGTTAGACATTCATGTACAACATTTAATCCTTCCCAACAGCAGCTGTACCGCAAGGTTAAACACCAGGTGCTCAACACTGTACAACACACAGGTAAGGTTAAACACCAGGTGCTCAACACTGTCGTAGACAATAGACAGGTGAAGGTTAGACATACAGGTAAAACATTATGTTATACAAAATACACTGTACATGAATATCATTGTGACAGCCATTCATTGACTGTATGACTAAGACTTTATTCACACGCATTGATTTTTGGAAGGATTTTTTTACATTGGCAGTACTGACAGGTTCTACTTTTACACTACTGCAGTGACACCTAGCTGCAGTGTGGAGTACTGCAGGTGACACCTAGCCGCAGTGTGAAGTACTGCAGCAGTGTGTAATACTACAGCAGTGACACCTAGCTGCAGTGTGCAGTACTGCAACAGTGACACCTCGCTGTAGTGTTAAGTACTGCAGCAGTGTGGAGCACTACAGCAGTGACACCTAGCTGCAGTGTGCAGTACTGCAGCAGTGACACCTAGCTACAGTGTGCAGTACTGCAACAGTGACACTTCGCTGTAGTGACACCTATCTGCAATGTAAAGTACTGCAACTGTGTGGGGTAATACAGCAGTGACACCTAGCTGCAGTATGCAGTATTGCAGCAGTGACAACAGTGACAGAAAGATTTGGAGAAAGATTAACACAAACACACAGCTCAGCCACCCAAAACAATACTTTCATACTGGGAAAAAAAAGAGAAAAAAAAACCCCGAGGCCCCCATCCTGCATGTAGGACGATGTATGTGAAGAATCTGAAGATCTGCTGTCCAACCGTTTGGAGAAACATACACACAAACACACAGCTCAGCCACCCAAAACAATACACCCATAACTGAGAATAAAACCTGAGACCCTCACCCTGCATGTAGGACGATGTAAGTGAAGAATCTGAAGATCTGCTCTCTCTTTGCCGGACTGTAGATGAAGGGGCTATTGACAGGCACCGGGCCGGACAACCAACCAGCAGGGGTGGACCGGTCCCACATAGCAGCATAGTACACATAGAAACCCAACTGGAACAACAGAAATATTAGAATGATACTGTAATTCACTTTTGGTGGCAAAATTTCACGGTCTGAGAAAAGTTGACATGTTCACAGTGGCAACAGGTGCAGGAAAAAGTAAGTCCAGGAATTATTTGTTATTTATGTTCTGTAATGATAAGTTCAAG
Source organism: Branchiostoma belcheri (assembly GCF_001625305.1). NCBI lineage: Eukaryota > Metazoa > Chordata > Leptocardii > Amphioxiformes > Branchiostomatidae > Branchiostoma > Branchiostoma belcheri. The sequence goes on from NW_017802602.1 coordinate 799,409, forward strand.
GTACAGAAGTGACAGTGAAAACAGTGACGTTCAACATAACAGTACAGGGAAAAAATTAGTAGTTACAGTTACATTTTCATCTTTATATAGGGCTGTAACATCAGATACAGGTACACACAGGAGCAGCATAGTACACATAGAAATCTAACTTGAACAGACAACAGAAAACAGCACTTATTTCTCCACCAAGAAGGTTGCTTCCATTTTTGTTTGTGTGTGTGTGTGTGTGTGAGTGTGCGTGCATGTGTGTGCGTGCGTGCGTGTGACTTTTAACATAATAACTCAAGAAGCATTCGGAAGATTGGCTAGAAACTTGTTGGTATGTTTTTAAGTGTTCATGAGACCCAGAAATGATTAGATATTGGGCCCCTTGGTGGCTTGTTATGGTACTTCTGGTTTTGATATCTCGTGATCTGGATATGCTAGGATCACAAAGTTTGGATGGTAAACAGCTCTTTTGCTCAGGAAGAACAGCTGTATATAGTAGTGGATATAAACTCACCTGAACTAAACTGAGTATAATCATCAGCAGTGGTGGAGGAAAGCAGCTGTAGTAGTCGGAGTAAATTTTCCGGTCTGACTTTTCTGTGAGCACCTCCTTCGCGACTCTGTGCACGGACTTCTGGAAACATGTCTTGGGCTGGTTGTCGGGCGGGGCCAGCTGGTAACTACACACGTCGTTGTTGTTGTTGTTGTGGAAGTTTCTCTCCCTGGACAGGACCGCGGAACGGAAACTGTCCCTTCTCTTGTTGCTCATCTGGGTAAGGAGGAAACAGTAATGAATTGAATATAATATCATAAATAGTTTATTGCTTTAACATTACCCTTGCAATCGCAGCCTCTTATAGCGCCGAATTATATTATTGATGATGGGTCTATGATCACATAATACAGATATAACAAATTTGCTCCACACACTTTTGTGGAACTGTAGCAAGGGTCTGTGCGGCTGCCATTCGGCGCCACAAGGTGTACGACTTTCCCCAACCGAAGTTAGGTACCCATTTACACCTGGGTGGAGTGAGGAAAGTCGTGTTAAATGCCTTTCCCAAGGATACAACATTTGGACACTTGCATTTGGACACTTTTTAAATTGTCAGTATTCATTTGTGCGTTCCTTTAAATGTTTGATGTATTTTTGTCTTTTTAAACGTTTGCACTGTATCTTATGCACTATTTCCTATGTATATATGTAACGAATTCGAAGTGCCTGTATTCCATGTATTTGAGCCTTGGAAGACTAGCCCTGCAGGGCTAAAAGGTTTCGAAATAAATGAAATGAAGCAGTATAGTCAAAGCCTGGATAGAGAGTGAGTGAGTGAACGAAACTGGTGTTCAGATTAAAGGCAGTTACTTACAATGTTGACATGTCTCTGTGCCGTATCTAATATTTCCTGGATGTCTAACCTTTACCGTAGCAGTTTATCGGTTACTTACAATGTTGACAAACTGCTGAAAGCTGATGTTTCCCATGTCATCCTGCTGTAGTAGCTCGTACAAAACTGGTGTGTTCAGACCTGTGCATCTTACCCCTGCATCTTACACCAACAGTAGAAGCTCGTAGAAAACTACTATGTTCAGACTAAAGGTGGTTTACAATGTTTACTTACAATGTTAACAAACTGCTGGAAGCTGATGTTGCCCATGTCGTCCTGCTGTAGAACCTCCTGTACCAGATTGAGGTGGTGGGAGTCAATGTCTCCTGCCATGTCTCTGTGCTGCAGAACTCGCAGGAACCTCTGCACCGAAATAACGCCGTCACGGTCGAGATCATACTGCGAAGGGAATAAACATAACTAGGCTTAGTACCTTATTCGAATAGTGTTCCAAGTGCTATCGTAGAGTGGAACTCGTTGCCACCAAGCACAGTTGGGCATCATTGCTAGAAGGCTTTAAACAACTCCTGCAATAAAATGTGCAAAGATTGAGTGTAACAAGTTGTTCGGTGTGATATAGCTAGCTGCTGCCGCACCGCGTGCTTGCGAAGCTGGTGTTATGTGTTATGGCTAAGGTGCACAGCTCCAAATTTGGAGTAGTGCACTAAAGTACACATCATGCACCCAGTATGTCCAGCCATTGGGACAGATCTACCAGGGACATGTCACTTCCAAGTCTGCACATATGTGGGAGAGCCCCCTCACCAAACATTGACACTGACCATGGAAAACAGTTCATCTTGGCTTTGCAAACAGAACAAAGTTGACTTAACCAGGGCACAGTGGCCTTGGTGATGTTATTTCAGAGATAGTGCTGCAATATCTTGTCATACATGGCCAAAACACTTTTGTATCCCTCTATGTCACTAAAAAGGCATCCAATGTGATTTCAGAGCAGCAAAACTGGAAATAGATGTACACATACTGCTTCACATTAGTACATTTCAATCAGTATTTTATACATTAGGTATTTAAAACTGCAGAAACAAGCCCCAAGATGAGTCCTTTATTTTAGGGGTGGTACCCTAAAAATCAGCCAAGGGACCTTCCAGTATAATATAATACTATTTTCCTTCAGAATTTTGGGGATTTTTGCTCCATGAGGGTCAATATACATTGGGTAGTGTGGTTTCAACTCAGTATGTACATTTTGTACATAGGGCCAGTTTGAATTATTTTGCTTCATCCATATAGACAGACTTTCAATTGGGCAGAAGAACTGTCACTTTACCATCAAATATATTCAGTGGGCAAAAATTAATGATGTATTGTACTGAAAAGTTTTCAAACTTCCCGACAATGCCATGTGAAATGATGGGTAAATTGTTTGGTATGGGTGCCAAGATAGGCCTACGCTATTTAGGAAGACAGGAATTCATCTTATTAGCCATCTTCCTTATTAAGTCTTCTAAAGACGTGTGGGAAGACTTCCAAAATAGCTACTGAGGTCTCCAGGATGCCTTTCAGACGTTTTTTCCTTTGGTCTAATTCTGAACCTACTCAGAAATTCCTCTCTCTACAGTTGCCAAGAGATGAAAGACACAGAGAGTGACAGATGTAGAAGGAGACCTTTCAAAACCAAAGATAAGAAGTTGTTTACATGTATAAGACATTTACTTCTCACAGAAAATAGGCTTGAATTTTAAATGGGTGTACTGGTCATTTGCAAAATTTAATATATGTTATCAATTAGCATATTACTGTCAAGAGGGATAGGTAAAAAATTTATGTGCAAAATCAGAATCTGAATCACAATCCATTCATGTAAAATAAAAGATCTCTGAACAAATTTCAGTATCAATTAAGGAGACAATATTGTCTGAAACAACAAAGAAAGCCATACATCAGGTAATGTCCCAGATTTTGCATCACAATTTCACCAAGCCTGCCCTGTTTACCCTAGGCCTCCACCATGTCTTTGTACAGGCAAGGTACAGGCAAGTGGCAGGGGATAAGATGGGAGAAGTTGGCAAAGATACTTTATTAGCCGACAGGGTCTGTGGGTCCACTGTTAGAGTTTTATTTCTCCTTCTGAAACTGGCAAATGAAATCTTTGCTGGTCAAACTCCCCTGGTCAATTATTCTCCTCACTTATTTTGCTAAATTTTTCTGTTCTAGAACCTCCATAAGCTCTCAGTAAGATTTTCCCCTCTTGTGTTGGAACAAGGAGCTTAACCCTATAAGCTCCTTGGATGGAACAAAAGTTGTTAGTCTAGTGGAGACTACCATTGTCTGACTATTCCCTTATCTGTTATCTGTGCCTGAATCTCCAGGCTGGATGTTTAGCCTCCATAGCATGCCAAAAAACTGTGGGTCTTCAGGGTCTTTGGGAGCTTTTATGTGCTAATTTCTGATTGCATATAGACAACATAGCCGGCCTGGTTGAATTACCCCCGTTTTTAGAACTGGGCTAATCAGAGAACAGCCGAAGACCACCAAACCCCCAGTTCTATAAGCCTGCTACGGAGGCTAATCAGAAAACAGCCGAAGAGCACCAAACCCCCAGTTCTATAGGCCTGCTACGGAGGCTAATCAGAAAACAGCCGAAGACCACCAAACCCCCAGTTCTATAAGCCTGCTTCGGAGGCTAATCAGAAAACAGCTGAAGACCACCAAACCCCCAGGTCTATAAGCCCGCTACGGAGGCTAATCAGAAAACAGCCGAAGACCACCAAACCCCCAGTTCTATAAGCCTGCTTCGGAGGCTAATCAGAAAACAGCCGAAGACCAACAAACCCCCAGTTCTATAAGCCTGCTTCGGAGGCTAATCAGAAAACAGCCGAAGACCAACAAACCCCCAGTTCTATAAGCCTGCTACTGGATGTTGAGTCTATTGTCTGACTCTTCCCTCTAACATTTGATTCCCAGGCTAGGTGGGTGGATAGGAGGTCCCCATTTGCCATTGTGATACAGAGAGATGCTGGCATTGTTCTGGTAGCTACCAGGCACCGCGGATCGCTGGAAAAATAGTAGAAATTGGCCCAAATAAAGGAATAATGTAACAGGGGAGTTAGCGGGCCAGAGAAGATCCAATTCGCGACC
>NW_017802602.1:803906-847347 GCF_001625305.1 Branchiostoma belcheri
GAAGATCCAATTCGCGACCCACGGATCTTCTCTGGCCGGCTACCTCCCCTGGTATATTATTCCTTTCTTTTGGCCAATTTCTACTATTTTTCCAGCGATCCGAGGTGCCTGGTAGAGGCTATTGTTCTGGCTCAAGTGGGGTGAAATGGACACAGAATCATCCTCTTTCAGGTTATTGAAAAACCCGTCGTGTGAAAAGGACAATGGGTATAAAAAGAGGTGTCATGTTTCAAAAAGAACCCTGTTGTTCAAATTATAGTGTCCTTTATTTACTGTGGCGTCTGTGGCATTACAGGATAAATGTTCAAGGATACTTAGCTGGAAGAAAACTTGACAAAACTGTTTTAAAAGGTGGCTGTCCAGCAAACTTGTCTAAACTTAACCATGTACAGCTTCATTATGTTTATTGTAAATAGGTGCTAAATGATACAAATAGTTTTATGTTGTAGGTGCCTTCTTTGTGTCTTTTCCACTCACTCACTCACTCATTCACTCACTCACTCATTTACACACACACACACTTTGAACACACTCACTCACTCACTCACTCACTCACTACATCCTCTTGTGTGGGGTGCCAACCAAAATCTATCATGAGGAGTTTTACAAATTTTTGATACACCAAGGGTTGAGACAAGCTGGCCTTTCATCTCAAGCTCCTTTCTATCCAGACCCTCCTTCCAACCTTTGGCTCTGGTTGACAATGCAACCTTCAGGAGTAACTTTCAACCTATGATTAACTCCTGACCTCTGGTGACCCCTCACACAAAGGCTCTACAGAAAACCAGGCGGGCCTGAAAATTGCTGATATCTTCCTAAACCCTTTGTCCTTCACAGATCTGGTGTCAACAGTCTCAATTTTCATACCTGATTCTTTCCCAGGGACATGGGAGCATTTTTGGTACCTGACCCCATTTCCAACCCAAAGGAAGGTCTGTATTATAGCCTAGTGGATATGGATTATTACATAGATAGTTGTTCCTTTCAATTCATTTTGTGGAAGTGTAGAGTTTTCTGTCATAAAAAAGCTATTGATACTAAAAATATGAAATTAGATTATAAATTTTCTGGTTGACTTAACTAATGAATTATTGCTTATTGCTTTAAGTTATTCTTTTAAATTTTCTGAAGCAAAGTTGAAAGACAAAATCTGTTTAGAATACAGAAAAATCTGTTTAGAATACAGAAAAAATATTCACAAAACTTATGCCAGAGCACCTTTTTGGAATTGGAAAAATCTAGACTAACCAGCATCACTTGTTCTTACCTATAGGCTGTACCTCCACCCTGTATCTGCTCAAATGTCTACTTAACAGCTTAGGTAATGCCATGTGACAAGATAATTGGCTTAACCCTGACCTGCTGGACCCTTCAAAGGGAAGGACTGTGCCAGGCAAAATTACTAGTTCCCTCTGTACTGAATTTCATACATTGTACCTTACTTACATGTATCTATGCTGGGTAAAGAACACAATGATATGGTCAAACAGCATTTCCTTTCATTGAAACATAAACCATACAGTCAAAATTGCCCAAGAAGACCACTCTATGTGGACAGGTGGTCAAGGGACAAATTTGTCACACTGGCCAGGTGGTCCTTATGTAGAGGTGGTCACTAGTAGTACAGGTTTGATTATATTGTGCATTTAACATGTTTGGTTACTAAACACAAGCCACAGCATCAATCCACAAAACTGTAATAATACTAGTACATTTCCTATGACAGTACATGTTTTGTAAATAGAGAGAGTCATAAAATTAGCCTGAGTGCCATCCTTTTTATTTAATAGCTCTATAAAATCGCTCCATCAAAGTATATGGGAGCCCTAGTAAACTTGGTAAGATGGCACCTAGGCTACCAGGTATTCTAAAACCACATACCTTGTCAAAGAGAGGCTTCCACTTCTACAGGACACCAGCAGGCAAGCCAGGAGGACATCAGGGTGTGGGGAGAAGGGGACAAAAGAGAGAGAAGATGATTAATGTGCGAACTGGGAACAAGAGATAGCCTCTACCAGGCTTTGGAAGCGGCTGGAACAAGTAGAATTTGGCCCAAAAGAAAGACAGCATGCCAGCAGAGTTGGTCTGCTAAAAGAGTATAGTTACCTGGCAGTATCCATTCGCCAGAGACACACATGAGAGTGGGTGGGTGTTGGACCTCTCTGGTGAATGGATACTGCCTGGCCAATTTCATACTCTTTTCCCACCCTAGGATCTACTTGGAGATTAATGTTATCTCTCTTTTTGGCCAGTTTCCACCTTTTCCAGACGCCTCCTGAAGCCTGGTCAGAGGCTAAGCACGTGACACAGTTCTATCCTAAGAAGCCTGGTAGAGGCTACAAAAGTGACACAGTTCTGTCCATCTGATTCTGAGTGCCACACAAATGATGATTAACGACATCAGGAAGATGCTAGTCTGTAATCAAGATGTCTGACACTGATAAACTACACAATACCAACACAGCTGGGGAAGGGAAGTTCTGTATTTTCAGTTTTACTTTCTGGGTTCTTCTTTCTTTTTGTGGCCTGCGTGCCATCCAACTTGTAAGGGGGCATGCATGCCCTTTTTCGTAAAGGCGTAATCAGGCCTTTTTAGCCTTCGTAATCCATCGGCAGCCTCCCAAAAAATCAATGTAATTCGTAATAGCACATTAGCCGCAAAGTGTAAAGTTGTAATCAGCTCTGAGACTTTAACGTAATTGGTGGCGAAAATTTTGCATATTTCGTAATCGCTAACCCCCATGCAGGCCCTCTTGTAACAGTGATATTCATAATTGCACCACTTAAATCTCCTTGGACAAACTCAATAGACTTTTCTTAAGATGTTTGTTTTTAAAATACAATTCCGAGTGTTATCAATTAATGTTATGAAGTATGATCAAAATTTCTTTCAAAAACTGGATTCTTTTAAAAAATTGACAAGAGAATGTCTGGATTGTAGACTAGAAACTGAAACCCAGGCCTACATGTAGGTACATGTACACATGTTCTCTGTCTGTTGCTGCTAATTTGTGTGAAACCAGAGCCTAAAGCCCAGGGTAGGCAAGGGTCAGCCAAGCAGACAGGCTTAGAAAATTGGGGCTGATCAACTTTCATAACAATTAACTTCTTTCCTCTACAACACATCAAAGGAATGGAGAAACTGTTGCCTTTCTTCAAAAAGCAGTTACTCAAGCAACTGGATATAATTTTGGAAAATCATATCCAATTTCTTTTGGCGTATCGTATTACCTGGATGTCTAACCTTCATCGATGTGTTGCCTTTCTTTTTTAAAGTTTTATCTTTAGAGATATTGGTTGTAAAAAGGCAGTCACAAATAGACAGAAGTGATTGCTGACAAGGATATTGGACTACTTTTTCACTCACAGGGCAGCTTAAGGTTGTAAAAAAGACTTTGCTACTGTCCCTAATAAGATATTGTAAAATGTACTTGTTTAGAACAGGAGTCTATACTAGCCTAGATACCAGACCCATAGCACACTAGACCTAAAGTTTTTTATACACTGTATAATTTTGGGCCCAGTGTGCTATGGGTCTGGCATCTAGGCTAAGGTCTTACATAATCGTGAATTTAGTTTGAGAAATGTTTTGGCATGAGCCCAAGAATATATGAAAAGGTGGGTCAGTGAAAAGGTGGGTCAAAAATGATTTATGCTTTGGGAAATGTTTATTAATTAAAAAAGACCCAAGGCTCGAAATGTTCCGCACTGCAACTCCTGAACTTTTAAATCGAGAAGCCCTAATTTGGTAACTGGTATTCTACTGTTACCCGATCAGTGTGTTTTCAAAATATCATAAGGCATCAAAGGCTGAAAAGGGTACAAGGCAGAGTTGATTGAACAAAAGGCATTCTGTCAGGCCTTGGAAAAATGTTGTGTTAGAAGAAAAAACTGCCAGCCCTTGTCTTGTTTTGTGTGGACCTCTGCAAGGAACGTAAATTTTTTGAGCTGATCGACCTTTTCTAGCTCCATGATCTGACACCTGAGTCATGAAATGTTGTACAATCAATTGGTTTTCCAACATTGACATTGAAAATGAAAGTGTGCTAATACAAGTTTTACTTAGTTAAACTGTATAAGCTGAAATAATCCCTATCTACCGACCCTAATTTTTTCAGGACTGAAACAGGAAACATTTTTTCTCTAGGCCTCAGCATGTTTTCAAAATATCATAAGGCATCAAAGGCTGAAAGGGCACAGGACACAGATGATTTAACAAAAGGCATTCTGTCAGGTATTTTGCCAGATGGCATTTCAAGAGGAAAGGTATAATTGACATAACAAACAGTTATTTACAATACAGTTCTTCTAAATGGAGGAAGTGAGATGTGATCAAAGAGTTTAGAATTTGGAAAATCTCATCAATTTGCTTATAACGAACTTACACGTGTCAGTAACTATGATAATTATAGTCGGAGATAAGGTATAAAAACAACATGTCTTTTTTGTTATGCAAAAAGGAAAAAACATGTTATCTGGACAAATATTTATGTCAAGGCTACTGTTTTGCAGTGAAGCAACCCTTTTAGTCTCTACTCTAGGTTTCTGAGCAGAGTTTCTTTGGCTTTTTTACTGATCGCTGTTTTCTGCTAGCTCGTTTGTTCTAATAATTAGCCAAGCTTGATTAACTCTTCAAGAACCCACATACCAATGAAACTTCGCCACATTAGAACACAAGTATGATCACAAAATAGCCCAAATTAATCTTTCATCCTCTCTGCAAATAATATAAGGAAAGAGACCTGGCAGCTAAAAAACAGTCTCCACCAGACTCCTTTGCAGGCTGAATAGATATGCAGGCAAACTGGACCCTCTATGGCTGGCCAACTCTCCTGGCCAGCTACATTCTTTTCAGGCCAATTTCTACCATATATTCAGCCTGCATAGGAGTCTGGTGGAGACTAGCTAAACAGGTCTGGAGCCCAGGCTACACAAATTGACCAAAAAATAACCAACAAAACCACCAGTCACACTGCGAAAAGGTCTGCACAGGAGGCTAGAGTCAGTCTGGTAGAGTGAACTTGAGAGGCTTCAAGTTCGACCACAACATTTCAGCATGGCAACTTACTGGCACCTGGTAATCTTCAAGTACATAAACATCTCAGCCACAAACCTGCCATTTAGTGGGTTACACTGACTCAGAGGTATTGTTGTATCCATAACCAGGCATGGTCCTGGATAGTCCACACGCATCTAGAACCATGCTTTATTCAGAGCCATGCTCAGGCACGGTTCTGGATAGTCCACGCATATCCAGAATCGTGCTTTATCCAGAATAATGCTCAGGCACAGTTCTGGATAGTCCAACTCTATATCCAGAACCGTGCTTTATGATGAAGTTTATCCAGAATCATCCTCAGCCATGGTTCTGGATATTCTACGTGTATCCAGAACCATACCTGGACACACATGGAGACTATCCACAACCATGCCTGATCCCAATTCTAAACCATTCAGTCATAGAACTACACTCTGGTAGATTAAGGCATATTTTCTGACACTATGGTGTTAAGAATATGCTGTATACTACTGTACATTTTATATTTTTACATACCTAAACCTACGAAAATATTTGGGTGCAGAAAAAGAAATTTAGTTGCACTAAGGTGCACATGCACCCAGTATTTCGCGCTCTGTTCAGAGACACAGGTGTGGTAGCAGGTTGATTGAAAGGGTCAGACTGAGACCTTCCCCAGCCTCCTCACTGGTTAATGGGCCAGACTACGGGCACAAATTAACTCCACTCTGACAGACACTCTCATGAGGGCCTGCAGGGGGGGGTCCCGACAACGCTCTACGCTGAATTCGGAAACCTCTCGATTACGCTTTATGATAAATCCCAAGTGGCTACAATGCATTACGTAGAATTAAAACGGCGAATACGCTCTACGCAAAAATATTAGAGCGGTCCGTCTACGCTCTACGTAGAATTAAAACGGCCGATTACGCTCTACGTTGAATTAGAGTGGTCCGTCTACGCTCTACGTAGAATTAAAATGGCCAATTACGCTCTACGGAAAAGGGCATGCGGGCCCCCGTTAATGGGCCAGACTATGGGCACAAATTAACTCCACTCTGACAGACACTCTCATAACCAAACTCCCAGACCTGGCCACAGGTTAGGGAGGTGGGCACAAATTAAGTACAGTTTGACAGACACTTTCAGAATGGTTAGTCATCTCTGACAGACTTCTACTCAGCACTGATCTGAAATTCAGATGTAATTGTATGTTGTTGTGCTACATTCTTCATGATATATTTGTGCATAGGTATAGAACACATTCCTCCTGGGCACCATTTTAAGGGGGTTCGTCAGTTTGACTTTGTTTTCTGTTTTCCCTAAATATTCAATCTTATTTCAGTAAGCCTACATGTAATATTGGGCTGCAGTTGTCCATATTTTGGTTATATGGACCCATTTATTATACAGCAAAACCAGTTGGTTAATAAACATAGGTTAATGAAGGTTAGACATGTGGGTAACGAGATACACTGGCAACTGGGTAGATTTTTCACTTTTTCGGAATCTATCCAGTTGCTTGAGTAACTCTTTTCTTCTGCAGAAGAAAGACTAAATTAATGTCACATCTTCCTGAGCACAAAAGTTATCTTCCATGCAAAATTTATGACCCTAGTATGTCTAGATCATGAGATATCAAAACCGGACATTCTGCTGCAGTACCAAGAAAAGCCACCTGGGGCAGAATTTAATCATTTCTTGGTCTCATCAAGACCCACCCACTTACCAAGTTTCATGACAATGCATACTAAGCTTCTTGAGTTATGCTGTTCACAAACAGACAGACAAATGGACAAACACTACTGAAAACATAACCTTCTTGGCAAACGTAATAAAAACAAAGAACACAAAAAACTTACATCTTCAACAGCCAGTGGCAGCTGTGGATATTCTATGCGGATCATGTCCGGCGTCAGCACGCTTCTCTGACCACCAACACCGGACCCTTCACTCATCTCGAAGTTAAAGTTGGTGTTTGTGGTTGTTGTGGTGTTTAGCAGCGAGGCCGGCGTCTCGGGGAGAACCGTGATCTCCTCCAGCTCAGGGGCATGCCGGATCATGCTGCCCAGACCCCCGCCAAAGTCGTAGAAATCATAGAAGTAACACTCCCCCTCCATGGCTCCCATTCTGCAGCGAACCACACGGTCTACGGGCCTCCCTCTCTACACAGCTAACCTGCAAGATACGTGAGTTAACAGTATTAGCAGTGTTAGCAGACCCCTTCCGAAGTTGTAGAAATCATAGAAGTAACACTCTCCCTCCATGGCACCCATCCTGCAGCGAACCGCACGAGCTACGAGTGTCCCTGTCTACACAGCTAACCTGCGAGACATATCGGTGTAGGTTAGACATTCAGGTAATACCTACATACCTACCTATGGTAATAAGGCAACACCAATTTAATTTCTTGGTTAACGGATTCACCCACTTCATTTTTTTCTGATTTGCAAATAAAAATAAAAATTCAGAATCAACTGCAAAATGCTCATATTGGCCTGTTTTTATTTTTATTTTTTTTTCGCCCGCCCGCTCCATTATTTTTCTAGAAAAATCCGTTAACCAAGAAATTAAATTGGTGTAGCCTAAGATACACAAAAAACATTTACTGGATATGATTTTGGAAACAGACGTTTCAGGTAAAGTAAGTGACACTGGAGAGTTGTTACAAAAGCAGGTTTATAGAAGTTTAGGGAGTTTATTGCAAATTCATGCCCGAAGGCTAATTGCAAATAAAAGCAACATGTATGAAAAAGAAGATACGATTATGATAACATAAGAGTCTACATGATAGTACATTTTACAATATACATGGTACTAATAGTAATTTTGTTGGTATAAGTACGAGCTGATTGATATGCAAACTTTAAACAAGTGAAGACAAATTTTTTGAAACTACAGTCAAACCTGGCCAAGTAGACCACCCAGGGGACCACTCAAATTTGGCCTACTTGAGCAGGTGGTCTATTTGAAGAAAATAAGACCAACGCAAGACATTACAAAAATATGGCAGTTTACAAGTATTATATTATTATTATTATAATTTATAAACCATTATTGCATCATCAAAGTACATGTATATTTACTCATTCTTTCTTGACATGCACACAAAAGTATAGTACTAGTGGTTGACACATGAACAAGCAAAACACTGATATACTTCCAGAAATAAAATATTTATTGCATAGAAAGTACATGTATTTGATTTTTACCACTGCAGTGCTTTGAAACATACAATCATGTACCACAGGCGTCGCATTTACGCTTCGAAATTTCACAAGTTACTAGTATCTACACTTGGGTGTTTATAAAATTTAGCCTACATTACGATTTAGAGGTTTCTTTATAAAGTTACAGAAACGATAAGGCGTTCATTTTGTGCTACTACGGGACAATTTCGAAAACATGAGACGAGTTCCAAAATTCAGCGTCACCCAAGCGTGCAGACAACAACAATCAAAATGGCGGCCCGGCGGCCAACTTCACAAACGAGTTACAAACTACGAGAAATGCGGCATAAATCTGCTTAATTCTGAGGTAGAAATACAATCAAAAGTTTAACGTCATTTGTACTACAAAATGTAAAAGCCCCAGTAGCGTGCTAGCACGTGCTACGACTAAAACGAATCGAAAATGTGGGAACAAAGCGTAGTGAAAGAAAATGGCGTCACATTTTTTGCGAGTCAATTTTTACGGTAAAAAATACAATTAAACGTTACTGTTAAAGGCTACAGTGTCTGTAGAACTTTCTCGATGCCGCCCTGGATTCCATTACGCTCCCAAGACGCCGGGCTTCGCTGTAAACTCGTCTGCGGCGCCGGACATGCAGCGGCGTGCACCGGCATGGCGTGCAGCATGCAGCGGCTTGAAATAATTTGTTAAGATCACCACGGTCTGTATGAATCGTTCAATCGGTACCACAGTTGTCGACCAGACCTTTTTCTTCAAGTTAATTATGACGTCCCCACGTTTGTACTTTTCCGAGACGCTTCTTTGGTACAATTAAACCGATCTTTCTCAAAGCTTCTGTGAGTTGTTTACAAGATTCTCAGATTGGGATATTTCACCAGCATCATGGGTGAGCAGCTAGTTGAGTAAAGAATGAAAACACCTTTTAACTCCAAAAATTTTAAGCCCTCAAGTCACCATTAGTAAATGTACTTTTCTTTTATTCAAGCATCGTCTGTGACAAATAAATTTACATTTTGTACGGTAGATTGTACAGTAGAATCAAACAGCACGTAAAGTTTTCACCCATATTACAGTAGTCTGTTCCAATGACCCAACATCGTGACCCCCTGGCGCCATCTTGAATCGCTCGGCCGGCAAAACACAATTTTTTGCACAACGTAAACAGGTCGATCTCTCCATAAATCCCCGCGAGTTTTCATTAAAAATCGATGTAGACACACTTTTAAAAATGATGCGGTCGCCATGGGAAGGTTTTGGTCCCGCGTGGTCCCGACTCGAGCTGGCCGCGGTCGCGTCAGGCAGGTGGTCTACTTGGGCAGAGCGCTTAATGCTTGTGCCTATGGGAAAATATTTTCGGGACCGGGGAAAACCGGTCTATTTGGCCAGTAGGTCGTCTTGACAAGGTGGTCGCATGGGCAGGTTTGACTGTACATGTATCCCACTAACCTGTGGTACCTGGAGAGGTGGTGTGGTCATTTGCGGTGCGCTCCTCGGCTTGTAGTGTCTACAGAACGCCGTGTGAACAGGCTGCAGGAATGTGGACCGTTCCAAATCCCAGAAAATCCCTCCGGCGTGTTATCACAGTGTGGTCAAGCTCCTGGCTGCTGAAGTCCTCTGAACGTAATCTTTTCCACAAACCTGTAGTAAAAAAAAATAACAGTTCAACAGGCATCAGTGTACAGGGATTGTTGTACAGTACAGGGCTCAAAACACTTTTTTTTTATTACCTGTCATATCATAATAATATGTGAGCCATGATACTTGATAGCTCAAAATATACCACTTGCATATGCAGGTAAGTGCAGGTAAGATTAGAGCTCTGCAGATATTCCTAACCTGCACTGGCCCATGTACTACAGTTATTTTGTGCTCTGGATACTAGTATCCATTCCTATTTTACTAGCTGCCAGATTTTTATTGTCTATTCTGCAAACATGTCCAGGAGTCTTTCTGAAGAGCCTGTACAGACAGTAACCAGGCATGTCTGGATTGGCTCATGTCCTGATACCCTAACTAGATTTACTAGAAGGAACACTCCAGCATTGTTATTTGCGTACAATGGTGTTATCTGCCTTCTCCAGGCGTTAGTTGCAAATTGGTCGTGAAACCGAAGCCTCGCAGGCTGCCCTGGTGCTGAAAGATAGAATCCCTCTCTAACTCTGGAGCTGTAACTTTAACAACAAGATAAACCTCTCATTGTTTGTACTATAAATTATACCCCCTATGTTTTTGATATGCCCCATATTTTCTGTTGCCACCCAAAACATCTGCTTGGAGATTAGGCAAAACTATGTACAGACTCTACAGCCTTGCACGGCATGTGGAGTCTGTCTGTGAGTTCAACTTGATGTAAAGACTTTGCACCGACAGGTAACAACATTCCTCACTGCGGCTGCCAGGCATTCTGATACAAGTTACAACAAATATCAATTTGCATAAAAAATTTTAAAAAAGAATGCAGACTATCTGCATGCAGACAATGTTGCAGCCTAGAGTCCCGATATCAGGCTACAATTTGATAGACAGCATAGTTTATGACATCTTATATAACCTACAACACTGTCCTATTTTTTGTCATCTACATGTACATGTCTTTCCATAGCCTCCATAGCATGCCAAAAACTGGAGGTTTGGGGGGTCTTCAGGGTCTTTGGGAGCTTTTATGTGCTATTTTCTGATTCATTGCATATAGACAACATAGTCGGCTTGGTAGAACTGGGCTAATCAGAAAACAGCCGAAGACCACCAAACCCCCAGTTCTATAACTTAGTATAAGCCTGCTACGGAGGCTAGTCTTACTGCACATTCAGCAATACCATATGAGTGAAAAATCAGGTCAAGAAATGACACTGTAACATCCTCTGATGCAAACAGGGTTACGTGGTGATATTGAAAATGCTTCAGTCGTCATAGCAGAACTCACACTCAGGTAATCCAAGAACAAACACCTCCCTTTGCTGCAGCGCTGTCAGTAAAATCAGTTCACGACGGCTACAAAATTAAATCAACAGGTGAAATTTTCACTGAAAACCCACCCAGCAGGGCTCTCCCTAAGCAATGAAGCAAGCGTAATCCCCTTCTCCCCAAAATCCTAGCACCTCTCCCAAAATCTGCAAATTTATTGCCTTCTCGTAGTATTTTCATAAAAATTAGCTGATTAGGGGGCTCTCCCCAAAAAATTTCTGGGGGAGACCTCTGGAACCGATGTGTACCAGTATTGGCTTAGGCATAAAGCAAGACCACATCAGAACAAGTTGTACCTTTTGAGTTGCCTAGGAACAGTCTATTCAAAGTTGTTGAGTCTGAACCACAATCTCTCACCTGTCTATAGTATCAGTCCAAGCATCACAACAAAACAAACACGGCCAGGGAAGACAGGTAAAAACCGATGTATGTGCTATACTACAGTACTCAGTATTAGCTTAGGCATAAGCAAGAGCATGTCACAACAAAGTTGTACCCGTTGACAACACAGGGCTCTCCCCAAGCAATAAAGCAAAGGGTGTTTCCCCTCTCTACAAAATCCCAGCACCCCTCCCAAAATGTTACAATTTAGGGTTTCTCTCAGTATTTTCATGAAAATTTGCTCATTTTTCCCCCACGACATCATCCGATAAGGGAGCACCTCTTCCCTGAGAAATTATGGGGAGACCCCTAACAACAACTTTGTATTACCTGTTTTAGTGCTCGGAACAGTCCATCACAGTCACAACCCCTCACCTGTCTGTAGATTCAGTCAGAGCATCCGACCAAAACAAACACGGATACAACAGACAGCTACAAAATCAAATCAACAAGTAAAACCAGTGTGTACTAACACAGTGTTGGCTTAGGCATGAGCAAGGCCAGGTCAGAATAAAGTCGTACCTTTTGTGTTGCTTTGTAGGAACAGTCTATTGAAAGTTGTCGAGTCTGAACCACAATCTCTCACCTGTCTATAGTATAGTATCAGTCATAGTGTCCCAGCAAAACAAACACGACCGTGGTCATGTAAAAACTGTGTGCTATATAGGTATTAGCTTAGGCATAAGCAAGGCCATATCAGAATAAAGTTGCACCTTTTATATGGCCTGTTCAGAACAGTCTATTCACAGTCATAACCCCTTACCTGTCTGTAGATTCAGTCAGAGCGTCCGACCAAAACAAACACGGCCGCTGCGGTAGACAGAGCGTGTGTGACCACCTCGCACCACCAATCAGAACAACTCTGCCGCGGCCACGTATCAGGACTACTAATCCCCTCGCTCACTAAATAGATCAACTATAGCTCAGCCTACACACCAATTGCAAGCTGCTGCTAGCTATAGGTTCTTTCAACACATGTACACAACATTGCCTACCTCCAAGCAGATCTTTTGGTAATATGCGTATTAAATTGAAGGTTGGCTGGCGAAAAGAAATATTACAGTACAAAAAAGAAAACCTAAGTAAAATTGCCTAAAAACAGCTCGGCAAAATTGCAAAAGCTGCTACTAGATTCTTTCAACACATGTACACAACATTGCCTAGTCTCCAAGCAGATCTTTGGTGGCTACAAGACAGTATCAAGTTTACAACAGTCTAAAACTGGAACTGTTATATACCAGTACCACTGAAGTTTGGCTGGCAAAAAAACAAGTACTGTACATTGTACAAAGAAGAAAACCAGAATAAAATTGGCTACAAACAGCTACAAACAGCATATGCACCAAACATTCTTTCTAGGTTCTTTCAACACATGTACACAACATTGCCTACCTCCAAGCAGATATTTGGTGGCTACAGGACAGCATCAAATCGAAGGTTTGTTGGCAAAAAGAAATATTACAGTACAATTTACAAAGAAGAAAAATTGCCTAGAACAGCTCAGCAAAATTGCAAAAGCTGCTACTAGATTCTTTCAAAACATGTTCACAACATTGCCTAATCTCCAAGCAGATCTTTGGGGGCTACAAGACATTATCAAATTGGCAGGGCAGTATTCAATACACAACTGAAGGTTGGCTGGTGAAAAAGAAAGATGAGTACAAAGAAGAAAACCAGAATAAAATTACCTAAAAACAGCTTTTTTTGCACAGAAATTTTTCTTTCATCCAACATTGATTTTGGGTGAAAGAAAAATTCCACTAATTTCCAGTGCAAAAAAGAAACCCCGATAAAAAAGTCTAACAACAGGCGAAAAATAACCCAAAACCCAAACCTCTGCTTGGAGAGAGCTCAGCATACATGTATGCACAAGCTGCTACTATACTACATTCTTTCAACACACAACATTCACCCACGTATTAATCTAATTCTCTCTCACAGTCAGAAAACAAGACCCCTATTCATTTTCTTGATAAAAATGCAGTCTTTCAGGCTTTGGTGGTGAGGATTCGAAGCAAACATCTGAAGAATCCATAATGAGAACTCCACCTACGTGTGGTATTGAGTTAATTGCAGGTTGGATTGCTGTTCGTTTGACTGTTGTGGTTAGACTGTACTTACACATGCCTGGATGGTTCAAAACTAGAAAGAAGTACAGTATCTACACTGTACAGGACTGATTATAGTCTGGGGTTTAGATTACAACATAGTCAAGGCTCGAAATACTGGGTGCAAGTGCACCAAAAATTGGAGCTGTGCGCCCAATTTTTTTGGCACATATCAAATGTATAATAGTATACAGGATATTCTTGGCATCTAAGTATCAGAAAAATAATAAAATCTTTGCTGTAATACTTGTTTAAGATGTTGAAGTTAGCTCCCTTTTCAGATTCAAGCTAAGAAGAGGAGCAGTAGGAATTAGGTTTCATTTTACATGGTGCACCCAAAAACTTTTTTGTGCACCCAAACTTTTAGCTTGGGTTCACCAGTGCACCTTTTCACAAAAATGAATTTCAAGCCCTGATAATGGTAATGTTTAGGCACCCCATACCAGATTTCATTATCAAATTGGCTAAATTTTATCAATATCAGTCACACATGGTTCACAGACCCCTTCTACCCTTCCACCCCCTTACAACACATTTGGTACAGCCTGTACAAACAAAACATGGACTAAACCAATATAAAACAGGAGGGGGCGGCCCTGTGTTGACAGATGATGACCATGTGTTGACAGATGATGGAGTAGACACCCAACAGACACCCTCCTGTGATGTTTGTTCTTTGTATTTACCTGAGAACTGGAGGTGTGACTCTCAGCTTACTGAGGAGGTGTTTGTAAACAATGACACACTCTTTAATAAAATCCACTTAAAATATTTGTTTGTATGTATACGTTATAGACCTTACGAAAGTCGCTGTACTTTTGTTGTGTCAATAAAGAATGTATAATTTAAGAATGACATATTTTTTAGGATATACTATTGAAATTTCTATTCATAAACTTTACTGCATCAATCAAAGACCCCCCCCCCCACACACACACACACAAACATACAAGCATAGCCTCCACCTGGCTTCAGAGCTGGCTGAATAGAGTAGAAATTGGCAGAATAGACAGATAACATGCCAGGGGAGTACAGCTTGCCACTTTCTTGACTTAAGCAGACCGACTCCCCTGGCATGTCATCTGTCTTTCTGGCCAATGTCTACTCTTTCCAGGCCCTTCCCAAAGCCTGGTAGAGGCTACACACACGTCATAAAAAAAGTGATAAACACAAACAATTTGCAAATTAATGTATGTCACCACATATTGCTATACAGCAGCTCTTGTTTGCAAGTCACCAATATTAAGTACTAGCAAGGAGGTTTAAACCTCCTTGGTACTAGACAACTCATACAGACTCTACAATATACCTGCGCCTACATCTCAGTACATTCTGCCAAGAAATCTGACCTACATGTAACTACAGTACCTCTAAAACCTGGAACATGTGTAGTTCCTCAGCCCTGTCATGTGGAATAACACACAACAGGCATCAGACAGGCAGACAGGGAGGCAGGGGGGCCTTAAACAATCACAGGGACAATTAATCATGGAGACAAGGCAGGTCTAATACCTAGCCTCTACTAATCTCCAAGCAGATCTTTCTGTGGCAAGACAGTATCCATTGGCCAGAGGAGTGTCCATTAGCCACCGAAGGCTAATGGACACTCCTCTGGCCAATGGATACTGTCTTGCCACCGAAAGATCTGCTTGGAGATTAGCCTCTACCAGGCTTCGGGAGGCGGCTAGGTTAGCCTCTACCAGGCTTCGGGAGGTGGCTGTAAAGAGTAGAAATTAGCCAAATGCCAGGGGAGTTTGTCTGCTGGGAGAGAACATTTTGCAGCACCCGCTTTTTCCAGGACCAAACTCCCTTGGCATGTTACTAGTATCTCTCTATTTGGCTGATTTCTACTCTTATCAGCCTACTCCTGAAGCCTGGTAGAGGCTAGTGTAGTTTCTCTGACCTGTCATGTGGAATAACACACAGCAGGCATCAGTTAGGCAGACAGGGTGGCAGGGGGGCCTTAAACAATCACAGGGACAATTAGGAAACAATGAATCATGAGACAAGACAGGTCTGACTGTCCGGTCAGCTGAGCAACAGTCACTAGCCTCTAACAGGCTTTGGGAGGCGACTGGAAAGAGTAGAAATCGGCCAAAAATAGAGAGAGATAACATGCCGTGGGAGTTTGTCTGCTAGAGAGTACAGTTTGCCCCAAAATGTACCAACTTCCTGGCATGTTATCTCTCTCTATTTGGCCAATTTCTACTCTTCCTAGCTGCCTCCTGAAGCCTGGTAGAGGCTAAGCAGTTACAACATGTGGGAGGAAAAAATCACTGCTACAAACCTTCAGGATAAGGCAGTTGAGGATACTAGTAGGTGTAAGCTGAGTCTTGTAGAACCTACATTACCCAAGTCTTGTAGAGTACTATGGGGTGTGTACTACTAGTACTATGAGAGCAGCGTGGGTCTGAATGGCCTTGGGGAATTGGGCTACACCACTACACATAAGGGGAGGGTACTTTTAAAGCATAGGCGGTTTGGGCTGGTGAGAGACAACTATTCCCGTCTGAAATGTAAAATGGAAAACCTCAAATAAAGTACTCACCCCGACTTTGGCGATGGCACGAGACACATTTGGGATTTTGAAAAGTTTAAAAAGTGCATACTTTTTTATTCAGAAATTTACGGTAGTACACACAGTTATTGAGTTAACAGAAGCCTCTCTAAACACTGTAAATAGCAGAGTACTACAGTGAAGAGGCCAGGAGAGGCCTGACCACAATACAGACCAGGGTTCTGTGGCTGCAGAGAAGAAAAGGTACGGACTCACGAGGTCAGACCACAACAATAGTACATGTCAACCCCCTGGCTGGCTGTCTACTGTGGAATAAAGTACTCCTGATGTGTCAAGCAGGGAAACAGACATGAGAACTGTGGTTTGTGGAACCTTTGGGGAACTGGTCACTGGATGCTTCCTTACATAGGTTTTCACAGCATAAATACAAATAAAGTTCTCCATTGTCCAACATCCTGCTACTGTTACTGTATTACTATGTGACAGTTATCCCTATGTTGTCACAGACTTACAATATCACCTATCAATAGTAACATTCAAGTCACATTGATTGAAGTGTAACTAACTATTGTCAGTTAACTGTTTTGAAGCATAGTGAATAGTAAAAAAACAATATAATCTCAACAACTCAAGGCCTTCTAATAAATTATGATATTTCTTTGAAATTCCCAGTCTTCAAGAACTCAAGGTAACACAACAATGCCTTAGTTTAAGACGACATACCTCAAGTGTGAACCCTGGTGACCATCCCCATTCCAGCAGTACATGTTACACTGTACATGTATCAACACAGCCTGACATACACCAGACCCAAGTCAGGAAAAAACAGCCCTGACAAAGAATGCAGCCTGTTTCCATGTTCCATGTTCCCTTATCACCCAGATTTATCAGGTGTTTATATAAATTATAGTCCTTACCATACCACAGCCTCTGCACTAATCCTTTTCTTACCCTAGGGACTAGAGCTAGAGGACCTGCAAATAAATATTTTTATTTATAGTCCTTACCATACCACAGCCTCTGCACTAATCCTTCTGTTACTCTGGGGACCAGAGCCAGAGGACCTGTGAATAACTATTTTCTAACACTGTAACAGTTTTGCCAACGCTCTTGACAGGTTGAAAGGAATAGAATGTTGATAGTTTGGATTCACCGATGTTGTACATACATTTTCAGACATTTTTACCTCAGAGTATGAGATATCCTAACATTGAATTTAGTGTATAGCTACAATTGAAGGCTTGAAATTAAATGGTTAGCTAGTACATTTAAGGAAAAAGACACGCAGACCCTCAAGGCAAGCCTAACATCTGCTTGTAAGTAAAGTAAAACCAAACAACCTCCTGGTATGTTATGTCCAAAACTTACCCCCCCCCCCACTCTCTCAAACAAAAATATACACAGCAGAAAACTTTAGATTCTCTACTGGAGTTGGACAACTTCATCTACCAAGGTATTTATGTACTTAGGCCTAGGAAAAAAACTGTTGATCACTAGAAATCACCAAAGTCTAAATAAAGAAGAAGAAAAAAGATAATCCCTACCTACAATACCTACCGACAATACTTTTTTCAGGACTGAAACAGAAAACAACATTTTTTCCCTAGGCTTTACTTAACTGTCCTCCCTCCCTGAAAGCCTGAAAGCTTTCGGGTCCCAGTCTCTGTATTGTGGTGGCCACAAGAGTGTTAAAAGCGCCGTAATTGAAAACAAGTAGGCAGAAAGAGCTGCACAGACCACAGTATTTGTTTCCTATCGGCTTTCCCTGGAGAAGCTGCCCACTTAGCTACAGCCTCTTTGTGCTGGGATAAAAAAGGACGCTGATCTCCAAAGCAATGGCCTGGGTTTGTAAAGTATGTGGTGAATGGCGACAGGGAAACATTTTTTCTGTTTGATGGCTCTATTTATAAGGGAAACCATCTAACCACTTGCTTTAAATTAAAGGCACCCAAATGCGATTTCAGGGCGGTAAAACTGAATTTTCAAAGTCAATTTGCTGGTCGTTTTTTAATGTATTAAGTTGAATCAATCTTTTCCCATATCTGTGAGCCAAAAATCTCCAAGCAGATCAAGGGTGGCAAACAGACTGTATCAAATCGGGTGGCGTATTGGGCCCGCTATGGCCAATGGATACTGTCAAGCCATTTTGATACTTTTTGCCATACTAAGGTCTGTTTGGAGATTGTCTTACCTTTACCAGGCTTCAGAAGGCGGCTGGAAAGAGTAGAAATCGGCCAAATAGAGAGATAAACATGCCAAGGGAGTTTGTCCGCCACTCCCGAACTATCTCTCTATTTGGCCGATTTCTACCTTTCCAGCCGCTTCCCGAAGCCTGGTAGAGGCTAGAGATTATCTTGAAGCCTGGTAGAGGCTAGAAGAGAGTTTCACAGTGGGGGGTCTGACTGGACATGCTGCACACCAGTACCTGATGGCAGAGTGACAGGCTCTTTTGGTCTCTGCTCTACATAGTCAACAGGCCGTGAAGCGGAGGTGATGACAGGGTAGGGACCTGTCACAGGCACAAAGGGAAGTAGTTACAGCGTAAGGTTTCACAATCAATGGGATTCTTGGATATCCTTCTTGTATGGTATTGCGTGTTAGCCTCTACCAGGCATCGGGAAGCGGCTGGAAAGAGTAGAAATTGGGCAAATGGAGAGAGGACATGCCGAGGGAGTTGGTCCTATTTCCCTGTAAGCTCCTTGGTCCTAGGCTATAGAGTAGTACATTTGGAGTGGCAAAATTGCAGACTAACTCCCTCACATTTTCCCTAACCATATTTTCCCTTCTAGTTTTCCTTCATCATCAAGTTCATGGGACCTGTCACTGGGCACAAAAGGAAGTAGTTACACTCAGTAAGGTTTCACAATCAATGGGATTCTTGGACATCCTTCTTACATGATACTTTCTAACAAACTTTTATCCACTTTTTCTCGTCCATGAAACATTAAAATCAAGGTAACTACATGTATGTAATAGATATAATATTTTGTGCTTTACATTTATATTTTTAATATACAGTATTTGTGTTAAGGTCATCCTCTCTCTGACTCTGACTCTCTCAGTCTCACTGACAAAAGGCAGTGGATGCTACCTGAAACATCTGACCCGATTCCAAAATCATATCCAGTTGCTTGAATAACTGTTTTTTGGCGTATTTCTACCACTGTTATTTATTTCTACAACAGGAAGCATGAACCAATGACAGGATGTGGACTAAGGGGACAAACTTGCTGACCTTTAGTTTAAATTTGATAAAAGTTCACCCAACTCTGACTCACTTCCTCAAGCGTTCTAGCTCACAATCTCTTCCTTCCCCTGAAAAAGGAAGTCCCCATCATTTTCCAAGAAAGAGGAAGAACCCACTTAGGCGGAAACGGTATAATTGGCAGATTAACGTGGTGATTTCTACACTACGAACTCTATCATTAGTCCTGAGGAATGATGCAGGTAATGGTGGGTGCTGTCAGCCACTGGGGGGGGGGGGGGAAGTATGAGATTAATGACACTCCCCCAAGGGAGGGGGTGGTGCATTAACCGTGAGTCAGGGTCAGAATGGAGCCAAAATCTGACTCCACAAAATGTAACTAACGTCTACCAGGCTTCGGGAGACGGCTGGAAAGAGCAGAAATCGGCCAAATAGAGAGATAACATGCCAGGGGAGTTGGTCTGCTCGGGAGGGGCAAACTGTTCTCTTCAGCAGACCAGCTCCCTCGGCATGCTATAGTATCAGTATCTCTCTATTTGGCCGATTTCTACTCTTTCCAGCTGCCTCCCGAAGCCTGGTAGAGGTTAAAATGTAAGTAACTAACCCCCATGTAAATGTAATATCTTCAAAACAAAGAAAACTTGTTTAACTTTTGTAGAAAAACTTGAGAATAAAGACTTGAGGGTTCAGGAATGTTGGAAGGTAAGAAGTGCTGGTATTTGCCATGCCAGAAACATTCCAGAGATGCCTGCCATGGTGAAGAACATGTTCACAACAAACGGAACACTGCAACACAAGGTCACAGGGCCAAATACGGTACTTTTTGCTGCATACCTGAACTGGTCCAGGTAACACTGAATACTGTTAAGAACGTTCTATCTAGTAGAATGCACTTGATGTTACCTGTACCAAGCAAATGTTACCAACGCTACTCAGAATTTATTATGGATCATAACTTCAAAATGTAGGTGGTAGCACCATACCAGCTAATACACAAATAACATACACATATACACA
Organism: Branchiostoma belcheri; assembly: GCF_001625305.1. Classification (NCBI taxonomy): domain Eukaryota; kingdom Metazoa; phylum Chordata; class Leptocardii; order Amphioxiformes; family Branchiostomatidae; genus Branchiostoma; species Branchiostoma belcheri. Next base: position 824,309 of record NW_017802602.1, read on the forward strand.
TTAAACCCAGGACATGGCCCAGTCCAGGTTAGGTGCACTTAGGCGACAGAAATACCTGCACAGCTTCAACTTTACCTGCACTAACCTGTATATAATACTGGTGGTATTTCAAGTCTACAAGGCTACAAACAAAAGCTTCTCTGGCCAATTATATCCCCTTTTTAGGCCGATTTCAACGATTTATTCAGCCTGCAAAAGGAGTCTGGTGGAGACTAAGCGTTACAGCCGACCTTCCACGGCACAGCTGTGTTTAGATGGCCGGTTCCTGACTGGAAGTGTTCCTGACCACAGAGTTTCTTCTGACAGCTACAAAATCATCAGGGCGGGAAGTGAAAGTTTACCTTAGATCCTGCTTTAAGATAACAAACTCTGTGAACCAGAATGGGCCACGTGCTGCATATTATATTGCCTATAGTTTCTCTACATTTATATTTGCCTTCGTAGGATAACTACATTTTGTATATGAGGCTACACCCAGTAGTATATAACTACAGAGCCCTAGATCATCCTCTACCGCCTGAGATGACCGTCGGCTGAAGTCAAGAGCGGCCCAAGCTGGAGATAACTCCTACCTGGCCTGAAGGAATCTACATCTACATCTACATCAAGATACACCTATAATGATAGTATAACAGTAATATATTTCATGGTGATGTCTTTATTTGTTCTAGATAGATCTAATTGGGTTGACTATAAGAAAAAACAGCTGTAACTTGATGACAATGCTGTTGTAACTGAACTGAAACTGAACTGTAATACCCTGTAGAGTAGACTATTGATTTAGATTGTACACCATAATTTTAAACATGAGACATTTTTAGGAGCGAAGACATATAACGTTAGCTGGGACTAAACAAATTACTAAACATTGATGAAGACACCAATTAAGGTGGTTACAAATGGTTGCAAATAAAAAGACATAGTCCTAAAGAAAGACATAGTAATAAAATGAAGGAAACCGATAAAATATATCAACTTGGAAGTTCAAAATCAACTTCTCCGTTTATATTTTTCTGGGATAAAAGTTTAAAAATATCAACTTTCTCTAAAAATCTCACTTGAACTACAAAAAAATGTTCCCACGCACCACTACTCAAAGCATTCCTCAACTCCACACCAAAAGCGTCGCTTTGGTCAGAAAAGCCCACAAAACACTTATGCATAATTCATCCCGCACGCGTTAGGCAATAAACTAAAACAAGCGGCCCAATCTGTTTGAGAACAAAGCCGACTCGGGCACTTCAAATGAACCCATTCTAAACTGAAGCCGTACAAATGCAAAAACGTTCCCCGGTTCGAATCTCTTGAGCTCGAGTTACGCCTTTGTCTCGTGCCCTCGCGATTGTTTCCAAAACTTTCCGAGGTAACTTTTCCCACAGAACTGGCGAGGCAAGGTGGGCAACAGCTGTGGGGATAGCCTCCGTATCAGGCTTATAGAACTGGGGGTTTGGTGGTCTTCGACTGTTTTCTGACTAGCCCAGTTCTAAAAGGGGGCAATTCAACCAGGCCGGCTATGTTGTCTATATGCAATCGGAAAATAGCATATAAAAGCTCCCAAAGACCCCGAAGACCCCAAAACTCCCAGTTTTTGGCATGCTGTGGAGGCTATGTGGGGAGGCGTAACGGCAGAGTGCTCGGCTCGGAACCAAGAGGTCCCGAGTTCGAACCCTGCCATGCCACCTTGTGGCGCCGAATGGCAGCCGCACAGACCCTTGCGACAGTTCCACAAAAATAATTGTGGAACAAATATGTGTATCATGTGAATTTATTTGATTGTTGTAATTTGTATTGATTATTATGTGATACCCTGCATCAATTCAGCCGTATAAAGGCTGCGACTGCACGGGTACTGTTTGGACAATAAACACCACCTATCTTGTGCCCTTGGGAAAAGGCACTTTACACGACTTTCCTGGATGAATGCCTGGCGAACCCCATCTCGTATTAGCCACAAAAGGCAGCCGAATCTTCAGCTAGTTGAAGGCGGCTGCTTCAAAATCAAAGAAGTAGAGAGCTCTGATTCTGAACTGAACACAAAAACTACGAACTAAAAACACTTACCTTAGAGTTTCTAACCCAAGTTTTTAGTCCAGATCCTTGGCTGTAGCGTCGTGTGACGATTTTACAGAGCAGTTCCCGTGGTAGAACGTTCTGTGCAGTGTACCAGAGGGAATTTTAAGCGGGAGAAACACACACAAACCAGAACCGAACTGGCTCGAATCACAACTAAACACTCACTCAGGCAAACACGCCTGTCTCAGGGGAGGTCAAGTGGGGTCACCGCGCAGGCGGACTGGGGAACATTCGGACCGGACGAGTCCACAGCAAAAAAAAAAAACTAGAAAGGTAACATTTGCAAGCAAATGCAAGATGTTTACCTCAGGATGGAGTCACCTACCATTTATACCTTTATTGGGAAGGATGGGTGGAAGCATACTTTGCTTATACTGCTAACTTTTAACTACTAAGATTATACTTATTTATAGAGTAACATTAACTGGGGGATTTGAATAATGTTTTTGCCCTTGTAAGTCCAGGGATGAAGTTAAGTTAAAAATGATTCACTCAGCACACACTCTCATCATGTTTGCAATTAAGAGGAAAGATGCATGTATAAGTCATGTACACATTGAATTTATCTTGACAGCTTTAATTAAACAATTTGAAACCTTACAGTTGTCTTACAATCTTGTTACGCTATTGAAAATTACAAGTACGAATTTGGATAGCATTTTACTTAAATATGGCACTTAACTTTTATTTGACAATCTTATTGCAGGTATGTAGATAATAATTTTGATGAAATTTTATACATTTTAAACTCTAATTGCAAAAAAATGGAGACTATACAATTTGGCTTATATAAAGTACTACAAAACTAAACATGCATAATACATAAAACAAACATGTAACATATACTATAAATCCATACATAATATTTCCATACACTGCGAAGCTAAACATACATATTGAAAAAACTATACATTTCTTACATATACAATGCAACTTAACATACGTATCTAATATTTACGTACTGGAAGGAAATCAGAATGGTACAAGTGTTTTTAGAAATGGTCGCAATCTGCTGTATTGTTCTGTGGATGGCTGGGTCCAGGTCAGTCCGGTTCCTCCCCAGTCAGTTTCTCCTGGACCAAGCTCTGCTTCCTTCCTTACATGAGGTCCAATCTGCAAGATAGAAACAGGAGAGTATGATTTTGTAGCTGATTTTGTATATTTTAAAGCTGATCAGAAACATAGATCACAGAAATTATTTACTGTGACTAAGTCATTCCATACCTGCAATAACATTGTGAGATAAGATTGATGTGAAATTTTGTAAGTAAATCTGTCGAGATTGTCAAAGTGCTTGTTCTTGCATCATTGTCCTCAATTACTAGTACTGTAAGTCTCTTTAGATTCGCGGGGCCTAAAGTTCGCGGTTTCGGGAAAATGGACAATCCGCGGTATTTTTAGATTCGCGATTTCTCCTTGGCTATTTTTCAAAGAAAAATTTGTAAAGTGTATATTTAAAATCATAAAAGTTCCGGCATAAATTTATCTCCTAAAACGCGGCGCAAAAATTTGTTTCGTGCACCGCGCGAGACTGCCGGCGGTAAAGCTGACGATCGATCTGACGCACGTGTAAACAATTTTCTTTGTTCGGAAATAAGCGCTAAAATGCTATTTTCCACGACTACATATCGATACTCTAGTGACGAAATGCATAATCGAAAGAATATATATATTACTAAGCAAATTTATGCCGTCTTCGGCGAGATTTTGAACCCGGAAGTATGCAAAGGTCGCCTTCGGTTTTGTAGGACCACGGTGAGCGTTTCTATCCAGCAAAACAAGAAGAAGAAAAAAACGCCCGCAAAACAGGGCGCAAAAGATAATCAACTAACATTTCCCAGGTACCAGCCGTTATATTTTTCATAAAAATACTTGTAGATATGCCCGATGTTCCCGCAATTTTCAAGCGCCCGGGCGCGCATGGCCGGCGCTCTGACGCATAGATTCGGCGGTACACGGTTGACACGGCCAGTGCCGCAGTATCGCGATTCGGTGTCTCATAATATTATAATTTTTTGACATCAGTATAACTTTAAAAAAATTTGGTACTCAACATTTGCTAAGAATAAAGTTGATTTGCAGTGATTTGTGAATCGCGTGTGTTTGTGTTTCGCTTACCGTCGTGAATGCATGTGGGGAGGGGGGCGCACTTACGCAAAACATATTCGCGGGGAAATAGATTCGCGGTACAAATGTCCCCGCGAATGCCGCGAATCTAAATATACCGCGGAAATTTGTAGACTTACAGTACATAGTATGTAATTCATTTATTTGAGAACCTTTGCCAGTTTTGCACTGGGGTAAGTTTGGAATAGTCCACTTTTGCGTGGGAGGGAAATGGACTGAATATGCTGTATTTGCTCCCATGCAAATGTCGACCTTGTCGGCCTTTCTAGTGTTTTTAGCGTTCTGTCTTGATAACATTAAAAAATCCCCATTGACAGAAAAGGAAGGCCGTTAGAATCACACACGCCCCCTCCCCACTGTGATGACGGATGGGACATATCGATGATGTAATCGATAAATCTACAGAAAAAACGCCAAATGTTCGGTAAATTTCTGCCCAAAATGACCCACACCCGAATATTTTAGAAGTTTTGACGGTATTTTTCGGGCTAAACCCGATATATTGCTTAGTTACGGGATACTGTACAGTACGTAACCGTTTAGGTAGAATGTTTACAAACAAGACCAGCTAAACACGTACGCTTCGGTACGCGTACGCTGTGCACATTTCTACCGGTCAGAATCAATCCCAAACGCTCACAACAACAGTCCCTACTCGTGGAAGCCGTACTTCTGGCCATATTTTACACTGAAGGAGCACAACTCACCGTGGAAGTTGGCGCGCATCTCTCAAGCTGGTTGCGGCGTATGTCCACGGCAGGAGACGCCATGGTTTCGATGTATCTGGGGGGACTGGACACCACCGGCGGCTTCACCTTGGTGCAAGATCACCCACCTTCACTAGAAGAATGTGCTTTCCCGTAAATAAAATCGAAATAGTGGCCGTATCTCGAATGACGCTTCTCATCTCTCTCTCTAAGTGCTCTTTGGTGTGGTGTTTTATTCTCCCTACCCCTCCCGCCTGAATGGCGTGTTCCAAAGGCCGCGCGGTCGTTCACCCGGGGGTCATCGAACCCCCGAATTGGAACGCGATTCTAAAATTCTAAACGGGTTCTAAATGGGTTCTAAAGTTCCATTTGGGGCTTAAAATGCAACTTTTTTCACTCATTTTTTGCCAATAAAATCATATCTTGACATCTATGTTGACCAAAATGACCAAGGTTCAATGTCTTATGTACCGTTCTACCACCTTACCAAATTTCAGGTGTTCCAAGCCAGTAGTTATGGAGATATTGCTGTTTTTATATGTTTGGAGAAGAAGAGGAGGAAGAGGAGGAGGAAGAGGAGGAGGAGGAGGAAGAGGAAACCGAGCAAAAACAATATGTTTACCATTTTCTTCGGTAAACATAAAAAAAACTTATTCTTTTAGTTTTTACTCCAAATCGTTCAGATACAGTTTATGAACGACTAGTTCTAAATAACAAGCATTACAAGGTACTACAATAGTGTATAGCTTTAATTGGACTATAAATGTAATGTTATGGTCGTTACAGTATAATCTTACTTTTCTTGTGTTGTGTTTAAAAATATTAAGCTTAGCTTGATCACCCCTGTACATGCCGACTTCTCCGGAGTGGTATCTCCCGGCGCGTAATACAAAACCCACAACAAAGTGTAAGGAAATCGGGGGCGAAGTTCTTTGATCTCTGTTCATGGGAACGGGCCGAATTAAAAAAAAAAAAGTTGAAGGTCAAGGCATTAAATATCGGGGATAGGCTTAGTCCCTTTGAAATTCTCATCTCCCATGGGCCTACTACAGTTTTTCCAGACATCAAACATTTGAAATCTTGTTACGCGTTAACGGGTGACTAGTTGAACTTGAAGACTGAAGTGAAAATCATACAGTTGCCGACCTTCAAAAACAGCAACGGAAAATTCTTAGTGGAACCAAGGAGGTTAAAAAAGAAACCTCCTTGGTGGAACATGTGTGATAGTGTGATAAATTGTACTTGTCCTACACTTTAGTATTTCCTATATGACCTCCCCCTTTCGTGTTGGTGGCTAGAAGTAGAAGAAGTATTCTCCAAGTTGAAATAGTCAGATGTAACATCAGGGGATTTCGTCCACTAAAGTCGTATACTAGAAGTTTGTCGTACCTTTATCGGACCAACTCCTATGGCATGTTATCTAACGTTACTGGTAGAAGCTACATATTTCTTTACATTTTACAAGTCTCTGCGCGCTGCGATCCCACATCAAAAGCGTCCCCTAGCGGTGCTTTGGCGGTATTACCGCAAGCTTTGATGGCCTGAGAAAAGTTTTGGGGTCACGTCGGGTTGGCCGGCGTCCAAAGTTGTCACCAAAACACGCTGTGCAGACGCACTGATACACTAAACACATGGGTGACGTCAGCACCAGTTGCTGAGATTGCAAATCATGGCATCCATCCAGTAGTCTCTTCCAGGCTCCTACATTGGCTACTGATAGACGGATAACATGCCACCGGGCTTGGTCCTATAGCCTCTACCAGGCTTTGGGAAGCGGCTAGAAAGAGGCTAAATAGACAGATGACATGCCGAGGGAGTTGGCTCGCTAGCTGCAAAATGCACTCTCTAGCCCGGCATGTTATCTCTCTATTTGATGGCGAATGGACACTCCTCTGGCCAATGGACACTCCCTTGCCACCATATGATCTGCTTTAGAGATTACGCAAACTCACCTACTCATTTGATCAAACTGACGTGAGACCCACAAAACGGTCTCATACAAAAAAAAGGCATCTGATTCCAACTTGTCCTGACTTGTACCTGCAAAACATAGCAAACGAGAACAAATCAATAAAAATCAAACTTGAATAGAACGAATCGAAAGCCCGGTTCTTTACACCCGACCCGGAACAGTAACGTGTACGTAAAAACGACATCCGGTACTGACCGATTGTGTAACATGTTTGATTTTTCTCACGTACATCATAGTTCAAGCTCTACGTGTCTACATTACGTAGCCTCTACCAAATTGGCCAAATACAGAGATATCATATTACATGTATATATATGCATGGCAGGGAAGTTGGTCCACTGGAGAGTACATTTTTTTGCGGGCTAGCGGACCTACTCCTACGGCATGTTTAATATCTCTCTATTTGGCCTATTTCTACTCTTTCCAGCCGCGTCCCAAAACCTGGTAGAGGCTATCATGAGTGCCAAACGCGTTACTACAATTTGCGCCCTTCCACATCCAATTGATACCCTTTAAATCCACATGAATCTTCATTTTCCTGTTAATGCCCATGGGGCTAAATGCATACATCAGACTGTGATGTTACATGTACATCATACTGAGTAACATAAAGTACATAGGATACAAGGATAAACGAATAACGTAAAATTATTAGGAACTATTACTCCATCTAACCTACGTATTGAATACTTCTTCTCTCTTTTATACAAATAATGTCCCAATCAGGTTTGTTGTTGACAAGGCGAACCATTTCAGTCATAGCAGTAGCTCCAGAGGTCTATTCAGAGAACGCAGAGACAGATTCTGTTTTAATGTACGCTATTTTAATTAGATCCCAACGGACTAAAACTGCAAGTTAATTATGTAGAGGCAGCATCAAAACGATAAGTTATCGTTTTGATGCTGCTAAAAGTATACCGGTGGTACTAAAAGATACAAGTAGTTTGACACAGCATTAACTTCACGTGGTTCGGGTAACTAGCCTCTACCAGGCTTCGGGAGGCGGCTGGAAAGAGTAGAAATCGGCCAAATAGAGAGATAGCATGCCGGGGGAGTTTGTCTGCTGGGAGAGAACATTGTGCGACAAACTGTTCTCTCCAGCAGACAAAACGCCCCCGGCATGCTATCTCTCTATTTGGCCGATTTCTACTCTTTTCAACCGCCTCCCGAAGCCTCGTAGAGGCTAGTTAAAGGGTGTTACATTCAGGAACTTTGATCTGGAATCAGAGATTCTCAATCCTATAGAAGCAAACATGCGCGATATCGTTTTTAGGGACGTTCTATTTTAGGCGATGGCATCTGAACCGGAGTCTGGTCTATCAACGTCACGAGGATTTTACTAGCTATTACGTAATGTTTAGAGAAAAGTACTAGTGCGGCAATGTTTCACAAAATCCGCGTTTAGCTAAAGGTACTTAGCCTCTACCAGGCTCTGTACTTTCTAGCGGACCAACTCCCCTGGCATGTTATCTCTATATATATTTGGCCGATTTTTACCGAAGTGTTGAGAGGTCGTTAGTCCAACTCGTGATTACAGCCGAGAGTAAACAAACTACGCGGACTGAATCGATTCGATTCTCTCTCGTCTGTAACTTTTCCCACGCTCAGGCATCATATCTGACTACCCACACGTGCGGTACAGCCTCTACCAGGCTTCGCACGGCTTCGGGATGTGGCTGGAAGAGTAGAGATCGGCCAAATAGAGGGATAGTTACGTATGCCAGGGGAGTTTGTCCGCTGGAGAAAACAGTGTTAGAGAGCGGCAAACTGTTCTCTAGCGGACCAACTCCCTCGGCATAATATCTCTCTTTTTAGCCGATTTCTACTATTTCCAGTCGCCTCCCGAAGCCTGGTAGAGGCTACGGTATAGTCTCTGCCAGACTAACTACGCTGGCTATATATACTAAATATAGGATAATATTTGCCAGGGGAGTTTGGCCGCCTTGTAGGTTTGACTGGCCGCGCAGTTAGGAAAGAAAAAAAAAAACCTTCCGCGGACTGACTCACCTGGCCAATTTTACTGTCCGTTTTGCCGAATTCTACGATCCGTAATCCCGTAGAAAGGCCTGGTGGAGGCTACGTGCGGTACACATACGCCGGATAATCAGGCCGAAGTCCAAAGGCAATTAACAGAAGCAATTGTAATAAAGCGCAATTTCGTTAAAATGACTAGTAAAGGCGTTACGCCTCTTAAGCTATTGATTTAATGTGTTGTTCTCAATACCACAAGATAATTTGAAGAAAAGGCCCGAAGCGGAAAGCCTCTCCCAGGCTTTAGAAGAATAAAAATTTGCGAAATAGACACGCACGATATAACATACCCGGTATATGTCAACTAAAGGAGTTATCAGCTTTTATTCGCTATTTGGTCAATTTCTACTCTTCCCAGCCCTCTGAAGCCTGGTTGAGGCTATGCGGCGACTCCGCATACTAGTACCATGGATCTATTATTTGAGATACAATTATCGTGACTACTTACTTACAAACAACCCAGTAATCAACACAAACCCCGACCCGTTCATCTGTACAATGATTAACGTGCTTCTCAATGAAATCAGACCGGCAGCTCCTGTTGAATCGAGCTCTACAAGCTCACGTGGGTTGTTTATGACCTTATCAATAATGTAACGACAGGTTTGGCTTCGTCAGCAATACACATACATAATGCCGGTGGGTCAATCTGGGGTTCCATTGTAGTATGACAAAAGAACGGAGTCGGTGGAACTCGGGAAGGTACATTGTAGTTCACAGGAACTCCCATCATACTAGTGATATGCTAGCCTCCATAGCATGCCAAAACTGGGGGTTTGGGGGGATCTTTGGGAGCTTTTATGTGCTATTTTCTGATTGCATATAGACAACATAGTCGGCCTGGTTGAATTACCCCCGTTTTTAGAACTGGGCTGATCAGAAAACAGCCGAAAAACACCAAACCCCCAGTTCTATAAGCCTGCTACGGAGTCTGCAAGCTCCAAATACACTTATATGCGCCCGAAATATTTCTCCATTAAAAGCGGACTTTCGCTTATTTTCTTTGACATCCAACATTTAACTTTGATTATGTTATGATGCAGTTTACAGAAGTCAATACAAAGTATTTACATTGCTTAATAGTTCTGTCTACCCAAAGCGTGGGGAGGAAGTCGTGTTAAATATTACACAGAATAGAAGGTATACATGACGCTTAGAGAATGATTAACGTTACGGAACGACACGTGTTCTCTTAAGTTCATCTGGTAGCTACTCTCCAAGCAGAGGTTTGGGTTTTAGCCTATTTTTGGCGCATTTATAAGATTTTATCGGGCATTCTTTTTTGCACTGGGTTGGCGTAAAAAAGAAACCAATGCAAAAAAAGAAAGTTCTATAAAAAGCCCCAAAACACGCCAAAAATAAGCCAAAACCCAAACCTCTGCTTGGAGAGTATCTGGTAGCTACAATCACTGTGCTGCTTGGTTAGCGATACAAGTACTTACTTCGGGTTCAATTTACCTTCATTTGCACTAAGATAATAAGATATCTGGTAAGCTAAATAATTACTGTAGAAATACAAGTGTGATGTACTAGATGATGTTATTTATGTATATGCCTTACTTTAACTGTTTATTATTGCTTCTATGTTACATCTAATGTAATGTATTTGGTGTGCACGCTATCAGCATACTTGCTGCCTAGTGCACACCTTGTATTGTTGTGTCACAAGTTTGATTGAATAACAATAAAATATCTGGGAAGGAAGCTTAACGTTGACCCAATAAAACCAAGTTTATTACAAATCATCAAAGACTTTTCTTAACTTCTTCATAGATCAGGGCACAACTTGAGAGAGTCGAATATAAAGTTGATTTGAAAATCTGTCTCTGCAAAGTGCACAAAACGCCAAGCGCCTGTCACCTAACATTCAATTATGTTCTAAAGCTGTTTTCGTGATTAAAAAAAAGTAGCACAGCATTTCTTCAAGTCATAAATTATTTCCTAAAGTGGCTAAGTTTATTTAGATAAACCAAGTACTGCAGTAGCGAACAACAAGATGTTTTTTGAATGGACGCCATGACATCAACAAAGGGCACTATACCCATAAAGACAAGCGCATACCACTACCCTTCATGATGTTAAAGCTTTTTTTTACAAGGCGATACAAAAAGTAGCAAAGGATTTCTTCAAGTCATAAATTTTAAGGTGTTAAGGTCTATTTAAATGAGTATTGTACTATAGTAGCGAACGACAAATTATTTTGTAAATGGCGCCATTATATAAACAAAGGGCACTATACCCATAAAGACACCACTACCCTCCATACAAGGCGATACAAAAAGTAGCAAATGGTTTCTTCAAGTCATAAATTTTAAGATGTTTAGATCTATATATATATTTAGATCATTATTGTACTAAAGTAGCGAACGACAAATTATTTTTCAAAGGACGCCATTATATAAACAAAGGGCACTATACCCATAAAGACACGCTCGGCAGAGCAACGGGTTGAATTAAGGTCAACGTTCGCTCAGTTTACCTTAAATCTTCACTAGAAAGAAGTCAGGGCAAAGTGCGAACTGTTTGGAGAAATTGCAGGGTAGAAATTAGAATTAACCTCTGTAGCAGGCTTATAGAACTGGGGGTTTGGTGGTCTTCCGCTGTTTTCTGATCAGCCCAGTTCTAAAAAACGGGGGTTATTCAACCAGGCCGGCTATGTTGTCTATATGCAATCAGAAAATAGCACATAAAAGCTCCCAAAGACCCCCAATCCCCCAGTTTTTTGGCATGTTATGGAGGCTAGGGTAGAATATAGTAAGAAGGAAGGACAGGAATGTCACTGTTGGTCGCAAAGCGACTTGGACGTGAGGGTCTGGGAGACAGAACCTCCTAGCCAATCAGAGCGCACTTTGGTTCGCTCTAATCCCAGGTCTACAAATAATACTACAAGTATGACATCACAAACACGCAAACCGTCAACACAGATGGACTACACAACTGGAAAGGTTAAAATTTGGACTTCACGACTTTATTTAGAATTTTTTATCGCTGTGAACGATACTTTTCTTAACTTCTCCTGGTCGGAGCGGACGCCCGTGTGTGAGAGTCGGCGGCACATTCCTCCATTCGCAGGCACCAGCCATGGAAGCCTGCACCCAATTGGTGGACACTGCAGAAGGCAAAAACGAGAAGAAACATCACAAAAAACGAAGCTAGACTTCTAAAAATACATACAGCTATCTATATTCTTAATGTGTTAAGCTGTTGAAAGGTATTAATATTGTAACACAGACAAACAGACGCAAGAAACGTCCGAGGAAAGGCGGCAGCCCGGATTGTACTCAGGCAGAAATACGATCGCAAAGACTCGACGTAATTGCCCCCTTCAGATCGGCACAAAATCCCACACAAATCGCCAAATACGCCGCTTTTCTCCAAACCAACGCCGCTGACACTAGGCTTGCTAGTTCTAGAATATACTAGCGTCAAGAAAGTGCAAAGAAATGGCAAGTTTACAGCAAAATAAGGCGGAAAGCTGTGAAATATCCCGTGTTTGGATTTGAAGCCGCGCAGCTAGCAACAACACCCTTTGTGCAGCTTGCGAAGCGGCGCTGTCTGCTTGGCAAAGACCCGCGTTTCCGCCCAAATATCCAACAATCACGGCCAAAATACGGCACACACAGCTACAGACAGCACCCCTGGTATAGCACACGTCTTGTAACGGGTAGAAATTGTGTTTTATTCGCTGTTTTCGGCGAAATTTGTACCATAGAAGGTCAAAAGGGTGGATGCAAATATGGCGACCGAGAAGGGGATGACGCGATGGCAGAGCGCCGTCCACAATCCAAAATAAATATTACCACAAAATTCCACTTTCTCGGCACAACAGCTGGCTAAAACTGATATATGTTGATCTGTGCATGTCCTGGAATAATTTAGAAGCCAAATTTTTCGGAAAAGTTGCCGGATTTTGCGAAATTCGGGAAAACCTTGCGGATTTGTAGCAGCAGGAAATCGACCTTAACGACCAGAATGTTGACGCGTCACGAAACGCCGTAGTTCGCCCAAACCTCGACTTTTCCGGGTTTTTACAAACTTCCTCAACATCAATTTCATCAAAACTGTGACAAAGTGTGCAGCTTGATTAATCCTTTCAGTTACCATATGTGTGTCTTCAGCCAAGTCAACAGAATTTGAGAAAACGACGAGATTTATGAAGGAATTTTCCATAGCAGCATTCAAGAGACAAATTGACAGATCTCTGGGTTGAATATCATTACAACACGTAAAGTTTTCGGCGCTCAAAAATCGCCGCCAAAGCCGACCCAGGCGGGTCAAAACCTGCCTATATGTCACCATTTTGTCCCCCTCTAACCCACAACGACGTTTTGGGTGAAAATTCAGATATTTGGGGGAAATTTGGGATTTTTGGTGGATATAGCTGTGCAGGGCAAGATGGCGGACGAGCCAAAGTGTGTTTGTTACCCTGTGTTTTCGCCCACCGTTTTCCAACCTAAAACCCATCGGCACTCTGCCTTGTGCCCATACTACTAGCAGAGGTATTCAGCTTTCGGGGTAAAATACTAAAAACCGCGATCCCTACTGTAATAGTAAACACAACACAATTATAGTCGGTATATAGTGTTTTCAACCCCCTACCAATCGCCGAAAGTTGGTTCGCATTTCGCCAACATCAAGGGAATAGTCCTAATTCTTTCTCGCCAGGAAAGCTAAAAATCTTGCCCTTACGACAGCACAAGAAGGAAGGCTATAAGTAAGAGGAGAAAGCCACAAGAAACCGGTACATACCGACAAGGAAACACAGCTGGCTCTCAGGTCGGCCATTTTCGTCCATGTGTTTGTGTGTGTTTCCTCCGAGGTCCGCAGCCCGGGTATTTAAATCCTTGTAGCCGCGCCCCTCGTATCACACGCAGACTCACACGGCCCTAGCGCACGTAACCAGCGTAGTGTCGTCTGCTTAGGTTTGAATCCCATTCAGTCCACAACCGCTGCGCGTCGCCACGTCGTCTGTTGCTGCCTATTACTTCTCTCTCGGTAGCAGTCAGCTAGTACAGCCAATATGTCTGATTCGGCCGCGTCACCAGCCAAGGCTAAGAAGGCACGGAAGCCCAAGGCGCCAGCCAGCCATCCAAAGTACGATGTTTTTTTAAACGTTTTCTTGAATTATAGTAGTGGTATTTTTCAGAGTGTTTGTGTTTTTTTTCGCTGTTTGGTTTCTTCTCTTTTTTTTTTTCAGCCGTTCTTGCTTTTTTTCCATGAGCGGCATGCTAGCTGTTTCCGTGTTTGCATTATCACTGCTTGGTTTCAACTGGACGTTTTCTTAAATTATGTTTTTTTTTTCAGGTTTTTTGTGAGTTTTTCTTTGGCGCTGTTTGGTTTCTTTATTCTTTTTTTTTCTTCTTCTTTATTCAGCCGTTCTTGCTTTTTTCCCCGTAAGCGACATGTCAGCTATTTCCGTGTTTGGATTTAATATCACAGCTGTTTTCCGGAGTTAAAAATACAACCTCGCTATTTTCGGGTTTTCTTGTCGATTTTGCTGATACGTATGCTTTTTATGCGGTTGGATTGGAAGTCGTGAATTTGCAGATCATGCTACGAATTTTTCATTTTTAAAACCGATGTAGTAATGGTGTCGAAAGAATGTTTCAAATACTTAAGATTGTAGTTTATTCCCATCCATGGCTATTTACGAGGCCAATTTTCTCTCTTACAAATTGATTTTAAATCAAATTAATTTAGCAAGGTATTGATTTGAACATCGATTATTTGTAATTTGATTTTTTTTAATGTTGATGTGTTCTTTTTTTCTTTTTTAACGATTATTGCTCATTCAAACTTCAGTTATTGATATGGATATTGAGTAGTGGTAACTTCCGACTTTGAACTGACAAACCTTTTTTTTTCCGTCTTGTAGGTATAATGAGATGATCAAAGCAGCCATCTCCAACCTGAAGGAGCGCGGCGGGTCTTCTCGTCAGGCCATCCTTAAGTACATCCTGGCCAACTACAAGATCGACAACGCCAAGCAGGCCAACGTGCATCTCAAGCTGGCGCTCAAGCGCATGGAGAAGTCAGGTGAATACTGAATACAAACGCTTCTTGTAAACAAACGTTAGCCTCTGAATTGAAAGTTAACTTTTGACCTGCAGAGGGCAGTACAAGTCACAGTGTAAAGTTTGACTTTTCGGTGACATTTTGTGATGGCTACGCATTTGATTTTTAATAGCGCAAAACCCGAATCTTTTAGGAAGACGATTATTTGCTGTAGCATGTTGTTTTTTGGCACGTTGTCAAATCTGTATCCCCTTTTTGTCCGGATCCCTAATAAGGAATTTACAGGCCATTGACCTTGAACTTGACCTTGTTTTACAGGTGACCTGAAGCACGTCAGGGGCAAGGGCGCGTCCGGGTCCTTCAAGGTCGGCAAGGAGGAGAAGCCCAAGGTCAAGAAGGTGAAGAAGCCAAAGCCAGCCAAGAAGCCAGCGGCCAAGAAACCGAAAGCCAAGAAGGCCAAACCCGCCAAGAAACCGGCTAAGAAGGCAGCCAAACCCAAGGCCAAGGCCGCCAAGAAGAGTCCCAAGAAGAAACCAGCCGCCAAGAAGGCAGCCAAGAAGACGCCCACGAAGAAACCCAAGGCAGCAAAGAAGCCAGCGAAGAAGGCCACAAAGACCAAGGCGAAGAAGACAGTAAAGAAGACGGGGAAGAAGTAATCAAATGTGGACATTTTTGAGCCGTCGTCACTTCGTTGTATGAAGTGGTCGCTGTACTGTAGACTTTCAAGTGTATATATATATTTGCATACGCGATGTGGACCGACCAAGGACATAGATGGCCGATTATTTTTATCCGGTAGAGTGAGTGAGTGAGAGTCGTCAGTCATCAGATGTTTTATTTTAAAGACAAAAACCGCTGAAGGTTGTTATTTACAGATTTGACTGTATTGTCTATTGTGAGCACAGATGTATCTGGTAGGAAGAGTAGATATCAGTGTCAAGAGAAAGTACACAAATCTTATTTTCTAAAGTTGTGGGAAATGTATTAGCCTCTACCAGGCTTCTGGAAGCGGTTGGAAAGAGTAGAAATCGGCCAAATAGAAAGACAACATGCCAGGGGAGTTTGGTTCGGGATCGGCAAACTGTTGTCTCTAGCCGACCAAACTCCCCTGGCATGTTGTCTTTCTATTTGGCCGATTTCTACTCTTTCCAGTCGCCCTCCGAAGCCTGGTAGAGGCTAGAAAATGCATATGTTATGATTCTCATTACAATCACTATGTAAATGTTAGGAACACACGTTTCCTATACTGGTCGTCTTGTATGTGATATTGTTGCGAGCGGTGCTGTATTTATTTATGGTAGTCCGATGTCAGAACTGGGAGGTGGACCAATGGAGTAACGTGCGTGTATCAAAGATGAAATAAAATTTTCATGGAGATCTTGAGATGATTTGTTTCTAGAGTGTTTTGATAGCTTTTTTTAGTTTTACTTTCTTCATGATTCACCACAAAACAAGGCTCATGAGAGCCACTCAAAATGTTTTGGGTTACGGTACAGGCAGCGAGGACAGATGTTTGTTGATCTTAGACTTGAAAAGTTTGAGGTTATACCAATGTGGGAAACAATCACGTGGTAGCCTATCCCAAAGTGATGTTCTAGGAAAGAAGCTTTCAGCGTGGAACTTCCTCCTAAGAGGTGGTGAATGGAGGAAGAAAGGGTGATTTGCTTCAGTGGAAGTGGCAAAACGTGTCCTTGTTGAGAATGTTCGAGGTGGAGGCACTAGCGAATGAAGTTCTTGCTAGTGTCTGAAGACGATTGCGCTAAAACCTCGTATCGCAAAAGAACCCAACACACTTATCAAGAAAAGTGGGGGTGACCCGGTAGGTTGGCATGGCTATATAGCACTAGTATATACGCGAACAGTGGCGAAGCCGCATTGCACTTACGCACATGCTTCATCACCTCAGCTGAGGGTCACAAAAGAAATCAAAACAAAGAAACAAAGGTAGAAATTCCTGCCGTACGTATACATTTGTAGTACAGTAAAATGATATCGTTCATGGTCTCCACCAGACTCCTTAATTAGCAGTCTGAAGAAATATAGCAGAAATCGACCTAAAAGAATGTGGCTGGCCAGGGGAGTTGGCCGGCCGTAGAGGGTCCAGTTTATTTTAGGCCGATTTCTACTATTTATTCAGCCTGCAAAGGAGTCTGGTGGAGACTACATCGTACAGCCGAAATGTAAAGAGGATAAGAAGGCCAATCTGCAGGCAGAAGCCGGCCAGCAACCAGTTTATCGGCCAACTACTAGTATAGTGTCTTGCCCCTGGAGAAATGTGCTTGAAGATAATATAAACGCATGTTCGCTGGAGCGGACGGCTTCATGTATTGTATGCACACAACAGCTGATGGCTGACCTGTGACCTCACTAAACCGACGCCAATCCGTTCCCATGGGGACAAAATATCACAGCGGCACTACAACTGTCAGCCGCAAGGTGGCGTAGTGACGATTTGAAGTCTATTGAGTAGTCAGAATCCAGAATGTCAAATGATACGAAACGCTATACAGTAGTACCTTATGTATATGGCTAGTATCATTTAAGTACATGCACTTTTGCTTTGTTCTCTAGCAAGAATTATACCATCTCTCTTAAGAACTTACCTGTTATCATAACACAGTTGTTCACGAAAGGATCGTGCTCATATTTCCACGTCTCATGCTACTAAGTATTTCTTTGCGGTCCCGCCTGAGCCTGAAACCGCTAATATACTACATACCACGTCAAAACACAACAGCAGATTTTTTTCATCCAGGTAATGGATACTGCTTGGCCAACTTGCTTATACCGTTTTGAAATTTGATTTAGCCTGGGTGCCAGACCCATAGGCATAGCACGCTGGACCCAGTGTGCACACTGAGATACTTTCGGTCCAGTGTGCTTTGGGTCTTAGCCTCTACCAGGCTCCGGGAGGCGACTGGAAAGAGTAGAAATCGGCCAAATAGAGAGATAACATGCTAGGGGAGTTTGTCTGCTGGGCCATGGGAGAGATCGGGTGCGGCAAACCGTTCTCTCCAGCAGACAAACTCCCCTAGCATGTTATCTCTCTATTTGGCCGATTTCTACTCTTTTCAGCCGCCTCCCGAAGCCTGGTAGAGGCTATAAGGGTCTGGCATCCAGGCTAATTTGATGCTGTCTTACAATCACCGAAAGATCTGCTTGGAGATTATCCTTGGTGAGACCCCGCCTTCCGGATTAGTCACCAATCCCCTGGGGCGTCCTGGGTGCTTGAGATAATCACTTTAGATCTTATCACTTATGAGTCGGATTATCGGTTCTAAATCCCCTGCTGTTTCTTATCGATAAACCCTACCGATTTCAGAACCCGCCTCTGTTTATCACTGGTCTCCACCAGACTCCTTTGCAGGCTGAATAAAGAGTAGAAATCGGCCCAAATTTAGGCCGAAAAGGGTTTAATTGGTCAGAAGAGTTGGCCGGCAAGAGAGGGTCCATTTGCCTGCAGGACCAATTAAATTACTCCCCAAGCAGAGGTTGTGGGGAATGATCGTTACCTTTTTATATATGGCCGTTTTTTTTTCCTGATCCCCACCCGTCGGTGGCTAATGGAGCTTCTCTGGCTAATGGATATTGCCTGGCCAATTTGATACTGTCTTTTTGCCACCGAGAGGGATCTGCTTGGAGATTACAATTAAATCCCCTTTTACCCTAGGGCCGATTTCTACTACTAGTATTTATTCAACCTGCAAAGGAGTCTGGTGGAGACTAGTTCTGTTCATCATAGATAGGTTCATGCTCTAACTTAGTCTAAGAGCTCTACAGCACCATTGCATGCTAATGGTGCCCCATTGATACTTTGTAGCCACCATTGGCTCGAAACCAAAGATGATGAAGTACAATGCAAGGAGTTTTTTCAAAAACCCTGACAACAGTATGATTACAACATTCTGAACAAGAACAAAAACTGGGTTATTTTTTACCCATTGAACTTTCAGAACGAAACGCCAAGAATGTTAAAAATCTAAGCAACAAAACGTCTCCACGTTGAATTTACACCTCCTTGGAGACGATATAAAGAAAATTGTAGCGTCCTGTGCATTATGATCTACAGGAAAGGCGCACCCTGTCACACCCACCCGAAACAATGGACTCTACCACACACACGTCATCGTCTGATGCTTAATTGTAATTGGTCTATCACTCCCGGGGGACTAGCGGAACGTGCCATTTTGTAGGGGTGGCCAGTTGTAAGAAAACCGTTCTATCACAATCTACGTATCGTATATTTTTATCGAAAGCTCTCAGGTCTTATAAGGTGTGTAGATAGGAGTGAAGTGAGGTAATATCTTGATGAAAAAGAGGTTTATTTATAACAAAAGTGTCCGCGAAAAATGGACTAGTCCACACTAATCATGTTGTTGTATCGTCTGCTGTCAGGCGACTTTCACTCCCCACAGCAAAACGCGGTCACTTCCTTGTTGGAGGCACACACTAGTACTCTGACAACCACGCTTGTTTCGGTTCCACGAGGAAAGAGCTCAACTCTACGGCAATGGCGGGTTTGAAAGGAACATTCTGATGCAGCTTGGAGGTTTTTCTTAGTGCACCTGTTATAGTACCGCACGAATAGCAGAGTATATAGTGTAGTCTGAGTCAGAACGAACGAATATAGCACAGCCACCACCACGGATTTTCTAGCTCGCGTGTTTCGCTGGATTTTGGATTAACTGTCGAAAACATGGGTACAGAGGACCCAGAGCCGGAGCTAAAATTCGAGGGGTTCCTCACCAAGCAGGCCAAAATGGTAAGCACACACCCCTTTTTTAAAACCACTGTTTTTAGGTTATTTGTTTAACGTAAGCCCACCGACCTTACAACTTTTTTCCCAACCCGGAAGTAAGGCGAATATGCATTAATGTTTGGCGCCTCAGGCGCTATTCGAAGTAAACATCTCGGCGTTTCCCACGAATGACAAGACGACTGATATTTCAACAGTCCGAGCACGCTACAGCCGTCCATTTGAACGTGAGCTGACTCGAGATTGCCTTTTTAGCCCCGTTCTAAAAACGAAGGTAATTCAACCAGGCCGGCTATGTTGTCTATATCAGTATATGCAATCAGAAAATAGCACATAAAAGACCATGAAGACCCCCCAAACCCCCGCTTTTGGCATGCTATGGAGGCTAACTAACAACTAAACAGTAAAATTCATCCAAACAAGGAAAAGAATCGGCCACTGTAGAGATAATTTGCCTGCAAAATTAAACCCTACGATGTACCCACTCCCCTGGCCAGTCAGGCCCTATTTTTGCCAAATATATTATACCATCCTGACCCCTTTAATTAAGAAGGCCTGGTGGAGGCTATTTTGCCGAATTGCACCACCCTTTTAAACCCCTATAGAAAAGCCTGGTGGAGGCTACGCTGTTTTGCCAAATATATTATACCATCCTAACCCCCTTTAAGAAGGCCTGGTGGAGGTTATCCTGCCGAATTGTACCACCCTTTTAAACCCCCTTTAGGAAGGCCTGGTAGAGGCTAGAATAATTTTGTTGGGATAAACCAGTGGGTTGTGATTTCAGCACTGTCTGTACATTTAAGTTTGCCAATTTTACAGACTGCTGAT
This sequence comes from Branchiostoma belcheri, assembly GCF_001625305.1. NCBI lineage: Eukaryota > Metazoa > Chordata > Leptocardii > Amphioxiformes > Branchiostomatidae > Branchiostoma > Branchiostoma belcheri. The sequence goes on from NW_017802602.1 coordinate 844,818, forward strand.
TTGAAATGATATGCATAACTGAAGTTTCATTTCCCCTGATGTCCCACGCATCGGTTAGTTTTCATAGTAAACAAGAAATAACATGCCTGTTCATCATTAATTGTATCCCTTGCCAAAAGGATGTACATTTGTACACCGTATATGAATTGTATAGAAATGAATAATATGGGGATTTCCCTAAATGTTTCAATATCAATATTTTTCTGTTAGAATATTCTTCAATCAGTGACTGTTTTTGAAAGGTAAAATCACGTACTTTCAAATTTTCGGTGTCCACTGTACACCTTGATCATGGAGGTACATGATTTTACCTGATTGAAGAATTTTCTACTAACTGTTAATTCTACGTGACTGATGAACCTCTTCAACTATATTTTTCTACCTTCTATAATTCTATAGATTTAGTTCATGAGTTTGATTTTGTCCAGGAAACAGAAATCTTCAAAATTTGTCATGCTGTCTCATGCTTCACTGGTCACAAGACTTAAGAGAAACTTAATCTAGTTCCTCTTTTGTCTCTGAAGGTCTTTTGTTGTATCTTACTATCAGGAAGTGACTTCTGGGTTTTTCCCCACCAACATTACTATTATTGCGTCAGTTCTTGGTTTTCCCCTTGAGTAATTGAAAGGGGGGCAATGTTAAATCTTAAAGATTTAATAGATTCTACGCTTTTTTTTAACAGGCACTGGTATTTCACAGTTTGAAAATGCCAAATTGGCTAGACATCCAATAGGCCACTGTAGCCAATATTGGATACTGTCTGGCCAATTTGAAAGTGTCTTGGTGGTTGGTTACAACTTTCCCGAAAAATTTCTACTTGGATATTATGTTCAATAATACATTTGCAAAAGAATATTGAAGAAAGGAATGCAGTAATGCAAAAATTATCTGACAGAATGTCATACTTCAAGAGGAGTAATGAAAAATTTGAAATGACTGATCTGATGTTGGTTTTTTTCCCTTGAGCTATTTTATGTCAAGATTTGATAGATGTCACACTTTTGTTCACTAGCAGCTATTTCATACACGAATTGAAAGAGGATATTTGTCATAATTATAATTGAAGTGGAAATGTCACAGTTGAAGAGGAGCAATCGTTGTTGGAATTGTAAAGAGATAGTCGAAATGATTGATATGAAATGTTCCTTTCTTATGTTGGGTGGTCTGTCATTATCAATAATTATGTCTTCTGCTTCCTCAATCCAGAAACTGAAGACGCCCAAGAAGTACTTTTTTGTTCTGAAGAACAACACACTCAACTACTTCAAGTCGTCTTCAGACTTGTCGGTAAGTATGGTTGAGAATTATACTAATTTGGAAAATATCTTGGGAAACAATTCTTCCTCAAGCGAGTCAGTGAGTGAGTCAGTGTGGGAAATTCCTGAAAATTGGAAACAATTTTATAAGGAGTAGCTCTGAAACTGAGCATTCAAGAAAAGGGTGCATTAATTTAAGTGACAATAATTCTACTGCTCCAATTTCAGCTGTTCAAAATAACAACAGAGGAAGGTTCCTAATGTGCATATATACAAAATGTGATGATACCAAATTGTAACTTAAATCTACACATTTAAATTTTTGTAGACTGTATTTCCAAATTTTGCTTTTGAGGCCCAAAAATGTGGACTTTAAACAGGTGACACTTGATATTGCAAGAGAGGCAGCAAATATTTGACAAAATCCCGAGCTAAGGAATGCAGCCTTTGGACCTATGTTTGTGCTTGTCACAATGTTTCAGGTTCTAAATGCAAGTTGCTATTTGTCCAATTCTACTTTACTTCCACATAGATGTTTGCAAATTGACAGGTGAAAAAGTGAAACCAAACTGTTCAGTTCCCATGTTTTTAAGGAAGAGATGCAGAAGTAAACAATCCTGTAAAAGAGAAACTCACATTGCATATCAAAGGTGTTGGTCTAAGGAAACACAGTAAATACTTAACGTTACAGTTAGCCCTAAAGGACAATTATTAACAGTTCCTGAAACTCTAGAATAATGTTTGTACCTGTAAGATTTCCAATAAGATTCTTAAAAAAAACTGTACACAAAAAACCTGTAAAATCTTTAAATTCAAATGAAATAGGCTATCCTATAATGTCACTTGACCATTTTCCCCATTCATATCTAATTCATTCTAATCTGAATGTTATATTGATAATGACAATGAAGTTTCTTGCATATCCATGCCTATCTGGGGTTAAATACATAAAGTTAGATACCTAGAGTTTGATAAAAAGATATTCTTCTTGCGAATTTATCATGAGTTCTTTTATATCGATATAAAATATGATTATGTAAACAAATTAACAGTGCTTCATGATTATATCGAAATAACAAGTTTATTTTATTTCCCACAGGACGAAAATCTCCAAGGCACGGTGGATTTCACCCAGGTGAGTCTATATAAAATATTGATCACTAAGAGAGTTTGTATCACAGTACAGGGCTCAAAATTTATTTTTGGGAATACATATAGGTGCACGGATGCACTCAACCTACAAAATTGAGTGCAGAAATTTTTTTGGGGTGCAT
>NW_017802602.1:847417-858289 GCF_001625305.1 Branchiostoma belcheri
TAACAAAGTAGTACACAATGATTTTATTTCTGAAAATAGTTTCATCAGGTTTGTATAGGATACAGGGAATTTTTCTGGCACTTAAGAATATGTTGTTTAAGTAGTACATTTTACATTTTTTACATTATAGTATGTACACCTACCAAAAATTGGGGTGCACTGGTACACCCACAGAAAAAAAATTGGGCACACAGCTCCAATTTTGGGTGCACTGCCACTAAGGTGCACATGCACCCAGTATTTCCAGCCCTGTAGCCCTAAACGCTGTGAAAGTCATTACAAACTGCATGCCGTACCTCATTTGTGGTCGGCGCAGAATTCCAGTCTGGATTATTCATGAACTCATGTCTGCATCAAGGTCAGATGGAATGGATGTGAGTCAGTGTGACACTGGAAGGTTAATTTGGCCATCGATGCTTGTTTCATTCCTCATATATAACATACAGTTATATGCAGTAAATAATTATGGTTGTGAACATAACTCTGAGTAATTTCTCTTACACAGTTGTGTGTACTGCTGTATGTGACACTGAACCAAGCGCTGACAGCCTTTTTTGCATTTTTGAATTTTGCAAGACATGATCATGAGTAATTGCATGTCTGACTAATCCACAGAATCCCCTCAGTTAATGATCATATGGTGTATGTGACCAGGCCATTAGAAGCAGACCTTTTACAGCAATAAACAGCATGTCGGCAGAACCTACTGCACCTGCGCAAACCCCCCATTTTTCACGGTTTTCTTTGGATGTTTGGTCAACGTTGCATCAGAATTTTGCCTGTTGCAGACAATAGTTTTTCTGACATAACATTTAGAAGCTACAGACAGAGTAATAACCTTATAATAAGTTATATACTCGAATACGACCTTATATGAGACATTCTGCAAAACTGCTATACACAACACATTACGGGTTTCGCACAGGTGCAGTACGTTCTGCCGACGTGCTGCAATAAGGCTAAAAAGGCCTGATTACACCTTACGAAAAAGGGCATGCAGACCATCTAAAAAAATTCTAATGTATGTGACCAGGCCTTTATAGCAGCTGAGCATTTTTACAGCAATAAACCAGCCTGAGCAGCATAGATAGCTGCTCTCAGGTGGTGAGTGTGTGTGTGTGTGTGTGGCAGGTGATAGTACAGACCCCTGCTGATGACCATTATGGTAATGTGGGTAGAGCTCAGATGGGATAGGGGCACTCTCACACACCTAACAATGGGGGTAATCACTACCCTGTGATAAAACATGCATATTTCACTACAGCTAGGGAAACCCTGGAGGGCTGACACTAATGCCATGCATTTAGACAATAAAAGTCATGCAATTTTACGATTGACTTCTAGCATCATTTTGTATAATACATGTACTATATAATAGCAGCAAAATTTTATTCAACATTAGGCCACACCAATTTAATTTGTTGGTTCTCGGATTCGCCTCTTCGTTTTTTTTCTGATTTTCAACAAAAAAAAATTGATTCTGGTCCTGAATCAACTGAAAAATGCTCATGTTTTGCCCCCAACAGTTGAGGAAAGTCCTTTTCTTCCTAGCTGTTACAGTTATTTCATAATTCAATGCAGTGGTATAATTAAAAGTTCAAAATTTATTGTTTAAATTTTGAACCAGCCTGGTGTGTTGACTTCATGGCTCCTATCGTACCATTTTGGACCATAATAGGATGCCTAGGCCTGTTTTTATTTTTTCTCGCCCGGCCGCTCCATTATTTTTCTAGAAAAATCCGTTAACCAAGAAATTAAATTGGTGTGGCCTTACACAATAAAAATTGTGCAATTTTAAGACAGACTCTCTTGTAGTATCATTTTGTAGCAAATTATATTCAATATTATAACTCCATAGCACAAAATGGGGAAATTTGAAAGTCATTTATACTCTGAGCTGACCTTAATGCCATGCATGTAGACAAAAAAAGTCATGCAATTTTACGATTGACTTCTGGCATCATTTTGTATAATACTATATAATAGCTGCAGCAAAATTTTATTCAACATTATATAACTACATAGCATAAAATGTGGGAAAATCAAAAGCCTGGGCTATAAATTTGCCTGTTAAGATTTCAATTAAGATTAGGAAGCAATAAGTACATTAGATTTTGTCTGTTTATTGATGTACTCAGGTTTTGCAATAAAAATTTTGACACAATGTAAAATGATGATGGATGATAAAATGATATCTATGTATGAGGATTAAACAAATAAGTGTTAATATTATCATAAAAGTTCATCTGTGTTGGTAGTAATTATCGCAAAACGTTGAACTTTATTCCAACACACTGAGAGATCGATCAAATTTTCAGCGACCGCTGTCACCTTCATCAGGATAAATAAGTGTTAATAACATAACTCAGTAACATTAACAATGGACATTTGAGATATGTTAAAAAATATCAGATCAATTCCATGGATCAGAGCTTTAACTCTCCACACCACACTAACAATGGACATTTGAGATATGCTGAAAAATATTAGATTAATTCCATTTAAGAGCTTAGCCTCCTTTATCTGTGTGCTAATAGTACAGGGCTTTGCTTGTAAACGAGTTCTGTCATGGCCAATCAATCAAATAAACATTACTGGCAGATCCTTATCAGAGCTACACTCCTCCCAGTGATAGCATGTCGGCAGAGCGTACTGCGCCTGCGAAAAAGCACCTTTTTTTAATGGTTTTCGTTGGAATTTTGGTCAACGTTGCATAATAATTTTGCCTGTTGCAGAAGATATCTTTTCCCATGCACTGATGATAACATTTGGAAGCTACAGACGAGATGTCAACCTTATATGTGCAATTAAATGTGACCTTATATGAGATGTTCTGCTGAAGTGCTATGTACAATACATTACGGGTTTCGCGCAGGTGCAGTACGTTCTGCCAACATGCTCCCAGGGACAGTTCTTTCAGTCACACACTGTCCTGATTCTAAAGGCATATCCATCAATAAATCTGGTATTTCTTGTGTTTTCATCCACAATCATTCCGGCAACAAAAGAAATCTAAAATAATTTTGTTTTTTGTCATTTTTCAAGGTCCAGTCGGTGAGGAAGCTGGCAAACCATGCTGACGGTCTGACGTTCCAAATCACCTTAAAGGGAGGAAAGATCCACACACTGGTGAGATGAACAGTATTGTACATAATTATGTCAATGACTAAAACTTCCAAATCACAGCAAAAGGGAGGAAAGATCTACACACTGGTGAGATGAACACTCCATATGTTAACAGTAGTACATTGTATATGACATTTATGTGTGAACTTGATTATGTAAAACACTTAAGTTCACCTTATAACTAAAGGGAGGAAAGATCCAGACACTAGTGAGATTAACAGTCTAAAATCATTGTTTATGGATTTGACTAAAATGCTACTGTATACACAGTGGTATCATTTTTCTCTTGAACAATAGAAATTTGTCTGCTCCACCAATATCTATTCCCATGGGACAACAGCTATTACAACAGAGCAAGGCATTCATCATAATCTTCAGTTCAATGACTTAACATACTAGTATACTATCCTGGTTCAGCCCTATGCTTTTCATAATGCTGTTTTCTCTCAGAGTCTCTTAAAGAGGTTTGGTCTCATATTCTCCAATAAAATACTGTTTCATATCCATACAAAATATTGATCTTTGAAAGAGGATGGTAACAATTTAACTTAGATTCATGAAATATTTATCAAAGCAGTGATTTCTGCCATAATGACTCAGTCTACAAAGCCAAAACTTCCAGCAGATACTTCAGCTAAGTTGTAAAATGTTATGACTATTACATTAGCAATGCATTTATCACTAAAATATCTGTAAAATATTTTATAAACGTGACATCAATCAGATTAATGTTACTGTAATTTACTTTATGTTCACGGTAGCAAAAGTTCACAGTCTGAGAAAAATGGACATGTTCACGGAACTATATATTCGGTGACAGGTGCAGAAAAAAGAAAGTCCAGGAATTATTTGTTAACTGTAATAATAAGTTCACGGTACAGAAGTGACAGTGAAAGCAGTGAAGATAACAGTACACACACACACACACTCACTCACTGTCCGGTTTATCGTCTGTTCTTCCAAGGACATTATACACAGATAATGTCCTTGGTTCTTCCCAGTCTTCTGAGGGTTAGACGTGCTTGCACAATTCTTCTGCACAATAGTACAGTGAAAAAAAATCAGGAATTACAGTATACATCCATGTCTCTTATTGCTAAGTTAATTGGACGTCTGCTGCCTTTTGCTTATGAATAAATCATCACTCAGGAATATGACTGAGATAAAAGGGATCAGTTTTTGTAAAATTGATGATGAAAATGATTGACTTTGACAGAATAGTCTGTTGGCTGGCCTGCAAATACCTTTTTTTATTCTAAACTACATGCAAACACTTATGTCTTAAGTATGTCTTATCATGTTTTATATAGTTAGTATAGACCAAAACTCGTAACTTAAATCAACAGTGATTGTTTCATTTGATTAATGAGCTTTGTACACTAAAAAAAATTTCATGACAAAAAAGGTGAAGGTGACAAAACTGATTTTTGTTGTTGTTTGACTAGAAAAAAAAATGTAGGTCAGACATGATTAAAATATGGCATTTTTCTCCTAGACAGGTCCTGAATATTCACGATTAAATACTCTAGAAGATTATTAGAATTTGTTGTTTACAATGTTGTTTACAATGATGCCTTGTTAGAATGCAGTTTTCATGACTGCAGTCATAAAATTGAACAAAGAAATCAAAGATGGACAATTTTACCATGAAATTGACTTTGAATTTATATTATACCCATTATGGTGACGTAACCTAAACTGTAATCATGGTGCACAAAAGGGCTTATAATAATTATTTAGAAAATGACAAAGTAGAATACAGTGAACAAAGGGCACAATGAGAATGAAAGATACAGTTCACATGCATACGACCAATATCAAAGACATAATACAAGATATGACATTGTCTAAAGTAAGACCATTTCAAACTCAAAACGTCATTTTCCAACGTTGATCGAATTTGGTCTAGACATCCTTTGCATGGTCCCTAAGTTTCTGTCTGTCCGTCGGGCCAAATTTGATCAATTACGATCGACTGTTATCAGTGCCTGACACGAGACGATTACTGAGACCTACACTCTGTCATCTGAGGCAAACGGACACTCATAAATCTGCACTGATTGCCTTACACTAGTTATAGGGCTTAAAGTTAGGTGTAACACGTCATTCGGTGTGATGTAGCCAGCTGCCGCTGCGCCTCATGCCTGCAAAGCTGGTGTGTTACCCCGAAGGGCGGTTATACATACAGCCATTGTATTTAGACTGTGATTACATGCTGCATACAGCATTATAATTATTGTACAGTCACAATAGCCCTTCATATCTGCATCAGATTGCCCCAATAAACTATATGCCCTTTAAGACTTGGACTTTGTGTTATACTAGTAATTATAACACACAGGGCACACAGGCTATTGAGTCTTTATTTGAGTTGCTGCATCTCAGGGCATTTAAAGTCTTGTACACTCATGTGCTTATATCTACTGTTCATAGCTTGTTACCTTAAAATGAGAAACAGTGTCTCAGTGTTGCTTTGGAAATACATGACTGTTGTATGTTGAACATGGCATTTACCCTAAGCTTACATGTTAACATAGCAACCCAAGTCACCAAAACATCAGGTAATTCCAGCCTGTTTTGCTCTCACAGCAAAAATCCTAGCCTCCGTAGCAGGCTTATAGAACTGGGGGTTTGGTGGTCTTCGGCTGTTTTCTGATTAGCCAAGTTCTTAAAAAACGGGGGTAATTCAATCAGGCCGGCTACGTTGTCTATATGCAATCAGAAAATAGCACATAAAAGCTCCCAAAGACCCTGAAGACCACCAGTTTTTAGCATGCTATGGAGGCTACAAAAATCCCCCGTAGTTGAACCACAAGGATGCCCGGAGGCACTACTTTTTGTGTGGTAAACAAACAGAATTATTCCACCTGAGTTCTGTATCTGTATCTGTATAGCCGGTATAACCGCCTTTCGGCGTAACACACCAGCTTCGCAGGCACGCGGCGCGGCGGCAGCTGGCTATATTACACCGATCGACTTGTTACACCTAACCCTTGAACTTCTAGCTCTAGACATTGTTTAAAGCTATCTATTGACAGTGCCCCTACTGTACTTGGTGACAGTGAGTTCCACTCTGCGATAGTTCTAGGAAAGAATGAATTCTTGAACACCTCAATCCTTGGTTGATAACTCTGGTACTTGAATGCGTGGCTATTTCTTGTTCTCTTCTGGGCTGGTATTAGGTACTTAGTAGTTGGGACATCCACCAGTTTATTAGTCATTTTGTACATCATGCATAGTCTAGACATCTTTCTTCTGTCTTCAAGTGAGGTCCACTGTAGGTTTCTTTTCATTTCCGTGACACTAGCACCTCTTACATAGTTCAGGTGCTGTGTAAGGGTCAGAGGTCACACAGAACTATGCCAGGTCGTACGGGGAGAACCAATCAACCATCGCCGCACAAAGGTCGTTTATTCTCAAGGACAAAGTCTACGGCAGCTATGATTTCTAAAAAAAGGAATGAAAAGAATTAGAATTCCATTTGATTGGGTCATTAGGCATCATGTACATGTAGTGTGAATGTGTGAATTTTGCTCAAATTTTGTGAAATTACTAGTATGTATATATACAATTGTGATTCAAAATCAGTGGCTTGAATAGGCTAGCCAATATTCCAATAGCGTTCATAGATTGCTGTGTGTGCGTGCATTATTCAGAATACAACTCACAATGTCATTCATCTAATTCCTGATTTTGCAATTTACATGCATCAATTTTCAATTGACACAAAAGGCTCTTTATCATGCACCACGATACTTCTATCAAGTGAACGTAAACCTTGACACAAACATAAAAAGCTCAAATATAAAAAAAATTGGAAACAAAGTACAAATGTAGTAATGGAGCTCACTAGACACAGAGCATGTCGGTAGAATGTACGAAACCCGGATTTTTCATGTTTTTTGTTGGATATTTGGACAACGTTACATCAGAACTTTTTCCCAGGATTGCAGATGATATCTTTCTCAACACAACATTTGGAAACTATAGATGGGATGTCATCCTTAGATACACAAATATGACCTTCAATGAGACGTTCTTCCTAATGCACTTAAACATTACAGGTTTGCCAAAATGTTAGTTTTTCAGGCTGTCATCAAGCCTCAGTTGTACAGTGCAAGCACGTCTAACCCTCGGAAGACGGGTAACAACAGACGATAAACCGGATAGTTACTCCGTCAAGCAAATGTATATGATTTTGGAAATGGCCCAGTATGTTTTGCCGACATGCTGTGGTACAGTGATGTATGTATTGCTCTATGGGAGGTCTTCTATAAACATGCTCCATCAGACTGTGTGTGTCCATGCATGTCTGCACCTGATCCCACAGTTTATAGGCAAGTCTGTGGGGAACTTGGAATTCTCTCATCAATAAACACAATTTACTAATACTATACAGAAAATATGAGCATATGGAGGCATAGTTTTTTTCTTACTAATTTTTTCACAATATGTTTTGAAGAAAGGAATCATAGATGAGTGTGAACCAGATGTATTTTGGTTTTAATGTAAAATTCAGAAAAACTGTATATGGCTGATTTTGTTCAGCATTTCTTTCTTTATCCATATGACCATCAGTACACCCTGGTAATATGAATATTTATTGACAATGAAGATTTAGCAAAAAATAATTACCACAGTTTCAATTCAAGGTTCAAGATGTATTAATTTGATTCAGATCAACTCAAAGGCCAAAGAAACCAAAGAAATTTCAGAGAATATTGAATAGATGCAAAGTGAGTTGTGCTTTATTTTATAACAGTTACTGTGCTGTTTTCCCCCCAGATCGGAGAGAGTTCGGACCAGGTGACAGACTGGGTGAAGATGTTACACAAAGCCATGCAGCTCAAACCTGGACACGCCAGGGCTTCTGTTACATGGTGGGTTTGTCATGTTTACTTTCGCAGAAGGAAAACCTATTGTTTTGGCTCCATTTTTTCTTCTTCTTCTTCTTCTTCTCCGAGTCTAATAGTTCGTCAGATAGGTAGGGTTAGCTCAATAGGGTTTCTAAGGGACCGTCTGTGTGTTAAGTCTCCTCGTAGTGGGTATTAAGTCAACAGTTCTGTCAGTTCTTAAAAGTTCTAACCATCATAAAACCATACTTTCACAGAAGGCAAACATATTGTCTTTCTCCATTTCTTCCTTTTCTTCTCCAAACAAATACTAGTAAGGTCAATGACCTGGTCCAGAAAGCTATTGGTGGGCATATTTTTTTTAATCTTTGCAGAAGGAAGAAAATTGTTTTTGCTTCATTTCTTCTTCTTCGATTCCAAAGAAATAAGGTCAATGACCTGTTTTTTTTTAATAACTATGTGTCGCCTACATATGCGGCCAGAAGGAAGATTGAATTAGTCTGCGCAGTAGAACATATTATATGTACCAAAATACACCAGACAAATTGGAAAGTCTACATGTTACAGAAAAATTGGAACAACAGAGAATAGCTAAAAAGCCAGCGAATGGTCTCAGTTCTTTTATCATTCATTTTGTTTTGCTTCTTCATTTCAATACCAAATCTCCAAGCAGAGGTTTGGCCATGCTTTGAAAATTTCTTTGTAGCTCTTTAGGCATTTTGTCAGGGCAACTTTCTATTTTGAAAGCTTTTCTTTGCATTTCCTGGCCTATACCCATAGAAGCTGTCAACACAGAAGAGAAAACACATAAAAAGCTCAAATCTGTCCAACGTGATCTTATCTTGATCCACATTAATAAACTAAGCTTTTGAGTGTATTGCAATGTCAATGTCAATACTTCTAACCATAGATTGCTACAGGTTTGTTCAACTTATAAACCTGATATGTTTGACCTTCAGGCACGACCTTCCCAACATGACCCCTGAGCAAGTGCGGAAGTCGCTGTCCATCGAGAGGACAAGTTCCACCGACTCCACGTCCCCCCTCCCCTCCGTGTCCAGTATGTCATCAAGGTAGGGGCTGTTTTATATTACTGTCTTAGTCTGGAAACAAGATTTGATTGTCTCAAGTTAGGGTTCATCTCATATTTACCTAGCACACAATTTGTAAGTTACTATCCCTCTCTTCTCTGCATCTTTTGCCTTCTCATATCACTGAGTTTAGAAAGAACATCATTTTGATTATGTTTGCTGCTCTGGACATCTATAGTACAGTACTGACAAACTACATGTAATTATAGCAGATACATGTATTATATGTTTGAAACCCCACTGATACATGTTAGAGGTTCGCAGGTAGCTTGCTAGTAAGTGCGGTCGGGAAGATTTGAGAGCAACTTCCTTGGCTTGTATCTTGAGAATAGAGGAGAAATGATGTTCAGCTTCTAAAACTGATATCTATAGACTGAGACAGATACTTGTACATGTCACTTACTGCCTTGCTGATTTCAGGGCGACTTCCCTGGCCAGTAACCTGAGCATGGATAGCGATGGCAGCAGCCTGTACATGGATGTCGGCGACCTGGGGGGCATTGACCCCACAGCCAGGGCCAGCGGCACGTCACAGATCTCATCCACCAGTAGCAGCTCTATGGAGATGGAGGATGGAGTCTACGAGAAGATAGGGGTCAGTTTTCTCTATAGAAGCAATAGTCATCAGTTTTCTCTATTGTCAGTTCTCAAAGTGACTACAGAATTAGTAGACTCTACAGAATCTATAGTTCTCACCAGCAGCAGACTATGGTAAGAATCAATAACTCTCACTATAGAATCAATAGTCTTATATTAAGTTATAACATTAAGTCAGAGGCAATGTTGCCCACTCTGGTATGTAAATGCCCATTTCAAGTTCTAGTACAATCATCATGCTCTAGTGCTCTTGTCATGCATACATGTAGAATTATGCTGTACTTTAATACCGGGTAGGAAGCAGTATCTATGTAGACAAGTGTATACAATTGCCATATTACATTGTAACCGGATCACATCCAGTATACCGGTACATGTATGTACAAAGTTATTTAGAAGTTGCAGATTTATGTTAATGTCATTTACATGTTGTACAAAAGAGTGAACTTACATGTGTGAACACACCATTGTTTCTCCAGGCTTCCAAGGACTCAGCATCTTCCCATTCCAGCCCCTCCCCCACCTCCTCAGCCTCTCCCCCACCCCTCCCATCCTGTCCCCCACCCCTGGGGTCACCGGCCAAGTCTGCACACGGTGAGATCCATCGTTTTGTCACTTAGCCTGGGTACCATCCTAGCCTGGGTACCATCCTAGCCTGGGTACCATCCGGATTTCTGCTCCGCAAAGCTCCAAAAATCCGGATGGTACCCAGGCTAGCTAGTACCATCCTGGTTAGTTTACATCATGACTAAGGCCTTGTTGTATCCAGAACTCAGTGCTTTATCCTGAATCACACTCAGGCATGGTTCTGGATAGTCCAATTTTGGAGAAATGTAATGTGGTATTCTGACTATGTGACATTTCACAGTAGAGGAGGTAACAGTGACATGTTAATAATTGATGATTTTTGTGTTGTAGGTACACCACCAACTTCCCCTGCACGGGTGCATTCTCCCAAGAAAGGCCCTCCAGGTAAGCACACACAATCGTACAGGCATACACAGGTTACGCCAGCCCTGCTTTACCTACTTTGTTTCGAATATCAAGTCTGTCTTCTTGGGAATCAGTTCGTGGAAAATATTGACCCCGGAAAATATTGTCAGATTTTTAGAGTATAATTACAGCTTGGACTTAACACCAATCTCTTTCTCCTTCTGCCAACCTAAGGACCACCCCCTCCCCCACCCCTTCGTTACACACCCCCT
>NW_017802602.1:858332-936457 GCF_001625305.1 Branchiostoma belcheri
GGAGTGTACAGTTTTCGGGTGCGGCAAACTGTACTCTCTAGCGGACAAACTCCCCTGGCATGTTATCTCTCTATTTGGCCAATTTCTACTCTTTCCAGCTGCCTCCCAAAGCCTATAGTAGAGGCTAGCCATTTCAAACCGTTGTGCACAACTGATCTTAACATACAGAGGTGACAAGTACACTACCAGTAGATTTCCAGACACTACGTTAAATGGCAGATCAGAAGCAGATAGGCACTTTGTATATGTACATGCCTGAGTACCATCCTGGTTAGTTTACGTCCATTCCCACAGTCACTACCGAAGACCCACAGTCACTACCAACTGTGGGAGTGGACGTAAACTAACCGGGATGGTACCCAGGCTAGCCTTGTAGGCCTTCAGTATGCAAACAAGTCTGTCAGTTGTAAGGGTTAAAAAAGCCAGCTAAGATCACTTCTGAATCGCACTTTTTTTCTCTGATGCAGTCAAGCCGGCCAGACCCCCGCCCCCACCTCCTAGATCTGCAGAGACCGCCCTGAGCACGGAAAACGATGACATGCACACGGAAGGCGATGACACACACACGGGGGGCGATGACACGTACACGGAGAGTGCTGACACGTACAGCTGCATCGACGAAGGAGGAACAACAAACGGAGAAAAGAAAAAGGCAGAAGAAAACGAGGAAGAATTCCCTGACTACGACACCATACCCGTTACTACTGAAGACACCTACACCACCATCGGTGAAACCACAGCAGATGAAGAAAACTATGCTGAGGTGGGAGGTCCGAGAAACGGTACAGCGGTTGAGGAGGAGGCTGATGAAGGCATGGTGGATAACGTTTACTACGAGGGCGCGAGCAACGCGAACGACGAACAAAACGGAATGGAGCAAGTTATCGACGATATCTTCAACGGAATCACCTACAACCGCGCTTCTGAACTCTTCCCTGCTAAAAACGGACAATCTGAAGATGAAAATAACGAGGAAACAAGAGACTTGTACGCACGCGTGAACAAGCCGCGACGGTCCTGGTCGAACGAAATCCTGGCGCCGCCGCTGCCGCATGCGTCGATCGAGGGGAAAACCTTCGCGTTTGACGAGATCAGAGACATGCTCGGAGACATGGGCATCGGGGAGGACGCCATCGAAGACCTGGCGCCTGATTGGCTAGTGGACGACGGACCGTCCGCCATCGACCAGCTCAAGCTGTTTGTGGAGAATCTGCAGGGCGATCAGCAGAAAGAGACTGTAGAGAATGGGGACTAAAACTAAATTCTCCTAACACTTACAATTGTGGAGAATCTACGCTAAGGCGATCAGCAGAAAGACACTGTAGAGAATGGAAACTAAGACCAAATTCTCCTAACATTATATACAGAGAGGCTATTCTAACATTGGTGGGGATCTCAAGGATATATTACATGTGAATTTTTAAAATCTTGAAAGAACTTCTAAGAACTGTTTTACAGAAACATATTGTGGAAAAACAGCTTCACTTAACAGTTTTAAACACTCTTCTCCAACAAAAATCCATAGTTGCCAAATTTTTGTGATTACAGAAAAGTTAGGTGACATTGAATGATTGTGTCTTTGCCATTTTTATAGTGGCCATATTTGATATTAAGCATCTTTTACAAATATGACTTATAATACAGTTTTTTGTGATTGGCTTTGAAAGACATAGTGCCTTGTAGTAATGTCCCCAAAAATGTGAGTAAAGTGCAGAAACAAACTCTTTTCCAGATTACAAAAACATGTATATTTACTCTTAGATTGTATTGTTTTAATTTTGTTTTAGCTACAATGTAGAAATGCACTTTTTTTATTTGTTTAAAAATTAGAAAGTGCTTGATGTTATTAAAAATTAGAAAGTGCTTGATGTTATTACATAGAACAAAGAATTTATGATTTTACCATCTTTTCATATTGAGATTTAGTTTAACTTTTTGAAGAATTTTATATTGATGAAAAAGTCTTGATATTGAGATCTAGGACAGAAGCAACAGAAGGTCTTGTACTTTAATGTGCCACACTGAAGGAGTTCAAGCCCCAAATGGCGTTAAAACTTGACTAGGAAATACTGTCAACACTCCTATATATGCTGTGGCAAAATGTAAGACAAAACGATGCCAACTTTTCAGGCTGTCCATAATTTAGAAAAGTTTTAAAGGATTGAGCTAAAAGCCACATACATGTACATGTATTTGGGCACTGTGTGCTCTGTTGGTATACAGCTAAATGTGTATGTAACAATCAGCAAAACAGCATCATGGCCTTCCAAAAGCTGGTCTTGTGGACTAAGTGTAAAAATTAAATATGCATTTAGTCAGTACTGTACATGTTAATGCTTGTGAGCAAAGCAAAGTTTTTAATGATTCCTTTTGGAATTCTATCCACATCCACTGAGAGTTCTTGATGGAAAGAGGGAGGTCTTACTAGCTATAGTATATGCAAACAAATGCAACATATATTGTACTTCCAAAAGAATACTGGGAAAGTGCAGTCATGCGTTTCTCAAGAAAAGAAATCGGTTTTGACTGTACTGTGACCTGAAAGATGAGCTTGACATTTTAAAAGTGAAATGCAGGCATCATTCACCGAGCTGCCATCAAGCCTCATTTGTGCAGTGTAAGCACGTCTAACCCTCGGAAGACGGGAGCAACAGACGATAAACCTGACAGTGAGTGAGTGAGTGACCATTCACTCTTTCCATACAGAAACGGCAACACTAACAGCTACGAACTTAATTTCCATCTCATTATAGAGCTTGTGTCTAGCAAACACGTACCGATAAACCAGAAAAAATGTCAAACTTGGAAGTGTACATACCCATACAAATGTGTAGTGTGTTTTTAAGTAATTGTATGATTTTGATACTTTTAAGTAAGTAAGAAAAAAAAAAATAATACAAATGTACCAAGAGGCATTAAACTATTTGTATGACTGGAAAATCATTTTGTGTAGCATTTAATTCTCACTGTGATTGTCACACACTAATGTTACTAAGAAACACATATTATGCAATACTGTACATTGCATACAATCATGTATGTATACCAATAACGTGTGGTCTTTCAATAGCTTCGATGTGATGTCATATTGACTCATCTTAGAACTTACTGTACAATCTACACGTACAAGATATCGATATCAAGTTTTAAAAACTAATTTGGTCCCTATATTGGCAAACATTTTTAATCATACACACTGTTACATTCAGTGCAAGAAGTGTATCCATATGAACCCTAATACTTGTCTTTTGGTCACATTATATAGCTTTTTAGTATGAAATTTCCACTAATAAGAAGCTCCAAATTTATTAACACTCTTTTGTGACTCTCTGACTTTCCACAGAAGAGAACCAGAAAAAAACATACTATTGAGCTTTATCCTCCACCTTCCACATAAGATTTCAAGTAGTGTTTACTTTTTATATTTACATAAAAAAAGTCTTAACTTAATTTGCAGGGAATTGAATGAAGTGAAAACCTGATAATACACAAAAGTGTTGTGATCTTGGATTAGTTACTAATAAATACATCTTAAATATTTCCAACTGTAATAGTAACTGTACTCAAGTTCAAAATTAATGCAAAAAATACTGGAGCAAACCATGTGAATCCAAGCTTTCTTTTACCAACTCCCCACTTTTAGTACCTCCAGCTTTACAATTGACAGACTGAGTGCATACATGTACAAAGTCATGTATTTAACACATTTTGATATGAAAGCTTACAGTTTTTCACTCAGCTTGTGGAAAGGTGGAAAACTTAGTTTTAGTGCAACATGCCAGTGTTTTATCTCTATTCAAGGTACAAATCTATTCTGAAAATACATTTTTTTCCACAAGGCATTGCGGTGCTGCAAAGAATGCAAACTTTGTTACCCAGTAACATAAACTTTAAAGTTAAAGATTAAGGTGTAGAACATTTGACTTTGACTTTCAATCAGATATAAGCCCCAACCACCTCAGTAAAAGCTCAAAACATACACAAGAAGCATCAGATTCTAGAAATGCAAAAAAAAGTTGAAGATGCATCTGAATTCTTATTGGTTGGATACTAGTAGCTATCTTGATACTGAGTTAAGCTTTTTTTAGTTCAACGTACTACATGTAATTCTTTATCTACATGTACATGTAAGGGCTGTAGACAGTACAGCTTAAAGCTATTTTGCAGAAAGTTATCAGTCGTATTGCAAGGGATCTGAAGAAAAAAACTTTGAAATCATGAAATGTATGACTCAGTTCTGTACAAACTTCATCTACTGCATAAAATGCCAAGATGAGCACCCAAATGATTTGTCATGGGGAACGCATCACAATAACAAAAAAAAAACAACTGTTTTCACTATTTCTAGCAGAGCTGCCGATTGTTTGTCAAAAGGACATGTCTAACTATGATATTCCATCAGGAATGTGGACGGACATCTTTACAATAACTTGTTTCTGCTTCAGAATTCAGAATTGACAGAAAACAATGATATATACAGATGACACAGAAAAGCTGCACCTCACATTTCAGGCTCCACATTTGACCAAACCTTTCCTGGTACAGCTTTGATTTAACAACTGATTGCCACGAGAAGTGAAAAAGGAAGCTCCTTTATCTAATAAACCACTAAATTATTTAAATAATATTTACAATATCTGAAACACACTTAGTCTAACACCTTCTGACAACATATGAATAGAAAATGACATTCAGTGGGCCATGTCCAACACAAATTATCATCTAAAGACATATGATCTATTAAAACTGTACAATTGAGAAAATGACATCTATTTAACATTACAACACAAGTGACATACATGTAGTAACAGCATGTCGGCAGAATGTACTGCACCTGCACGAATTCCGTAATGTATTGTGCATAGCACTTTGGCAGCACAAAGGTTATATTCACATATAGATGTATAAGTTAGTCACTATAAGGTTAACATCCTGTCTGTAGTTTCCAAATGTTATGTCGGAAAAGATATCCTCTGCCACAGGCAAAATTCTGATGCAACGTTGACCAAACATTGTGAAAAATCTGGCTTTCGCGAAGGCACAGTACGTTCTGCTGACATGCTCATAGTAACAGAGTTAGTCACAAAGACTGGATGGAGTCAGTAGAAAACGGTGATGACAGTTGGAGTGTTGTGAAGGTTACTTCTTCAGGAGCTGTTTTCTCTGTTGCTCTAGGAGCCCCTCCAAGTGGTCTGCTCTCTTTACTGCAGCCTGGAGGGAGAAAAACAAAGACTTTAAACTTCTTCTTTTGCCATCCTCAACTGAGGGGAAGCATGATGTAGCTATGAGTGCCATATGGCTGTGCTAAGGCTTGTGTATTTAGCTAATAATAAGCATACCGGGTCACCCCTACTATTCTTGATAAGTGTGTTAGGTTCTTTTACAACTAAACAAATTTTTTGTAACAAAAAGTCTGGTAACCTGTAGTTAGGATACACACATATCACAAGACACAATGAGGTGGTTATGCTCATATGACCATTAGGCACTTGTACATTGTATAGAATGCTCAGGCAGTTCACCCTGGACGTTGTCTGGTAAATGTGCTTGTCTATTGTATGATAAAATTTATTGCAGCAACATTCAGTTCAGTCTTGAATCTACGACTTTGGCACACAACCCACCTCGTACTGTTTCCTCAGCTGATTCACTGTGTCCTCCTTCTTAACAATGGCTGACTTCACTCTGCAGCGGCAAAAAAAGAGTGTGTTGTTATACAGTATATGCTAGTAAATACAATACGCTGCGACTGTATGGGATCCATATACAAAGAAAGACAAAGACAAATTGGAAAGGGTACAGAATCAAGCTGCAAGATTCTGTATGAACAACTATGTAAGAGGTGCTAGTGTCACGGAAATGAAAAGAAACCTACAGTGGACCTCACTGGAAGACAGAAGAAAGATGTCTAGACTATGCATGATGTACAAAATGACTAATAAACTGGTGGATGTCCCAACTACTAAGTACCTAATACCAGCCCAGAAGAGAACAAGAAATAGCCACGCATTCAAGTACCAGAGTTATCAACCAAGGATTGAGGTGTTCAAGAATTCATTCTTTCCTAGAACTATCGCAGAGTGGAACTCACTGTCACCAAGTACAGTAGGGGCATTGTCAATAGATAGCTTTAAACAATGTCTAGAGCTAGAAGTTCAAGGGTTAGGTGTAACAAGTCGATCGGTGTAATATAGCCAGCTGCCGCCGCGCCGCGTGCCTGCGAAGCTGGTGTGTTACGCCGAAAGGCGGTTATACCGGCTATACAGATACAGATACAGATAACTGTTACAATAAACATCTCTTGCTCCAATCTTTGACATTGTTTTATAATTTTATCACATTTTTTCATCACACTTCCAACACAAAAAGTTCTCTCACCTAGAGCTTTCGACCAGTCACTCTGGTCTTCCGTAGTAGACTGACCCAGTGAGACTTGTCATGTGAGTTCTTTGACCCAGTCTTGACATCACATTTTAGAGATGCCACGTGACAAGTCTCACTGTGTCAGTCTACTGAGGAAGACCAGAGTGACTGGTCAAAAGCTCTAGGTGAGAGAACTTTTGTGTTGGATCTAAAGTTTTAACTCTAAACCCTGCCGGTACCTTTTGTGCACCTCCTCCATCTCCTCCTCCTTCTCCCTGGTGATGCGGTCCAGCTCCATCTTGTGTCTCGCCCGCATCTCGGAGATCTCGTTCTTGACGCGCCGGTTCTCCTCCTCCGTGGCGACCAGCCGGTCCGCGAACTCCTGCCGGATCACCTCCGACATGTTGTTCCGCTCCTGGGTCAGCCGCTCTTTCACCTGTCAATCAAGTATGAATTAGAATTCAAATATTGTACTAGAAAGGTAACATTTGCATAATGTTTACCTTCACATAATGGTCTGCTCTCAGACTGTTAATTCTTACTCAAACACATTCACATATATGGCTACAGGAGTCTAAATACCTCCTGCTATAAGATTGCAACATGATGTAACCCAACACTAGTTACCATGGTGACAGACAGTCTGGTTCAGGTCATTGATCTTATTGGAACAGAAGAAGAAAGTAAGCACAAACAATATGTTTCCTTCGGTAAACATAAAATGACATCGTTTACCAGATACCTTTGACCCAGTGTTGATGTCACACTTCAAAGAAGCCATGTGACAAGCCTCACTGGGTCAGCAGGGTTGGACAAGTCCCATTGCCCACTTGCCCAGGGCAAGTAAAAGCACTGTTCGGGCAAGTCAATATCCCCCTGAATCGGGTAAGTAAATTTTTTGGATGCAAAGTATAGCTGCTACGGTGTTTGGAACAAGTCAAACCACCTTATTTCGATAAATAAAGCATCCAACAGTATAAACTCCAAAATAAGATGATTTCCTTGGTGGTAGTAAAAATGCATAGAAATATGTATATTTTGGGCAAGTGAAAAATTGGTTCGGGCAAGTGGAAATGACTTTGTACTTTCCCGAAAGGGCAAGTGGATTTTTGAAAACTTGTCCAACCCTGGTCAGTCTACTGAGGAAGACCAGAGTGTCTGGTCGAACGCTCTAGATGAGAGAATTTCTTTCTGTTGGATCAAATTTTTTTAAAGTTTTAACTTTTAACATGTAACTACCCACACAGATGAACCAACCTTGTTGATATCCTCCAGCTCCTGTTCCTTCTGCCTGAGAAGACCTTTCAACCGAGCATTTTCTCCCTCAACCTCAATCAGCTCAGCCTTCATGTCGTTGTACTTGTCCATCGCAGTCCGCTCTGATCGCTCTAACTCTCGCATTTCTGCTTCGTATTTCTCTCTCATGCGCCTGCGAGTACACACAAACAAACAAACAAGGTCAATTACAGGCTGAATAAGATCGTTAAACTTGTCCATCGCCGTCCGCTCTGAATGCTCTAACACTCTCATACGCTTGTAAGTACAAACAAACAAACAAACAAAGAAACACACATGTCAACAACATCACTGGGCCAAACAGACCTTTGGGGTGATTAAGCACAATCTGTGGGTATGGCCAATCATGTAGGGTAAAATCACTTGCATACATGTCAATTGTAAGAGCAAATTTAGAATATGCCATGACAGTATGGGATCCATATACAAAGAAAGACAAAGATAAACTGGAAAGGGTACAGAATCAAACTGCAAGATTCTGCACATGACAGACGAAAAAATGTCCCAACTATGCATGTATGATGTACAAAATGACTAATAAACTGGTAGAAGTACCAACCACTAAGTACCTGATACCAGCCCAGTAGGGAAGGTGAACATAACAAACAAACAAAAAAACAAGCGTCCTTACTTCATCCTGTTCTCTGCAGCTCTCTCCACCTCCTCCCTCTGTGACGAAGCGTCCTCGTCTAACCTGAAATGTGAGAAATACCTTGCTTGGTTGCCATCACAAAGAGGGGGTGTCCACAATAGAACACTCAGGAACAGCACGAAATTGACACAGTTTAAGTGCCGGACACAGCTATGCTAAACATTACCTTACTGTGTCCCCCTGCCGAAAGACAGTTAATGTTAGTCAATGTTATAACAGAATTTTAAGTCATGTTTAACTTAGTAGTGATTATCTAGGATTTGTGACTAGTTTTAATCCTTTTTTGTCATGTATAATGCTGATAAGTCTAAGATTTTGAATTACATGTACAGAAACCGCAATTCAGCACTCTATTCATGCTGCAATAGTTTTTTTATTGAATAACCCCCCCCCCTCTCTCTCTCTCACCTCTGTATGACCAGCTCAATCTCCTTGTCCCTGTCCCTCTTCACGGTCTCCTTCAGTTCTCTCTCCTTCTGTAGCAGCCATGTGTCCTGTTTCTTCATGTAGTTCTCTTCCCAGGCCTCCTTCTCAACCTTCAGCCTATCCTGTAGCTGCTTCACTTCAGCCTGGAGGAACAACAGGTCATTAACATGTAATAACCGACCACTTCTTCATATAGTTCTCTTCCCAGGCCTCCTTCTCAACCTTCAGTCTGTCCTGTAGCTGCTTCACTTCAGCCTGGAGGAACAACAGGTCATTAACATGTAATAACCGACCACTTCTTCATATAGTTCTCTTCCCAGGCCTCCTTCTCCACCTTCAGTCTGTCCTGTAGCTGCTTTACTTCAGCCTGGGGGAACAACAGGTCATTAACGTATAATAATTGACAACTTTCTAATCTAACGCTAACTCTCTCCTTCTGTAGAAGCCACGTGTCCTGTTTCTTCATGTAGTTCTCTTCCCAGGCCTCCTTCTCCACCTTCAGTCTGTCCTGTAGCTGCTTTACTTCAGCCTGGAGGAACAACAGGTCATTAACATGTAATAACCGACCACGTTATAACCCTAACTCAGCCATGTGTCCTGTTTCTTCATATAGTTCTCTTCCCAGGCTTCCTTTTCAACCTTCAGTCTGTCCTGTAGCTGCTTTACTTCAGCCTGGAGGAACAACAGGTCATTAACATGTAATAACCGACCACGTTATAACCCTAACTCAGCCATGTGTCCTGTTTCTTCATATAGTTCTCTTCCCAGGCTTCCTTTTCAACCTTCAGTCTGTCCTGTAGCTGCTTTACTTCAGCCTGGAGGAACAACAGGTCATTAACATGTAATAACCGACCACTTCTTCATATAGTTCTCTTCCCAGGCTTCCTTCTCCACCTTCAGTCTATCCTGTAGCTGCTTTACTTCAGCCTAGAGGAACAACAGGTCATTAACATGTAATAACCGACCACGTTCTAACCCTAACTCTCCCAGGCCTCCTTCTCAACCTTCAGTCTATCCTGTAGCTGCTTTACTTCAGCCTGAAGGAACAAAAGTCATGTACATGTAATTACAACGTTCTAACTCTAACTCTAACCCTAACCCCAACCCCAACCCCAACCTCAACCCTAACCGTAATCCTAACCAAAGCCCTACTCCTCTCATGCTTCCTTCTCCACCTTCAGTCAATCTGGTCTTCCTCAGTAGACTGACCCAGTGAGACTTGTCACGTGGCTTCTTTTAAGTGTGACGTCAACACTGGGTCATTCACTCTGGTCTTCTTCAGTTCCTCAGTAGACTGACCCAGTGTTGACGTCACACTTCAAAGAAGCCACGTGACAAGTCTCACTGGGTCAGTCTACTGAGGAAGACCAGAGTGACTGGTCGAAAGCTCTAGGTGAGAGAATTTTTTGTGTTGGATCTAAAGTTTGTAAATTAGTAAAATTTTAAACATACAGCATGTCTCCTCTCCTGTTCGTCCCGAGCCTTCTCGTACTCCCTCCTCATCGTCTCCACGGCCTTGGAGCTGGTGTCCTCCAGCTGTTCTTTCATTCTGTCGATCTCTCCGCGCTGTTTTGCCGCCTGCGTCGCGATTCTCTCCTTCTCCTCCTGAACTTCTGCGTACAATCTGGGAGGGTGACAAAGGAAACAAACAGCTGATCTTACTGTTAAATTGAATTCACAACAAGGCATTTTTCTTCTTGTAAATATTACAGCAATCAAACGCAAGCTGAGATGGTTTGGTCATGTCGCAAGATCATCAGAGCTTGCAAAACTGTACTACAAGGGACAGTGCCAGGGAGACAAAAAAGGGGGTAAGCAGAGAAAGAGGCGGGAAGACAACATGAAAGAGTGGACTGGGCTGAGCATAGCTGAAGCCATGAGAGCGGTGAAGGACAGCGTTAAATGGACGAGAACAGTTGACCAAGTCACGGTGCCACAACGACACTCAACGGGGTCAAGGGATACATTGTAGGAGAGGTGAAGTGAAACATTGCAACCAGAACATTGTATAAACACATACCAACAGCATGTAACTGAATAAGAGATTTATTCAACATATGAAGTAAAAATTAATCACCTTCTTCTCTGTTGCTGTAGCCCTTGCTCTTCCTGTTCAGCCTGTTTCTCATATCTGAAAAGGACATTTTAAAATGACATTGAATCAGCTGCTCCCCCTAGTGTCCAATACCAGTACTGCAAGGCTGAAGATGACACAGCATACATGTAGTCTTGGGCTGCACTAAAACATTACAAAGGCTTTTTCCCTGCCATTTCTTTGCCACAGAAAATACTTGGAAATATCATCATCTGGGCATATCTATCTAGGGCTCGAAATTCATTTTTTGGGAATAGGTGCACTGGAACGTTTTTTTGGGTGCACCATATAAGATGAAATACATGTACATGTGAGTAGAATGTCAGCAAAAGCTTATTATGTTTCATTTCTAAAGAAATGATTTTATTATTTTTCTAACACTTAGATGTTAAGAATATGCTGTATACTATTATACATTTAACATCTTTACATACGTAACCCTACGAAAACATTTGGGTGCACAGCTCCAAATTTGGGTGCACTAAGGTGCACATGCACCCAGTATTTCCAGCCCTGTTGTCTCAGGCCTCACCTCTGTTTAGCCAGTTCCCTCTCCCTGTTACACGCCGACTCAATCTCTCTGCCCATCTGTTCCTTTATCTCCTCTGTCTGGTGGATAAACCGACGACTGGCCCGCTCGTCTGCCTCTAACAGCTCAGCCTCGTGGATAGCCTTGATCTTCTTTACCTCCTGCTTGTGTTTGGCGATCAGTCTCTGGATTTCTGGCTCCAGGCCTTTTACTGTCATCTCCTGTAAGTTTAAAAAACAACAACAAATAAGTTACAAAACCTACAGAACTATGGTACTCTTGTCATCTATCCCTCAGCTTGTGTTTGGCGATCAGTCTCTGGATTTCTGGCTCCAGACCTTTAACTGTCATCTCCTGTATTTTGAAAACAATCACACGTGACTAACACATGACAGAATGCCCAGGTGGACGTTGAACACAATTATAATAAAATAAAGCATTACAAGGTACATGTATAGCTTACCCCAATAGTGGATGTTTCATTCTGACTTTTATTGTGTATGAAAAATTAGACAGAAATCTGATAACTAAAAGGTCACAAGAACAGAGGAAAAAAATTAGATAATTCTGACTAATTTAAGTAATTATCTTTTATCAAGCTACATTAATTTTGTGTATCAACTACTTTTCAGACTTTTACCTTGATCTTTTTTGTCTTTTCGTCTATCCACTTTTCCCTCCTGAGTTTCTCGGCGGCTGCATGCATGTCTTTGATTTTCTGTGTCTCTTCATTATGTCTGGAAGGAATAAGAAGGTTATAGTCACAATACCAATCTCACAATTTCTTGATAACACATTATAATGCTCAATGGTCATATCTATAAAGAGACTGAATATTGTTTGACACAGTGGTGTAAAAATACTTCAAACAGTAGACATTACAGTTACAATTACAAAACAAAACCTATTTTAAAGAGATCTGCCAGATAACTAGCGGCCCTGTGTATGAGAGAGCTCAAGGCATCAAAGCTCTGCACATAAAAAGAACCCAACACACTTACTGAGTTGTACAGTCGAAAATTTGGGTGAGTCCATTTTCTTGTGTTGGATATTACAGTTCAAACTTGTTTCATAATGACTTCTACCAACACAGATGAACTTTCAAGATGACACTTGTTTGTGTACTTGATTGAATATGCAAGCTGTGGTCAAGTTGCCTTGCACTACTAGCTACTTGAAAAAGCATCATGAGTTGAGGATGACAAAAGAAGAATGCAGGCAGACGAAAGATGTTACAGTACAGTAGCACTACCCACTTGTCTGACATGTCCTTGATCCTCTTGCTGTACTTGGCATCCATGTCCTTCAGTTCCTTCACCACACGCTCACACTTTTCTCCCAGGGCCTTCTTATCATCTATTAACTGGTGAAAATAAAAACAGATATCACAGACCATACGCCAGTAAAGGTTAGATACCAGATTTGCCAAAAACAGTTACTCAAGCAATATTATGATTTTGGAAATGGTCAGACATTTCAGATGGTATCCACTACCTTTCGTCAGTGACACTAGAGACACTCTAGAGACACTGACGAAAGGCAGTGGATGCTACCTGAAATGTCCAAAATCATATTCAGTGGATATGGTACCATTGATCATTTGTCTGATGGGTCCGGACCTTTTGGATTAGTCGTTAGTGCGCTGGTGTCGTGAGCTGGCTGCCCGGGTTCGATTCCTGGTGTCCCGGGATTCAGGGGTTTTCCTGTTTCTACATGTACTTGCTCCTGTTAGTTTCAAAGTCTTACCTGGTCGATGAAGCCCAGGTGTCTCTTGATGGTTGCTTCGTACTCCTCCTTCTGCACCTGGAGTCTGTGTTTCATCTCCTTCTCCCCCTCACGCGCATGCCGGATTGTCAGCTCTCTCTGCTGGTTCTGGGGAGATAGAAAAAACATAAATGAACTGGAAAGGTAACATTTGCAAAGCAAAGCCATAATGTTTACCTTCACCCATGGTCTCCCCTAACTACTGTTTTGTTTTCTCTGAGTCATCATCATCCATTGTATTCTGCATCTGTAGTCATGAGAAAACGTTCTTTGTCAAGACAATTAATGTCCCTTGTCAAGACATTAGTGTGGTAAC
Organism: Branchiostoma belcheri; assembly: GCF_001625305.1. NCBI lineage: Eukaryota > Metazoa > Chordata > Leptocardii > Amphioxiformes > Branchiostomatidae > Branchiostoma > Branchiostoma belcheri. Next base: position 871,774 of record NW_017802602.1, read on the forward strand.
CGTCAGCAGCCTCCAACTCTGTCCTGCCACTTGCTACATAATGTAACCAAACACCTCAGGGTATCGTCCTCAGCACCTGTTAACATGACTATGGATCAGCATCTTGCCCTAGTGTTCAGTATCGGTACTGCATATCAGCACCTCCCCCTAGTGTTCAGCATCAGTACTGCATGTACAACTCACCAGTTCCTTCTGCAGCATGGCTATGGATCAGCACCTCTCCCTAGTGTTCAGTATCAGTACTGCATGTATCTGCATCTGTATCTGTATCTGTATAGCCGGTATAACCGTTCTTCGGCGTAACACACCAGCTTTGCAGGCACGCGGCAAGGCGGCAGCTAGCTACCCCGAACGACTTGTTACACCTAACCCTTGAACATCAAACTCTAGACATTGTTTAAAGCTAGCTAATGATGATGCCCCTACTGTACTTGGTGACAGAGAGTTTCACTCTGCGATAGTTCTAGGAAAGAATGTAAAACTCACCAGTGCCTTCTGCAGCATGGCCACGGATCGTTGTTTCTCCTCCAGCTCGATTCGTTGTTTGAGCATCTCCCCCTAGAGTTCACTATCAGTACTGCATGTTTATGTTTATGTTTGTGTAGAGCTCACCAGTGCCTTCTGCAGCATGGCTATGGATCAGCACCTCCCCCTAGTGTTCACTATCAGTACTGCATGTAGAAACAAGGCTCTACTATTTCACAGTATTTTCTGGAGAACAATAACTTACCAGTGCCTTCTGCAGCATGGCCACGGACCGTTGTTTCTCCTCCAGCTCCAGTCGTTGTTTGAGCATCTCGCTGGCGACCTCGGATGCGGTTGCCGAGGCCTGCTCCATCTGGGCGATCTCCTCGGCCGAGGGGACCAGGAGGACCGGGGGCGGCGCGGCCGCTGATGCTGGGTCCTCACGGGGGGTGCTTTCCACGGACTGGGGAGGGGGAGATATACATGAAGGAACCTTTATTGCTGGACAATCATACATGGTAGAATGTGTGGCAGTAAGACCATCAATATATAATAGATTATATGAATTACAATATGGTCATGTATTGATGGTTTGGTCTTGCTTATGGAACTGTGTGCCAGATAGGGTGAACTTTGTCTTGGTAGTAATAGTCTGTAACAGTATGAATGGTTTATTTCAACAATGTCGCAAACATACCAGCCAGAATGGCTGAACAGTGTTCTGATAAGACAACAATTTGGGTAGAGACACATCCACATGCATGTATCGTAACATACTAAATAAGAGTAAAAACAATCTGTACAACATTTGCTGGGTTATCAGATACTAGTAAGAAGTAGAACAAGTTTAAAAAAACCTAATCAGCCCAACTGTCGGACATATGAGAAGAAAAAGAAGTACATATAGCCTAAAATTGAATGGAACTTTGGAAGAAAGTACTTTTATAAAACAATCTGACCTTAGTGACCTGGCTGGTGACCTGACTGATGACCTCATCATCTGCCTTCTCCACCTCATCCAGGAAAGACATGATGGACCTGTGGACAGGATTATTTCTTTAGAAGATAAAGAGTGTAAGTGCCAGATTTCAGGAAGACATGTCCATGAAAAACAAGACTAAGAAAGGTAAGAAAGAAAGGTAACATTTACAAAGAAAATGTATAATGTGTACCTTCACAATTGGTCTAGCCTAAGAAGCTACTGTTCTGTTTCTTCTCATTCAAACACATTCCTTTTATATGGTGACCAGCCCCTCCAGCTCTGTCCTACTACATAATGTAACCCAACACCACAGGGTATTGCTACCACACTGTACCATGGTGACAGACGTCTGGTTCAGGTCATTGAATTTATTTGTTTGGAGAAGAAGAAAAAGAAGAGGCACCAACAGAGAAAAAACAATACGCTTTCCTTCTGTGAACTTCAAGGTAAACATATTGTTCTGTGAAGGTAAACATAAACAGAACAACGAGCAGTTCTCACCTGAGTTTGTCCTCAGTGAGCATGACACCAGGTAACCCCCCTGCCGAGGTCCTGGGCGGATGGTTCAGCTTCTCAAGTTTCTCTGACGACAGGTAGCCATTGTCCTTCTCTTCATCACTACCTGCATGATGGTTTATATGGTTACAACAGTTGTTATATTGATACAACGATTTCTACATTGTTCAGTCTTGTGGTAAAATACTTCACACATAGCTGCAAGTCTTTACTTTGGACTCCACACACAAAGAGAAACACCAATCCACAGTTCTTAAAGGGCTGACTCACAACACTAAAGGAACTCATGGAGACAGAAACTGATTTAGGGCATGATTCTCTCAGCAAGGAAAGATGAACAGTTCTGGAAACTAAACTAAAGTTTGTTTGATAGGACAAATTATGATGATGATGGAATACAAGATACAACAGAAACTTTGCAAGTTGTGGTGTTAAAGCTTAGAAGTGATAGTAACATTAGTAACATCAGCCCTTCTCACCCCAGGCTCGACTCTTTCTTGGCGTGGGGAACTTCTCGGGCTCCTCCTCCAACATCTTAATGGTGTCCAGAAGGTCGTTCAAGGTCGTCTTGGTCTTGCTGTCCGTGAGGGTGGTGAGGTCATCCCGGTCAGTCTCAGCCTGGGTGTCGGGGGCTGCGGTTGCACCCTGGGGCTCCTAGGATTAGCAATCCATATATTAATCAACCAATCAATATATCAATCAATATATCAATCAATATATCAATCAATCTATCAAACATGTAAGTGTCATAACACATCCACATAGAGTCACATTTTGTTTCACTGGACACTGTAAGGATATTGGACAATGAACAAGACTATTTCCTGAGAGGGATGAAAGAGGCTATATACATCAGGGCTCATCACCCTTCACTTAACCGCGACGGGGGCCAACATCTTCTACCAGATACCTTTGACCCAGTGTTGACATCACACTTCAAAGAAGCCACGTGACAAGCCTCACTGGGTCAGTCTACTGAGGAAGACCAGAGTGACTGGTCCAAAGCTCTAGGTGAGAGAATTTTTTGTGTTGGATATAAATTTTGAACTTTAAACTTACATCAAACATCTCGTCCACCTTGCGTACGGTACTGGCCGTGCCGGGTCTCTGCTGCGGCGACCTCTGACCTCCCACCTCTGACTCCGTCATCTCGCTGTCGCTCTCTGACCCCGCCCTCTTCACAGGCGACGACCTTTTCTTGGTCCTGACCTTGGGTTTCGCTGAAGCAGGTCTGGAGACTTTCTTGGTGACTTTCCCGCTGGGCTGGAGAAAGGAGATCTCTCCTTCCGACTTCTGTTTGGGTTCTGCTCTCTTTTCTTCCCTTTTTCTTTGCAGCTCCTGAAGAATTTAAGTTAGGATCATAGAATCTCAAGAAGGGTTGAAAAGAGAGAGGTGATAGCATAAGGTGCTACTGCCATGTCCATTTGTCAAATATTTAACGTTTTCCAAAATCATATCCAGTAAACTGTTGCTTGAGTAACTGCTTTTAGGCATATCTTATTACCTGGATGTCTAACCTTCGCCGATGTATAAAATTATGATTATACTTCATTTTGCTGCATTTTGGATTGCATAGTTTTACACTAAACTGTGAGTTTAGTGCCAAGGGATATGGCAAAAATGTTAGGCAGCCAAATATACAACAAAGACTTTTTAATGCCATACTGGTTAGAGAACTTGTCAAACCTGTATGGCTGCTTGTCGAGCTTGTCTCTCCTTCTCCTCCCTCCTCCTTCTCTTCTCTTCCTCCTGTTTCCTTCTGTCCTCCATCTCTGCCATTCTCCTGTTCTGTTCTTTCCTCATCATGTCCTCTCTCTCCTCTCTCTTCTGTGCCAGCAGTCGTTTTACTGTCTCCTCACTCTCTCTCTGCTCCTTCTCTTTGCACGCTCTAAAAAGATACAGTACACACTTTAGAATGCTGAAGTATAGGCAGATAGGCACTCAAAGCCCTGTAAACAGGCATATATCTGTAGCATTTTTGTTAATATAAAGCCTTAAGTGGTAAAGCTCCATACAAAAACAAAATGATGCCATTATTGACTTGTTCTACTGTTTTGACAAGAGTCAGGTGGGAAGATAGGTAAAAGAATGTTGTTCAAGAAGTAAGGACACTAAGGCCATGTTGATTTGATTATATGGATGACATCCTCCGGGAGCCCCAAAACTGATGCGCGCGTGAGAATAAAAAAAAAGTTTTGCAAAAAATAAAAAGTTGTTTTCATTATGAAATCTACGTGGTCATGAGGGTTGAACAAATGGGACAGAATATGGTTTGGCGAATAATCTAATCTTCAAGTTCATTTCCTTACAATTTCGTCTTTTTTCATTTGATTTTGGCATTCTACGACATTGGTATAGTTTTTACTTATTTTTTTGTAACTTACGGTATATTTTTGCTCATTTTGCAACTGTTTTGTACGATTTACAGTATGGTTGAAAACTTTTTTTTTTTGGAAACGGCCGAAAATTCATGTGCGCGCGGATGTCATCCATATAATCAAATCAACATGGCCTAAGTTATATTATGTAGAAGAAGTTTTAATGATCAGTTAGTTGGACAACCCTCCAGCTGCAGTGTCACTGACAAAAGCTAGTGGATGCTACCTGAAACGTCTGACCGTTTTCAAAATCATATCCAGTTGCTTGAGTAATGTTTTTGATGTAGTCTTCAGACTTCCCCACCTGTACCATCTCTGTATCCTAGTCGCTGCCTTGTTGACCCTGTTGATGTACAGCTCTGCCTCGGCCTTGCTGATCGTCTTGGGAACGCCGCGCCGGCCTGGCGGACTACCCTGCTTTGGGCGCGGCAACGACAAGTCCTGATTGGCTGATGGGCTGGTCGGACTTGCCCCCGACGATGCACCGATGTTTCTCAACACATGGGCTTCAGCTGGGTCAAAAATGATAAAATATCAACACAGGATGCTCTGCTGCAGTATAAAAGAAAGCTGCTAGGAGGCACATAATTGAACTTGAACTGGCAACCACCCAGATACCAAATAGCAATCTACATTAAGATCCAACTACATTACACATCTTGACATGTTATGCTGTTTTTCCGTCATTTGGCCTGTGCATATAGGCAGGCAGGCAGGATAGAATTTTGCTGCTCACGACAGACAACAATTGGCATGTAAAGAGATGGCATTTCAGAGGTTTATAATTTTGAAATTTTCCTGGGCGCAGGCTCCTTGTGCCATCGGCATGATGTTACTCACATGTGCATCAAACAAAATTGAGTTGATGGAAAAAAATTTAGACTGGCTAGAACACTGGTAAAGTACAGACAACAAGCTCACCAGATAAAAATGCAGGAAAATAATGTTTTAGATCAAGATTTCAAAATTTTCATGGGGTAGCATGTCCCTAGATTGTTGCTGGCACTCGAAATGATGTTATGTAAAACAAAATTGAGATGACAGAAAATTTCAGGCTGGACAGAACACTGGTACAGTAGAGACTACTACAGACAAGCTCACCTGGTGCTCCCCTTGTAACAGTAGCATTGTTGGGCAGGTTCAGCTGCTTAGCTGGAGGGGACCGTTCACTGTTCAGCAGGTTGGGAGGAGGGGACCGCTCACTGTTGAGAACGTTTGCAGGGGGGGACCGTTCACTGTTGAGGGGGGAGGAGGGCATAGTGCTGTCTGTTCTGTCTGTCAGGGGGATCTTGAACGGGCTGCCTTCAGGCTGGAAAAGAGAGGAAAGAACTTTTTTCTATAATGTGCTAACACAATAGCTTGGATTGTAACATAACAATGACACTCCTGGCTTATCAACTGTTTTACAGAAACTGCAAGGTTCTAGCTACATGTAGGAGTCCTGATGAACTTCTTTCAAAAGATGACAGAGACATTAAAAGATTGTACATTCAGGTTTAGAAAACCGCAAATTCAGACTTTTCTTTCTCCAACAGAACAGCAGGGCTAACCATTTATGGCAAGTAATTTATTCTTGACCCTGTGCCATTTTACTTTTAGCTTGCAAAACTGCAAATTGTTCATACTTCTTTCTGGAATTGTGTCTGCAAATTGTAGGTGTTTTTTTAAATCAAAAGTACAAGTAAGTAAATATTTTAAACCCTGCCCTGAAAAAGACACTGTTTAAACAGAAGTAACACATATAAGCATTACTCTATCTACAGATTAGATGATTGTACATGTATGCCGGTACTCACCATGCCAGGCGGCAGAACTCTGACTGCCCCCACTGATGGAGGTCTGTCCCTGTTCAGTTGTTTCTTGACTTTGGGAGTGTCAAACAACGACAGGAAGTCATCACCTGCTTCGTTGGTCCTGGAAAAAACAGTAAGGCAAAGAAAATTACTGTAGATTCATTTTTTTTGTGGAAGGAGCGCAGCAGTGGTCTTTGCTGTGTTTTAACAGTTGAAACAATTCCAAAGTACAGTAGAAATATAAAAGACATATTTGCAGTGTTATGGTTTCACATTAAGACTGAGTTAGATTAGAAGCAACCGTAAATATGTACCACAAACATTTTAACACTAGTCATGTGTTACGTGTCTTCGTCTTTCTGCATTGCAGTTTCTGTATGTCCTGCAAGAGGGGTGAAGTCTGCTATCTCTGTGTGCCTTGTTGATACAAGTCTGACTCTGACCATGACAAATTACTCTTTGCAGCAGTTTGTAAACATGTGTGATGATGACAAATTACTATGTTAGCAGTTAGTCCATGTCCTCACCTAGGGTTGGAATGTGTGAGTTTGCTGGCTGAAGCTGGTCGCCGGAGGTTTTGTGCCCCCCTCCCCACAGGCGTGAGTCCTGTGCTGCCACTACTCTCGCTGGTGTTGCTCCTCTGTGTGTCTGCTGGGTTGTGACTTCCCGCTCTCCTGTGCTTCCTCTGGGCACCGCTGGAGTAGCCGTTCACGGTCTGACTCTGGAATAAATTTCACAAGAAAAATGACATAATATAGTTCTAATTAAGGATCAACATTCAGTTGCTGCTCTCGCTGGTGTTACTCCTCTGTGTGTCTGCTGGGTTGTGACTTCCCGCTCTCCTGTGTTCCCACTCTCCTGTGTTCCCATCCAGTTGGGGTTTACTGTACAATGAAACAGTAATTATACATTTCTCAACAATAAAGGCCACATGCGTTTGTTTTCTTTTGAACTTCATGAATCTGTCATGAATTTATCATTATCACTAAATGTTTATGTATTTGTAAGAACTTCAATCATGACATGAAAAACTCTATCACATGGGTAACACTCTTAACAGTTGAGTTGGTAAAATACATAGAGAGAATTAAACTGTTCTCCAACACAGGAAAATTCCTGGTGAGTCATTTTTCTTTGAGTTGGAGAGCAGTTTAATTCTTTATAAGAAAATTGTGTTTTACCAACGTCCCCCTGCCCCTCCTGGAGTCTGCAGTAGAAGGTCTGCCAGCGGACCCAGGTCTGTGAGCCGAGGCCGACCCTGGCCGCTGGGACGCCGACCCGGGGCGCTGGGACGCTGACCCGGGCCTCTGGGTCGCTGATGACCCCACACGTTTGTTCCCCGACACCATGGACAGCTGTGACCCAGTCAGGCTCAGGTCAAGGTCGCTCCCTCGCGGAGTCTCCGCGTTCGCCTTCTTTGGAGTCGGCATCTCCGAGAACTGTGGGAGAAAATACAGTAGGGGCGTTATCATTAGATAGCTTTAAACAATGTCTAGAGTTAGATGTTCAAGGGTTAGGTGTAACAAGTTGATCGGTGTAATGTAGCCAGCTGCCGCCATGCCGCGTGCCTGCAAAGCTGGTGTGTTACGCCGAAAGGGAGTTATACCGGCTATACAGATACAGAAGCTGGTGTGTTACGCCGAAAGGGAGTTATACCGGCTATACAGATACAGAAGCTGGTGTGTTACGCCGAAAGGGAGTTATACTGGCTATACAGATACAGAAGCTGGTGTGTTACGCCGAAAGGGAGTTATACTGGCTATACAGATACAGAAGCTGGTGTGTTACGCCGAAAGGGCGGTTATACTGGCTATACAGATACAGAAGCTGGTGTGTTACGCCAAAGGGTGGTTATACCGGCTATACAGATACAGAAGCTGGTGTGTTACGCCGAAGGGCGGTTATACTGGCTATACAGATACAGAAAATCAAGACACTACTAGTCTGGTAAATACGGGCGATTTTGTTTACATCATAGGTCATATACTAGTACATGCAAATTATTTGAAGACGTATGCAAATTATTGGTAGGCAAGTCAGCCAACCGTTACCCACTTTTTGCCTATGTCATGGTGATCGCTCGTATGTGTGTATTACATGGTGCAAATTATTTATACACAAATCATTTATGACGTGAACTCATTGTGATCAAAGGCAGTTAGTTCACCTGGTACACAATATTATTTACTCACTGTAACACACTGCATATGGGTGTGGTAGAATTTTGTTGTTGTTGTCCTTGTTTAACGTCTAATATATCGCTAGACGTGGTCTCTTGGTGCTGGTTTACGCTAGAATTTCAGATTTCAAAATCCGATGTTGACAGGTGTTCGTTAGCTGTCATATTTTTTTACTCCAAACGTCCGTGCAAAAATATTATACACACGCCTGTACAAATCTCATTAACTCTTGGCTTGAAGCTTCTGGTATTTTGTAGCCTGTGCTGGTCAGTATAGCTGTTTAGAACAAACTCTACGCCCTGTTGAAGCGTTAGAATCTTTAGTTTGCGTATCGAACCTGGAAACCCAAGTGCCCCCCTCCCCACCATAACACACACTCGGCTCACAACAAAAACACTGACCGTTTCTATCGTTTCCAGTATCGACAGTGCCCTTAAATGACTCCCCTACACACACAAACACACGCCTTACCTTTCTGTACAGCCGTTTTACCGCAGAACCCTTATTTGGTAGAAGAAAACTGAAATCATCAACAAATTTACTGAACAAAACGCGCGACAAACAAATTTTGTGTACAGTATCCCGGGCCTGCGCACTGCCGCGTTACCCATCATGCACCTGACGTAAGGCGATACTCTGTCAATTTCCTGTTTTTCATCAAACATAAAAGACTCTTTTTAGAAAACGTTTTCAAAGTTAGAAAAATGATTATGCTTAAGTCTAAATGAAATTAGAAATCACAGGAACATGTTACACTCCTTATGATCTAGGTAATTGGAATAAATTCAAAATAAAAATTAATTGCGATCATGAGGATAGGTTTGTCAATGTTTGCAGTTTTGAATTTATGGTATTGTAAAGCCTCAAAGCGTTGTTAGTATATCTTTAGTACATGCAAGTCTCCTAGTATATCTATTTTGCATTTTCACAAAATCAAAATTGTCCCGTCAGAAATGGCCTCCTTGGCTTAATTAACAAAACCTCAGGCACTTTTCTATGTCTAATGAAATATCGCCTTGTTAATGAGTTTTCAATGGTGATATCATTTTAAACATTTACTAAAAGTGAGTGATTTACTAAAAAATAGGTAGGTATTAATTGTCTTTTGTTGAAGATTAATGAAATAATGATTCATTGATCATTTGGATCATATATTATATGGATTCTAAGGCAATAAACTTAACATTAAGTTTACATTATGTGACAAATGTTCGTGCCAATCATTCTGTAAAATTATTATATTTCAACTGTTAAAGTTAGAAATCAAAACTACATTTGCAAATGTCAACAATATTTCACAAAGATGATTTTTCAAAATCCTAAGTTAACCTTAATTATTAAAATGAAATTTAAACATATAATACAGTAACCTGTGAAGAGCACACCTTGTGTATTGTGTAGGTATTGGTCAGGTGCAGGTGCAATATTCTCACTCAAATGTTGCACACAATTAGATCACTCTATTATCACTTCGCCATTTGATATAGACTCCGTTTGATTATCACGTCAAACTGACGCCCGTTTTCCTGGGTATTTTTAGGAATATCTCGGTTTTCCATTGATAAAAGCGTCCTCCATTATATACAGCTAACGTTAGGTATGGTGTCAGCATCGCATTTCATACACCTTCAGCCGCGGAGCGATATCTATACTGCGTCACTCCGAGCAAAAGTAGTTCTACACCTTACCTTGCGGCCGATTTGTATTTCTCACCAATATTTCGACCATTGTTATCATATTAATGATATAGATAAATGTAGTTTTAAAATGCGTGCGTTATAAATTTATTTCTGAGGCATTTATGTGCAATATTCTTTTCCTTGTCTGGCGGATGGTTGTTGCCTCATGTAGACGCACAGCGGTCGCGTAGAAAGAAGGCAGCCATCTTGAATCGGGAGCTAGTGGCCGAGCCATTGCACGAATATCTCCTTAAAAATGTACTTATCCCTATGTTGGTTCCATTTGAGGCTCTAAAATTGTTCTGTAGTCTTTGTTCTGTTCATTCGTTCCACGTTTGTGGCTCTAAGATGTTCCTGTGGGCCAATATTTGCCCGAACGCGAGGGCTTTCGGTGGTCTAAGTTTGTTATTGTTCGTGGGGCCCGTCGGCGAAAATAATCCTAGTTTCTTCTTTTTCCACCCCAGACTGCGCCTTGTAGTATGGTACTGAGAGTCCTGAGGAGAAAGGTGTAGGATGGCGGACAAAAGAAAATTGCAAGGTAAGTCCTTATCCTTACCAGGGCGTTCAAATTTGCCAACGGATTGGTCGATTTTTGAGGGGCCCGCGCGGGATTTTGTCGCCTTCCACACGGTCTCCATTGCCGGACGGTTGGTACCTTATCAGTTTGGCTGTCATTTGCAGATTGTGCATTTCTCGTAGCATGTTTTTCGGACTGCAGGCGAAACATTCGGACCTACCACGCACGGGATTATTATTTTTTTCCCGAAAGAAAGCGGTTGCGTCGCACATCATTTGAGCGTGTATGTTGTTTGACATGAAGCTTTGAAATGGTCCGGTGCTTACAGAAATGAACTTCATTTGTCTGAGTGCCCCCCCCCCCCCACAAGTATACAGGTGATTACAAATATACTGTGATTTTATTGTCGACAAAACTGAGTTTCTTCAAAGCATCACACACCATATAATGTAAAACAGTCCCTCCAAAATCCAGTTACACACTGGCAGAATAGCTATATAGGTTCATATCACTGATAGCTTTATGATACAGTATTACTCAATAGTGAAAGCAGAAGTGGTTGAAATGTTTTAGATTGCTTGGCTTCTGAACAATGGGTTTCCTGCTAGAAAATATATTCAAATGCTTGAAAACTCAAGTCTTGCACATTGTTAGACAGTACAGTTTGCTGGATAGGGTACTCTAAAGGGTAAACAAGGTGTTTGTTTCCTCTGTTTTGACTGCAAGGATACTATTTCCTTTTGGAGTGGAGGGGGGGGGAGTTGGAAACGAAATGTGATACCACTGATGTCATATATATTTATTTTAATATAGTAACAATCTGTAGGCGTGTCAAAGTAATGATTAGGGGTCATCTTTTTGAATGGCTTTAGACAATTGTGGAGATGCAAGAACGTTAGAGAACAAAAGGCTGTGTGTTACAGTCCCTACAGTGTGTGAAACACTTTCTATTGTTATTCCAGATTTTCACAACAGTAGCAAAAGTTGAAAATGCAAGGGTAATACAAAATTATGCATGCTTGTCCCTTGGCTCTGCTAATTTTCTCATATTTCACAAGTTTTACCCAAATTTCCTTGTAAAATCTAACCATAGTTGGTACCAATTGTGATAGCTTCTTTGTATGGATCTGAGTCAGAAGCAAGACCTCTTCAAAATACTATTTCTTGAACTAGAAGTACTAGAATAGGCCTGTGTCAGCACTTCAGCGTTGAAATCCATCCCTTGGGAAAAATAATAAGAGAATCTTAAAACCATTGATTCTTTGATTTATTGTATAGAATTTCTGATAATACAAGATTTTAGGAAAGTAATCAAGTAGAAAAGCTTTCTCCATGTGGTAATTTATTGTAGGAATATGTATCATTTCACATGTTCTAGTGCAGGAGTAGGAATGACCACACAAGCAGACAGATAAGGTTCAGAGTGGTGATTATTGCATTATTCACCTCTATTCTAACCTAGGCCAACAGGGACATTGTACTTGCAGGTTTAGCTTGATAGTACCTTACTGTAGTTGATACTGGTTTTGTAGTACAATGTAATAATATTCGAGTCATCAGGGGAGTCAAGATTTGATCCAGGCCCAAGAATTTAACAAGCTGTCTTAAAGTCTTATTCTGCCTTATTCACCTGTAACCTAGGCCAGCAGGTACATTGCACATTGCAAGTGTAGTGTAATCTGATTGTACCTTACTGTAGTTGATGCTGGTTTTGTAGCAACAATATTTGAGTCATCAGGGGAGTCAAGATTTGGTCCAGGCCCAAGAATTTAACAAGTTGTCTTATTCTGCCTTATTCACATGTAACCTAGGCCAACGGGTATATTGTACAAGCTGCAAGTTAAGCTAATGCTTGCTTGTACCTTACTGTAGTTGATGCTGTTTTTGTAGCAACAATATTCGAGTCATCATCAAGGGAGTCAAGATTTGGTCCAGGCCCAAGAATTTAACAAGTTGTCTTATTCTGCCTTATTCACATGTAACCTAGGCCAACGGTTACACTGTACATTGCAAGTGTATCTTGATTGTACCTTACTGTAGTTGATGCTGGTTTTGTAGCAATATTCAAGTCATCAGGGGAGTCAAGATTTGGTCCAGGCTAGTCAAGAATTTAACAAGCTGTCTTAAAGTCTTATTCTGCCTTATTCACCTGTAACCTAGGCCAATGGGTACACTGTACAATGCAGGTTTAGCTTGATTGTACCGGACTGTACTGTAGTTGATGCTGGTTTTGCACGTAGCAACAATATTCGAGTCATCAGGGGAGTCAAGATTTGGTCCAGGCCCTGAATTTAAAAGCTGTCTTATTCTGCCTTATTCACCTGTAACCTAGGCCAACGGGTATATGGTACAAGCTGCAAGTTAAGCTAATGCTTGCTTGTACCTTACTGTAGTTGATGCTGTTTTTGTAGCAACAATATTCGAGTCATCAGGGGAGTCAAGATTTGGTCCAGGCCCAAGAATTTAAAAAGCTGTCTTATTCTGCCTTATTCACCTGTAACCTAGGCCAACGGGTACATTGTACATTGCAAGTGTACCTTGATTGTACCTTACTGTAGCTGGTGCTGGTTTTGTAACAATATTTGAGCCATCAGGGGAGTCAAGATTTGGTCCAGGCCCAAGAATTTAACAAGCAGTGTCCACAGTTGCCAATATCAATCTCTCAGTGTCACTTTCAGACTGTTTTGTGGTGTGCTAAAACTACAGGCCATTTCACTTTATAGTGTTCCCCCTAAGACTCGGACAAAAGGGAGAGAGATATACAGTAGTTAGTGTCTAGGATTCATATATCTCCTTGTCACCATCCAAGCACCTAATGGCTTAATGACTCTTATAAGATGAAGTCAGCAAAACTCAAGGGTCTAACACTGCAGCATTGGGATGCACACCTGTCTGATTGTGATGTGGTCAGTTCTCTTGTGCAGGGCTCGAAATTCATTTTTGGGAATAGGTGCACTGGTGCAGCCAACCTAAAAAATTAGGTGCACAAAAAATTTTTGGTGCACCATATGAAACAAAACCTAATTACAGATCTTACTGCTCCTCTTCTGATCTTGAATGTAAGATGAGAGCTAACTTCAAAATCTTAAACGAGTACTACAACAAAGATTTTATTATTTTTCTGATACTTAGAGACCAAGAATATCCGGTATACTATTATACATTTCTAATGTTAAAAATTCCTACAAAAATATTTGGGGGCACCTGTGGACCCACAGAAAAAAATTGGGTGCACAACTCCAATTTTGGATGCACTAAGGTGCACATGCACCCAGTATTTCCAGCCCTGTCTGTTCCCTTGCAAAATTCAATACCAGCTCTTGGGAACCAGCTGAACAAAAGCGTACTTCACTTACAGAAAATGCAAGCATCTTTCATAATCATAGTCCCAAGTGTCTTGAACTGAAGCATCTGGAAGTCTAAGAATAACTACCATACACAATTGGATGCGCTATCTTTGTCAGTGAAGTCAAGCCAAGAGAGGATGTGGTAAGGTTTACCACAGAACAAAAGCGTCGAACAATGCTCAAAAGCCTGGTGAATCCTAGAATTCAGGACAATTTACTGGTTCTAAAGTAAGTCTAGCTCTTGCATTTTCTGCCCTGTTCAGTGTGAAATGTCTAGGGACTATCCAGATCCATATACGTAGGAGTACAGTCTAGTATGTCAGAATGTTGCTTCTAAATGGTGACAATGTAATTGGTTTTCTTGCACAAGATCAGGTAGAGATGAAAATGGCATTACGTCTGTCAATACACATTCGGGAAAGATACTCAAAATTAAATGATCCAGCTAGTTCACAGATTTAACTGTGTAGAAAAAAGAACACCAACAATTTCATTCCTCTTACTTCTTATGTGATGGACTATTTAGTATTTACTAAGTATCTGTTTGTATCTAGTATATTGTACCTAATTATCTATTGCTACTTCTAGACAATGAAAAATCATGGTGCAAAAAGCTTATGTAAATCTTTGTCCAGATATGTAGAACTGAGAAATGACAAAATTATTTGTAATATGTAGAAAGGGCAAAATCATAAAATATCCTTAATAAAAGCAAATGAAAAAATTGTGCAAAATATTACTGACATTATGAACACACCTGTATAAATTATATTACCAGTATGCATCAATGTAAGATATCATGTGGTCATGTAGATGGCGATATATTGGTTTGTGATATAATTATAAATCATGGAAATGGCTGGTATTTAGATTTCTGAGATGAGGTTTTCATATGGTTCTTACCTCTCTGTGCATTTATGTATGAGTAGTTAAATGTTCTTTAAGTTAAACACAAGATGCTGAAGAAATTTGTGAGCTGAATTCTGAAGAGCAATTAAAGGCTTGAAATAACCACCTGTAAATTTGCAGACTAAAAATAAGCCACAATTAGCCAAAACAAAGAAGTACAGTATTTTAATTAAGGCATGCTATTAATAGAAGCCCAGTGTTTTCAAAATTATTGTCTTCATTCCAGAGTGTTAATTATTTCTACAAAGGAACCTCTCCCTTGACTGGCACCT
Source organism: Branchiostoma belcheri (assembly GCF_001625305.1). Taxonomy (NCBI): domain Eukaryota; kingdom Metazoa; phylum Chordata; class Leptocardii; order Amphioxiformes; family Branchiostomatidae; genus Branchiostoma; species Branchiostoma belcheri. The sequence continues at coordinate 886,812 of NW_017802602.1, forward strand.
GTCTTTTCTAATCTTAGTCTTGCAGCTCTTGGGCAAAATTAGTGTAATTTATGTCAAATTAGTGTAATTAAGTATAATCTAAGTTAATTATGCGTGCTGTCTTGAATAGCACACATAAAATTTTATAATAAATGGAAAGTAAATGATGAAAAATGATAAGTTTAACTGAGCAATGTGATTAGAAAGGGTTGTTTATGCCATGCATAAATGAATTAGCATATGGCACTGTTTGACAATTGATGCAAAAGTGATGTTACGTTACGTTCTGTTCTTGGCTGGTTTTAGCCAGAATCAGAGATTTTTTTTATTCACAATATTCTCAAAGATTATAGTTTAGTACAATGTACCAGTGTTCAGTATGCATAGCACCCAGACCTGAGTTACTTGAAGATTTTATATGTCGTCTTTCATTAAGAATTTTTAGTGGGAATCACACATGTACATGTGGCATGTCTCTCTGGGGGACAGTTGTGCATAATCAATTCCAACGCAGGGATGAAATTCTGTATATCCATAACCTTACCCAGGGCTCCAGATTTCCACCGGAAACCTGCAATTTGGAATTTCCAGAAATTAATGTCATACAGAAAAAATATTAGCTTGCAACTTTGCAGGAGAAAAAAATAATAATTCAGGCATGGTGTTCTGAATTCTGAATTACATATTGTTGTTGCCATAAATTTGTATATTATATTGTTTGGTAACTTTATCTTCTTTACATTACATGGTGTTCAAGAATAAGAGCTTTTGTGGATACTATTTACTCTATCATCAATTCATCATAGTTATATGCAAGTAATTTTCAAAATTACTTTACATGTAAAATGTTTGCAGACATGCAATTTTGTATATGCTATGGGTTTATACCCAGACTTTCAAGTTTGTATTCACAGAAAATTTTTATGAATTGCAGAACAAAATTTTGACATTCTGCAATATTGCAGCACACTGAAAAAAAGTATTTCTACCACTGAAATATATTTTATCTTGAAGGTACATGTAAAGATTTCCATTGACGTGTTTTGATTGACATGTTTTCTTGTCCCTTGTGTCCAGGTGAGATCGAGAGATGCCTGAAGAAGGTCAGTGAAGGTGTAGAAACCTTTGAAGACATCTGGCAAAAGGTGAGTCTTGGGAGTTCCTTACGCAGGTTACTTCGCAGGTAGACGTGCGCTGCTACACAACTATGTTCCAACACAAAATTTTCTTTTTTGTGTGTCATATGATAGAGAAAATGTTAGTAAAAACTCTACATATTTCATGGAGGAGTGAGGTCTCCGATTTCTTGTTTGTCTTGAAGTAAAACCTTTGATTTGAAGACACAGTCTTGGGAATGGGAGTTCCTTACGCTGGTTACTTGGCAGGTAGACGTGCTCTGCAGTTAGACCAGGGTTCTTGACAACTTTTCCATCATCTACAGTTTTCGAAATACCCATCTGCATTTTGCAGAGAGACTTACAATATTGCAGCAGAAAAATGCTACAATATGCAATTTTGCATTATTAAATTGAGAAGGTTGTAGTATGGAGGCTTGTGTACTAGTATTTGCAGAAATTGTTTCTAATAGCATTAAAAAAAATTTGAAAAAAAGTATTTCAACCACTGGTCTCAATTTCTACAGCAAAACTACACCCATGCTCTGGTGTGATTTAGTCAAATTTTGGGTATTTTCCCTGTTCCTAAACACCAATTCCTTTTTTTCTGTCATATGATGAAAAATGGATGCTGTAAAGAACCCTGGTTAAGAACACTGCAAAGCAACGTCTGAGTTATCCTTACATGTTAAGTGGAAATGTGTCCAAATGTGCAAAGTATATACTATAGTACTGTTTTTAGATCTTCTTGGTAGAAAAATTTTGCATTAACTGTCATTTTGCCATGCTTTAGGGATGTTTCTCCAAAATTGCAAAGTGTATGACTATCTTTAAATCTTGGTGGTTGGAAAATTTTGCATCAACTGCCGTATTGCAATGTATAATTTATACAGACATTATAAATGATGCACTAACCGTGTGCAAGGATTGAGTGGCGACACAGTTTGAAGTTATTCCCAATCATAGGAGCCGGCAATCATTAAACATCCCCGGAGATTTGATGTTGTTGGGTGGTACATTATCATTTGCAGAATATCTGTCTGTTTCTGATGAGGCTTAGGAAAAAATGTTCTGTTTCCTGTTTCAGTCTTGAAAAAATTAGGGTCGGTAGGTAGGGATTATCTTTTTTCTTCTTTCTTTTTTATTAGACTTTAGTGATCTTTAGTGATGGAACTAATACAAACAGTTTAACTTACAAAACTTGAGTGAGGATGCTTATTTTTTCAATGTCAGTGTTCAATGTTGGAAAACCGATTGTACAACGTTTCATCACTCAGGTGTCAGATCATGGAGCTAGAAAAGGTCGATCAGATTGAACAGTTTATTTCCGTTGCAGGGGTCCACACACAAAAAAAGGCTTGGGTCGGCAGGTTTTTCTAGGGTCAGTCGGGAAACAGGAAACACAATTTTTTTTCCTAGGCCTGGATGGCACATTATCATTCGCAAAATATCTGTCTGCTTCTGATGACTGTGACGGTGTAGGGGTTTGTGCTGGCCAATCAGAAAGCGGTTTTGGTGTTCCAAACTGTCACGTCGCAAAGATTGGATTAAATTCCATCAGCTGGAAACAGCTGTGATTTTCCTGGAATCGAGGCTTGGGCCTAGGAAAAAAAATGTTGTGTTTCCTGTTTCTTGACCGACACTAGCAAAACCTGCTGACCCTAGACTTTTTTTGGGTGGGTGGACCCCTGCAAGAGACAATTTTTCGAGCTGATCAACTTTTCTAGCTCTATGATCTGACAATTGAGTGATAAAACGTTATACAATCGGTGTCCAACATTGACATTGAAAATAAAAGTGTCCTCATGCAAGTTTTACTTTATTAAACTGTATTGTATAAGTTGGACCCCTATATAGATATCACTGATGTCTAAAAAAAAGATAATCCCTACCTACCGACCCTAATTTTTCAGCACCGAAACAGGAAACACAACATTTTTTTTTTCCTAGGCCTCGTGCAAATGACGGTTTCAGTTTCTCCAGCAAATACAACTACTTAATCATGGACAGATTTGGTCCATCTTATGTCATTTTACATAATGCCTTGATTACCATGCTGCAACAAAATGACGTTTCAAATTTGTAGTAATGAGAAGGTGTATGTTACCACCATTTTAAGGCTTCCATGAATACCGTGGTAATGCTGTCTCAGGTGTTTTTACTTCAATTTTATTTATTTTTTAATCTTTGACCTATGTTTGATCTAGTATATGTTGAGCTGTAATAAAAATCTCTTAGAACTGCATTTCAGGGCTTGAAATACTTACATGTATTTCTGCATACCTGCACTGGTTTAAATAAACCTGAACCAGAGAAATTTTACATGCAGCACCACAATTTAGGGAATTTGGATCAGACTAAATTCTGTTCAAAAACCATTATTTCTTCTACACTTTTATAATATACATGTAGGTGGTGACAGTCAATGCAGCTAATAAAAATCTACATACACCAAAATTTTAGAGTACAGTACAAGGACTGGTGCAGGTTAGGTGCAGGTAGACATCAGAAATACCTGCACAGCTCCAATTTTACCTGCACTAACCTGCATACGGCATATACCCAGTACATGAACCAGTACAGGTTAGGTACAGGTAGACATCAGAAATACCTGCACAGCTCCAATTTTACCTGCATTAGCCTGCATATGCAGGTGGTATTTCCAGCCCTGCATTTGTTACCCAGTGAGTGAGTGAGTGAAGGTCCAGTCCTTCCACTTGTGGTTGCAGAGTTGTCAGTTTTGTGCTAGTCCTTTGTTAGGCAGATTATGGGTCTGTAATTGCAACGTCACGTAGCTTTTGTATCCCAGCTCTTACTTACCCTTCATGCCTCGGAGGCAGTTCAGTTCAATCAAAAGGACAGTTTCTGTTGCCATTTTCTCAACCAATGGAGTAGCTATGGTAGAGAGCTTTTGTGCATTTTAGCCAGAATGTATGGAGTTTTAGAGATAGGCAATACATTAGTTTTTGGGACAGTTGCCAATTGTATAATCTTCAATAAGTTTTTGGCAAGGATGATAAGGACTCTAAAAGAAGCACTTCTGATAGATTTATGTCCCTTGCAGGGGTCCATCAAAAAAAAAAGGCTAGGGTTGGCAGTTTTTTCTAGGGTTGGTCAGGAAACACAACATTTTTTTCCTAGGCGGAAAAACTGTAACAACTCTGAAGAGAAGGGACTTCCATCAACTGTTGGGGGCAATATGACTGTATAATGAGCATTTTGGAGTTGATTCAGTGGCTGAAATGTTTTTTTTGAAAGTCAGAAAAAATGAAGCGGGTGAATCCGTGAACCTGAACAAATGAAATCGGTGAGGCCTGACAGTGAGAAAGAAATCTTTCCCACAAATCTGGCTGAAGCATGCAGGGCTGGCTGGTCCCACCCTGATCCATCTGTGGCCCTCCTGCCCACCAACCATCAATTCAGGGCTCAAAGTTTGAGAATAGGTGCACTACTGGTGCCCCAACTTAAAAAATTGGGTGCACAAAAATTTTTTGAGTGCACCATATGAAACAAAACCTAATTGCAGTTCTTACTGCTCCTCTTCTAAGCTTAAATATGAAATGGGCAATCTTACAGAACTACTACAGCAAGATTTTATTATTTTTCTGACAGATTCCAAGATTCCTTTATACTATTATTCATTTAGTATGTAAAAAATACGTACAATTGAAAAATATTTGGGTGCACCAGTGAACCCACAGAAAAAAAATGGGTGCACAGCTCCAATTGTGAGTGCACTAAGGTGCACATGCACCCAGTATTTCCAGCCCTGCCTCCCTTATTCATCTGTGGCCCACCAACCATCAATTGCAGCTTGATTTACTCCCAATAGCCATGCGCAGTAATACTGATAGAGCTAATACTTTGTTTTCAGTTCCTGCAATATTGTAGAATGTCAAAATTTTGTTCTGCAATTAGGAAATACTGAAATACACACTAAAAGTTTGGATCTAAACCCAATACATGTACAAAATTGAAATTATGTTAGTACAAAATACATGCAAAATTACTTGCATATTATAGAGTGAGAGGTAGACACAAAAGCTCTTAAAGTTAAACACCATTGAACACCATGTCTGATTTTTTCAGTCTGAAAAATTGCAGGTTACTTAATTTTTCTTCTGCTATATTGAAAATGTCTCTGCAAAATGCAGACTGCAGATGGGTATTTCTAACACTGCTCTCCTGCCCACCAACCATCAATTGCAGCTTGATTTACTCCCCATCCGTGCACAGTGATACTAACACAGCCAATCATAATTTATCTCTCTCAGAGGCAAAATGCCACCAACTGCAGCGAAAGAGCAGGCCAAGAATAATTATGCGGCCAACCGATTCATATTTAAGTGGCAGGAAGATTCCATTTCGGGCTATTAACTTTTTATAACAATATGGTATTGTAGAAATAAATTTACAGACACTGGCATGCAATAATGTCCTATTGTCTGTGAAGAATTATAGATGTATTTAGGATGTGACATTGTGTGTGTTTTCCATAACATATATCATCAAACGTTTTCTAAAATAGAAATATTTTTGTAGCTAAGTTTTCCATAACTACAGCCTAGCACATATATTAAGTGCCATAGCTTTTAGTTAAGTTAATAACCATTAACAAAAAATCAATTCAAGATGGTTTGCTTATACAATGACAGCTATAATTTATAAAAGTCAGTAGCTGAAACACGTGGTGAGAAATTTTATTCAGAATCAAAATCATGGATTATCTACAAAATCCCCATAGATCCATAGAAATCACTTATCGTTTTAAGAATCTGGTCAGAATAGGTCCAATACAGGTAGCCTTTGTAGCAGGCTTATAGAACTGGGGGTTTGGTGGTCTTCGGCTGTTTTCTGATTAGCCTCCGTAGCAGGCTTATAGAACTGGGGGTTTGGTGATCTTCGGCTGTTTTCTGATAAGCAAAAAACGGGGGTAATTCAACCAGGCTGGCTATGTTGTCTAGTATATGCAATCAGAAAATAGCACATAAAAGCTCCCAAAGACCCTGAAGACCCCCAATTTTTGGCATGCTATGGAGGCTACAATGCAGGTATTATCAATGTAGTTTTGCTAGTACACGTGCAACTGTGCACGTAGGCAAAGGCAGTTGCCCCCAAGGAGTTAAGAAAAATACATGAAAAAGCCAGGCTCTAATAGTCTAAAGGGTAAAATCATTCAAAACCTTCAAATCATAGCAGCTAAGTAGAATCTGGCCTTTGATACGCTTCACACCCATTGAGCCATTAAAGCAGAATAAAAATAGCTGTGGCAACAATTTCTGGAAGTTGAGTTAATGTCGCTATGTATTTATGTGGTATGCATGTCTTTGTTGTTAAAAACCTTGTCATCTGTACAATCTGGTCAGTGGATTGTTAGGACCTAAGTGGACAGTTTGAGCAGTGAAGATAAAAGAATAATTTGAGTCAAAATTACTAAATTATACACATGTAATTGTATTCTTGGTAAATAGCTGGTCAATTATGTAAAGATTTTTTATGATAGCTGTGATTTACTAAAATTAGGCTAACATCAGAGAACTGAATTTCTCAGAAAAAAAACATGTTATTGTTACATACACAGTGCAAGCCTTTTGCCTTGCAGATATTCGAATGTATGGGTTCAGAATCTGATTTTGCCAGTATTCTTTGTCTATTCAAAACATTATTACATTATTTTACGCCATGTAGAAAAAGATAGTTGCAGTGTGCTTGTAATAGTACTAAGCTGCAAAGGTCCCTGTACAATGTATCCTTGTTATCACATACGTACTTAAATCATAGACAATATTTGAACATGTATGCACACTGGGTATGATGTTAGCAATGCTTACATTGTCATTTGCGTCTTGCATATTGTAGATGGATGTCAATATTTGCCTTTTTGACTGATGGTCTCACTTTTAGACATGGATACATGTGTATGTGTGTATCAGATTTACTTTAATCATGTACAAATGTTGCTTTTAATTGCTAGAATGATATCTGTCCAACTTTAAGGTGTAGCAAGTTTAATGGATGGAATTACAATGTTTTTCCAGGTGAACAATGCAACCAACTCCAACCAGAAGGAGAAATATGAGAACGACCTTAAGAAAGAAATCAAGAAACTGCAGGTGAGAATTTCAAATTTGTAAAATTGTCAGACATTTTCAAAACAGTTATTTTTGTTATGTAAATTAATGCAAAATGGGAGAGGCTTGATTATTTTTTTGCAATACAAAATAACACAAAGAAACAACAAAGATATGATCACTGCTTTTGAATCTGCAGGAGCTATACATACATGTATGGCTTTGTACTACTGTTAATTCACTTTATGTTCACGGTAGCAAAATGTCAAGGTCTGAGAAAATGGACATGTTTGTGGAATAATATATATACACTGTGCAGGTGCAGGAAAAAGAAAGTCCAGGAACTATTTGTTAACTGTAATGATAAGTTCATGGTACAGAAGTGACAGTGAAAACTGTGAACATAACAGTACACTGAAAAAAAAAGGAATTACAGTAATATAAACCCCTGGGTACAAGATTCTTCTTTTCATGGAGACCTTTTCTCCCGCTTTGCAACAAGGGAGTTGGGTCTTTGTGTAAAAAGTCCTCTGAATCTGCATTGTGCATTGTTGTACATATATGCATTATGTATAACTGTATGTACTATTGTGGATGGCTGATAAAACATGGTGATGCCTTGGGGCTGGATTATCGGCAATTACCGACCATCAAAAACAGTCACATTTTGGAGACGTGTGCGCATGTTTTGGCATGCCTACACAACAAAAAGAACCTGTCAGGGAAATTGTATGTGTAAGCAGTTGGTAAAGGTTAACGTTAGTAATGTTTTAAAAATAAAAAATTCAAATGTGTGCTCTTTTCAAAATCATTATTAGGTATAATATATAATCAGTATCTTGTGTTTGCTTCATGTATGTCATTGTATTTACAGGTCCATTTGTGACTGACTGTTTGGATTTTAATTAACTGAACTTAGCTTTAGGCTTATCATTGTCATTCTCCCAATGCTACAAAATGATTATCTTTAGGCAAAAATCATGATTTACCCCTGTGCAAAGTGTATATATTTTATTACAGAAATTTGTTTTACATATAAAAATTATGAAAAATGTGTAAAATATTGTAGAGAAAAGCTGATTGATATTGATGAGGATGACAGGTGATGTTGATGATAGGATGATGATGATTTTGATAGGATGATGATTGTGTTGATAGTGATGATAGGATGATGGTAAGGATAGAGTTGAAGATGATGATGATGATGAAGATAACAGTTAGGATGATGATAAAGATGACGATGGGTGAATGATGGTGTGGATGATAATTTTCAAGATGAAGGATGATGAGAATGAAGATGATAATTAGGATGATGATAAAGATGCTTATTGTGTATTTCAGCGGTTGAGAGACCAGATCAAAACATGGGTAGCATCAAACGACATCAAGGACAAAAGGCAGCTGCTGGAGAACAGAAAACTCATTGAAACAGTAAGTAGTGGGTTTTTTTCTGTTAGGCCACACCAATTTAATTTGTTGGTTAACGGATTCGCCCGCTTCATTTTTTTCTGATTTGCAAATAGAAATAAAAATTCAGAATCAACTGCAAAATGCTCATATTTTGCCCTGAACAGTTGAAAACAGTCCTTTTCATCCTAGTTGTTACAGTTATTTCATCTTTCAATGCAATGGTATCATTAAAAGTTCAAAATTCATTGTTTAAATTTTGAACCAGCCTTGTGTGTTGACTTCATGGCTCCTATCGTACCATTTAGGGCCATAATAGGATGCCTAGGCCTGCTTTTTTTTTTCACCTGCCTGCTCCATTATTTTTCTAGAAAAATCCGTTATCCAAGAAATTAAATTGGTGTGGCCTTAGGTGGAGCATTAGTTTGAGTTCTAACGTCAATGTGCAGAGTGGAGTGTGAACTTGGATAGCACTTGCACACTCGGACATGCCGGAGTCATCAATAAATTTATGTTGGGCATCAACGAGAAGAAAAAGACTGTTTTATTCAGTTAAACAAGCTGGCTATTGTGGTGACTTAGACAGTTACCCTGATACTAAGACTAGTGATAGGAACAATTACATACACAGAAAATATCATCAACAAGACCGTAAGAAATATAAATCGTCCAAATGGAACCAAATTGATATCTAACAGCAAACAGAACTATCAAAATCAAAACTATCCTTATGAGTACATGTAACCTGCCATGTTGTAACAAGTACATGTTATGCCACGTGTGTCTGATTTGTGATTGAGAAGGTGAAGCCACAAGCTGGTTACGGCTATTACGACTCACAGAAAATAGCTTTTCTTGGAAGGGTCTCTTCATAAACCACCCTAACATCTGGTTTTGGCTATTACGACTCACAGAAAATAGCTCTTCTTGGAAGGGTTTCTTCAGGAGCTACCCCAACATCTGTCCAAATTTGGTCAGACCACCGAAGCACCCCCGCGGTTTGAAGCGATAATCGTGTTTGCATGGGCGGCTTGAAAGAAGTTTTCTTCCTCATTATCTGTGCAGTCTATTTCTGGCAGGGCTGTCCATGGTACTGAAGGGTGGGCACCATGTTTGGTTATCTAAGCGTAGGAAAAAAATGTTGTGTTTCTTATTTCAGTCTTGAAAAGGATAGGGTCGGTAGGTAGGGATTATCTTTTTTTTCCTTCTTTTTATTAGAATTTGGTGATCTCTATTGATCTAACTTATACAAAACAGTTAAATAAATCAAGATTTTCATGAGGACACTTATACTTTCAATGTCAATGTTGGAAAACCGATTGTGCAACGTTTTATCACTCAAGTGTCAGATCAAGGAGATAGAAAAGGGCGATAGCTAAAAAAATTCATGTCCCTTGCAGGGGTCCACAGGGTCGGCAGTTTTTTTTTAGGGTCGGTCAGGAAACATAGATGTCTGTTTGAGAAAGCCATGGGTTCATACAGCTGTTTCCATATGGATGTAAACTATAACAGGAACATGGATACTCTGTTTTAATGAATTTACTCTATGGTAGAAAATTTTTATGGGTCTTTATTTGGTCAAACTGAAAGAAAAGTCTTAGGTAACAGTTACTCAAGCAAGACTAGTGGATAATTTTACAAGGCAAACGATTTGATAGGCAAATCTTTCACTTATGGTCAATCACCATTAAATACTTGACTTACTTGACAAAAGTCGGGTGCCACTCCTCTGCCACCCGAACCACAATGGCTGCCCAGTAGTCTCTGTCCTCCATCACCTTCCCCATGTCTTCGGCCCGAAGGCCAACGTCCCTTCGCAGCACGTCTGGGTAAGTGAGGGGTGGTCTTCCCGGCCTCCTTCCCCCGTGTGCTGGGGACCACAGGACAAGGTGCGAGGCTATCTCCCTGCAGTTCCTTAGTGTATGGCCAGCAAACCGCAGTCGCCTAGCTCGTATTTTTGTCGTCAGTTTAGGGAGTCCAGCATAGAGCTCTTTGTTTGTCAGATGTTGTTCCCAATGTACATTATGGACACGCCTCAGCATCCTTGTGTAGCAGCCATCCAGTTGCTTTTCCAGTTTGGGAGTCACCGTCCACGCTTCACAGCCGTACAGGAGTACCGACTCCACCGTTGAGAGGAAGAGGCGTGTCTTGAGCTTGCTTGCTACCATTAAATAGGTCTGATTAATTGTGTGTGAATTCTCCTAAGTCTTTTCTACAAGTACAATCAGCATTAGATCGACATGGCTTAATGCCTTGTTGCAAGGACTGAAGTACTCTCTATAACACACAAACTATGTGAGTGAGAAAAGTGTGGAATCCAGTTTTTGCCACCAGCTCGTCACTAGGTACCACTAGTCACTAGCACACCGATGTTTATGACTTTTTTTCCCTGTTTTTCAGCAAATGGAAAGATTTAAGGTGGTGGAAAGGGAGACCAAAACAAAAGCGTACTCGAAGGAAGGTTTGGGGCTGGCGCAGAAAGTAGACCCAGCGCAGAAAGAGAGAGACGACACAATACAGTGGTTAACGGTGAGTCAATGTTCAATGTTAGAAATACCCACCTGCAGTCTGCATTTTGCAGAGAAATTTGCAATGTTGCAGAAGAAAAATGAAGCAACCTGCAATTCTGCAGACTAAAAAGGATTGGACTTCAATTGCATCTGTATATATATTGTTTAGCAGCTTTTTGCTTACTACTGACTTAATGTTCTCTAGGTATGAATGTATTTTTCGAATTGCATGTAACATGTCAATATGCAATTTTGTATGGGATCGAAACTTTGAATCCAGCAAGATAAAGAACCCACTACACTTAGTGAAAATGTAGGAGTGAGTGGTTCAAACCGTCAACCTATTTTACCAACCACCTGTTATGTCCATCCTTCCACATACGTGGTAATTATAGATAAATATTGTTTGTTTTTGCAGGATTCCATCGAGAGACTAACACTGCAGGTGGACCAGTTCGAGAGTGAAGTCGAGGCTGTCCAAGCGTCGTCCAAGAAAAAGAAACTTGATAAGGATGTATGTAGACACGACATTCATTATTGTCACTCATTGTTTCATTTTGTTCTTGAAAATTCAGAGAAGAATCCCACTTTGCGGCCCAGCCTCATTCGTCATAGATTGTTGTAATCTCAGATAGGATTTTCCATGTACCAAGACAACTGCATTTGCAAGGCACATGCACAGCTGTTACAAGAATGCCGTTGGTTTGCGATCGTATGATGTACATGTAGTTGATGAAGGTCCCATGCCAAGGTTCATGATTGGACCTGGGGGGAGAGTGCTTGAAATCTAGGGGGGTCTGGGGACAAATTTTGGATTTCCAAGCGTTTAAAAATGCAATTTCCCACATTTTGAGAGTCAAATCATGGGATTGAAAGTGTTTGTTGGTGGTCTTTTCGATGTCTTTATATTCCTACCCAAGAATTTTGCCAATTGTGTCCATGAAGGTTGACGGATTGGTTTGAAAATTTGCGTTGTGTTTCCCCTATAGAAACAGGGAAGAGTAGATGAGTTGAAAAACCTGTTGGAGAGGCATAGGTACCACATCAAGCAGTTGGAAACACTCTTAAGAATGTTGGACAACAGCGCGGTGGAGGTCGAACAAATAAAAAACATCAAGGACGAGGTTGAGTACTACATCGAAGCATCGCAGGTAAGAAGTCTGCTTTCTGAAACCTTTAACATTCTTTGTGTAAGTAGTTGTATCTGTAGCAGTGACACCTGTGCTGCAGTGCAATGTGAACCAGTCAGAATTGCCCTGAGGAAGGTGACAGACGGTCACCGAAACGCCAGCTGAATAAAAGACTTGGTTGTGTAAAAAAGAGTCTCTTTACTCTGTATCTCTTCTACTTTGAGAACTAAAATTATTACATGTAAAACATATCTTGTACAGCCAAAAATTGAATGAACATAAACATGGTAGTTAATTTTCTGAAGCATTGCTGTTGTACAATGCACCTAATTTTCATCTTCATCTGCAAATTGAATGCGTCCATTCACTGATATTCTTGTTGTCACCGACATATTTTCATATTTCATATTTTCTGATGTGTTTTCATATTATGATATGCCACATATATGTAAGAAGTTTGCTAGGATAACAAGAAAAAAGTTCCCTCTCAAACCTTGCAATGAGATTCCAATTCCAATTTCTCCTCTGGTCTCTCAGTCACTGACGAAGCTAGTGGATACTAGCTGAAACATCTGACGTTTCCAAAATCATATCCAGTATCTTGAGTAACTGCTTTTTGGCATATCTTATTACCTGGATATCTAATCTTCATCGACGTATTTCAATCAGAGCCTTATGAAACTATCTTTTTTATCCCCAGGATCCTGACTTTGAGGAAAATGAGTACCTATATGATGATTTTGATATGGAAGAAATGGGTAGGTATAACCATGGACTAGAAGACCCTGGTAGGTATATTGTGGGGTTGTGTGGATAGCCATGTGGATAGTCGTGGGTGTTACTTGTGTGCAGTGCAAGCAGCAGCGGTTCTCAGTAGGCATACATGTAGCTGGGCTGCATGGGTAGATACATGTACTTGTATGCAGCTGGTAGGGACAGGGTGCTATACAGTACATGTGTTATAATGTATGGTAGTGTGTTGGTAGAATGTACTGCGCCTGTGTGCAACCTGTAATGTATTGTGCATAGCACTTCGGCAGAACTTCTCATATAAGGTCATATTAAATGTGTATGTAAGGTTAACATCCTGTCTGTAGTTTCTAAATGTTGTGTTGGTCTGCAACTGACAAAATTCTGATGCAACGTTCACCAAACATCCAACGGAAACCGTGTAAAATGCAGGTTTTGCACAGGCGCATGACATGCTGCCAATGTACCATGCCTGCGCAAAACCCGCATTTTTCTGTTTTCATCAGATTTTTGGGCATTGTAGATGATATCTTTTTTGACACAACATTTTAAAACTATGGAGGAGATATCACCTTGGATACGCAAACACAACCTTAAAAGATATTAAACATTCTGCCAAAGTGCTGTGTAAAATACATCACAGGTTTTGCTCAGGTGCAGTACATTCTGCTGACAAGCTATATACGGGGGAGAAGCTGTGTTGGCCAGTAGTCAATTGCAAGCTGCTTTGTTTCGACCACAAAAAGCACAAGCTCACAGCACACTGTTTTTAGAAAGGCGATGTTTCACTAAGACATGCATGAATTTGCTGTGTTACCAACACACCACACCAGTGTGAACTCTCACTTCAGTTTAGTCTACAATTTTTTCTTTGAATATTAAGCAGAAATGGGCTACAAAAATATGTTTATTTTTAGGTTTATGCTTTGATAACCTTGCCGCTTATGGCAGACTAATTTTAAAGTTTTTCGCAACCTTCTTCTAAAATTAGAAAAAAAATTGCTGCTTTGATCAGTCTGCATGGTGAAATAGCTTACATTACAGGTAGAAACCTCTGGGCTATATAAGAACATAGCAGCTGCACACCTAGTTCTTAAAAGTAGCTTTGAAATTTTGTAAGTCGATGCCAAGCTTACCTGGTATTGTCTTCAAATGTCTACAGTCAAAACTGTACTTATTTTCTTTCTGTCATTATGGAACAGAGAGTATGTAGAGTATCTGTATCTGTATAGCCGGTATAACCGCCTTTCGGCGTAACACACCAGCAGAGTAGGTTGTTGAAACAAATAAATGAGTTATGAAGAAATCTTACGATCGTGCATTTTGGGGTTCAAATGATTTGCTTAGTATTCATATCCTTGTGTTCTTCGAAGTTAATTTTTGTCTTGCATGGAATTTATTCATTTTCCCCACATTTTTACAAAGAAACAACAGACGAGCGGAGACCTTAACTCTCGCCCTGTTGATGTTTGTTTCCTCACAGAGAAGAACCTAGGCACAATCATCGCGACGTCGCCGTCGGAGATCGGTCTCATGTCGGACGAGGTTTTCGACAAGGAAAAGGCGAACGCAGAGCAGGTCAGTATTACAATGAAACACACGATGAACTAGCACATCCCTAGTAAGATAACATCAAGCAGATACAACTTGCCTTGGTTCAACAGAAACCTAAGGAGGCACTGTCGTAAGAAGCAGCACCTCTATTTTGAGCATCTGTAAAGGAAAGACTTAGTAGCTGCTAGATGTTCTTGGCTTTTGCAGTTCACAATTATTCCTTGTAGCAGATCTTGTGTTGGTTAGATACTAGCTGTACATGTAGTTTACTGTAAAGTGTTGTCGGTTGCTTATAGAAAAGCAACTTGTGAAAGGTATCTGATAGACACCAAAACATAAGCAAGGTAAATTTCTTGGTTGTGTAAAAGTAAACTCCTGTATCCTGAAAAAAAGTATTTTTGCCACTTTAGGCGGTGGAGCTGTCCAACTCGAGTTCCCCAACGCCCAACAGTCCCAGCACCAACCATTCCAAGGAGAAGGACGACAAGAAGGAGAGAAGCAAGTCTACGGACGAGGTAAGGTCTCTGGTAGGAATGGCAGGTCAGAAATGTATTTGCAACTTTCTACAACAAGCAGGTCTTGCCATTTGTTTTTATGTTTACTGAAGGAAAACTGTTTTTGCTCTGTTTCTTCTTCCGTTCTAAACACTGACCTGGTCAATGACCTGAACCAGACCGTCTGTCACCATGGTAACTGGTGTTGGGTTACATAATGTTGCAATTTTATAGTAGGAGGGACTTAGACTCCTGTCAAGAAGTATTTGAATGTGTTTGAGTAAGAGTTAAAAGAGCAGACCATATTCGAAGGTAAACGTTATGCATTTCCTTTGCAAATGTTAAGTTTCTAGTTGAGTTATGTTTTTTATTTTTCCCTCCCTCAGCCGGTGAAACCTGTAGCTACAAGATCATCCTCGTTGCCAAGTTCCTCTTCAACAACAACAACTGCAAACGGCAGCAAGACTCCCAGCAAATCTGCAAGGTGGGCTTTCTGCTCTGTCGACTGTAGTAGTAGTAGCAGTAGTAGTAGCAGTACTGTAGTAGTAGCAGTTCTGTAGTAGTAGTAGTAGTAGTAGAAGTAGTAGTAGCAGACGTAGTAGGCTCTCAAGAAATCTGCAAGGTGGGGGTTTCTGCTCTGTCAGTCCACTAACAGCACATAGTAGTAGTTGTAGTAGTAGTTGTAGTAGTAGTTGTAGTAGTAGTAGTTATTCCTAGTCTTTGATCTTGTATTTGAAATTACAGCTAAAAAAAGTCATTGCCAAGCAAGGCTGCCTGTCGATTTATTTGTTCTCAGGTTTGCAGGAAAATAGTTGAGTGGGCAAGCAAAATAAAAGTGAACAATTGCCCCATGATGGACCCAAATGCAGTTACAGGAGCCTCAAAGTAAGCTGGATATAGCCGGTATAACTGCTCTTTGGCATAACACATCAGCCATAGACTTATTAATGTTTTAAACAAAACTTTTGCCTCCTGTTTGCAGCATTTCGTCCTCAGCAAGCAATCACATTGTAGCGACGCCCCCTGCTGGGCCGGCGTATGCTGCAGCTGCGGCAGGACAGACCAGTACAGGTGAGTCTTCTGCTGTTCAGGCTTCTGTTGTACATCCTGAAAGTACATGTACATGATGCTTCTCACATTCTAGCCTGGTCCGCTGTACTGCACATAGGTTTGCTTAGGCCTAGGAAATGTTGTGCTTCCCGTTTCAGTCCTGAAAAAATAAGGGTTGTTGTACCTCCTGAAAGTACATGTACAAGCTTCTCACATTCTAGTCTAGTCTGCTGTACTGCACATGGTTGCTTAAGCATGTCGGCAGAACGTACTGCAGAAACTTGCAATGTATTGGGCATAGCACTTCGGCAGAAATTCACTTATAAGGTTGTATTCGTGTATATAAGGTTAACATCCCGTCTGTAGTTTCTAAATGTTGTGTTGGAAAAGATATCCTCTGCAACAGGCAAAACTCTCATGATGCAATGGTGACCAAACATCCAACGAAAACCGTGAAAAATTAGGGTTTCGCGCAAGTGCAGTATTTTCTGCCGACGTGCACAGCAGCTACTACATGTACATGTAGGTGCAGAGCATACAAAGACTTTTTGTTTCCCTAATCTTGCCTTTTGATTGTAGTTGAAATTATTTTATGATAAAAGTGTTGTGAGCAGCACAGGTACTGTGCTTTTATTTTCAGGATTACAGTAAGTTATGTAGGGCAAGAGTACCTTAATACATGTAGCTGTAAGGATTATACAAATAATGGTACATTTTACCGGATAATGCTGTGTGTACAAGGTAAATCTAGTTTTGATTTTCGGCTGTGTTGCATGTGTGTGAAGACATGTCTCGCAAATTTGTTGTTTCTTGCCGTGTGTGTTGCACTGAAATTTTGTACGCGTATAAAGTGTATAAATGTAGTGTACACAAATGATTGTCATTGCTTGTGAGGTTCTGTGTTTGCCCAGAAAGCATGATTGTTCTCTTTTGCCATATTGAATACATGTAGGTGTCTATTGTACGTAAGCCATGGTTCTTTCTGTGTTCTGTTTTTGCACCAACTCCTGTAGCATGTTTTCTTCACGTCTGTCTGTCCTCTACTTCTCTGGTCACAACTGTAATGTTTTTCCTCTCTCGTGAAATTTCCACCGTAATGTTCTCTGTGCATGTGTTATTATCTTCTATGTATACCATCCACAAAATGTGTTCTTTGGCGTCAATGGTCAGATTTTGAAAGGCTGGGGTAAAATCTTGCGTTAGTATTCAAAGTATTCAAAATATCAAGAGACGTAATTTGGGAGATGCATGACTTTGTAAAACCTGAGTTTTGAGTGATGCATTGTTTTTGAAAACAGAAAAGGAGGATGCTGAAACTGTAGTCATCATTTTTTTTATCAGTCCTGCTTTTTTCCAAAGATACGGTATCGCCATAAGCGAAGCTTTCTGATAGTCAGTTAGTGAAAATATCTATCCCTAGCTAAAGCTATTTACGTCACGTATTCACAGCAGTGAAAATACTGCACATTCAAAGAAATTAGAATCCCTTTTATATCTCTAAGAGATAGACTGCTATCTGTAAAAATATCAATGTTTTTTATTTCGTACTGGTAGTGATACTAACAGGAAAGGACCAGATGTAGACCCCTTAAAATACCCACAACCCTCACCAACCCCTCTGTAGCTGTTCTGTAGTGGTTACTAGTAACTGTGTAGCCTCCACCAGGCCTTCTTACGGGGGTACAGATCCTAGAATTCGGTAAAAAAAGTAAAGGGAAACAGTTGGCTAGGAGAGTCAGTCCGCAAGAGGGTTAATGTGTGGGCAAATGAACTCTACGCTGGCTAAACTCCCCTAGTCATTTATTCCCCCTATTCCAAAAAGAACAGTTCCTCAAGCAACTGGATATGATTTTGGAAAGGGTCCAATCATTGAAATTATATCCAGTTGCTTGAGGAACTGTTTTTGGCGTTTCTTAACTACATGTACTACCTGGATGTCTGAACTTCACCAACATATTCTCCCTAAGGCTACACCAATTTAATTTCTTGGTTAACGGATTCGCCCGCTTCATATTTTTCTGATTTGCAAATAAAAATAAAAATTCAGAATCAACTGCAAAATGCTCATATTTTGCCCTGAACAGTTGAAAACAGTCCTTTTCATCCCAGTTGTTACAGTTATTCCATCTTTCAATGCAATTGTATC
The DNA here is from genome assembly GCF_001625305.1 of Branchiostoma belcheri. NCBI lineage: Eukaryota > Metazoa > Chordata > Leptocardii > Amphioxiformes > Branchiostomatidae > Branchiostoma > Branchiostoma belcheri. The sequence goes on from NW_017802602.1 coordinate 905,018, forward strand.
ATTAAAAGTTCAAAATTCATTGTTTAAATTTTGAACCAGCCTGGTGTGTTGACTTCATGGCTCCTATCGTACCATTTCGGCCATAATAGGATACCCAAGCCTGTTTTTATTTTTATTTATTTTTCGCCCGCCCGCTCCATTATTTTTCTAGAAAAATCCGTTAACCAAGATATTAAATTGGTGTGGCCTAATGGCAAAATTTGCCTTTTTTTGAACCCTCGTTGTTAGTCTGGTGGAAACTTAATAAGTAACTGTGCATAGTATTACATATTTTGTGGTGCGTGTACCTAGAAGACTGACCTATGGTGTTTTCTCTGTGTTTGTCTCTCTGTGTGTTTGTGTGTCCGTCCGTCTGCCGCGTGTACTGTAGGGAGCAGTAGTCAGTTCCCCCATCCCCCCTCCCCCCTCTGGTTCTGCCTACGCTGCTGCCGCCGCCGCCACCCCCACACACAGTAGTGCCGCCTCTCTCATCTCAGGTACTGCACACGCTATACCTCCTTCTCTTCTCTAGCCTCCGTAGCAGGCTTATAGAACTGGGGGTTTGGTGGTCTTCGGCTGTTTTCTGATTAGCCTCCGTAGCAGGCTTATAGAACTGGGGGTTTGGTGGTCTTCGGCTGTTTTCTGATTAGCCCAGTTCTAAAAAGTGATCTCGAACCAGTTTAGCTCATTGACAGACGCTATATACAGTATTCACAGGTTCATTGTACCAGGGAATTTTTTTTTTAAAATGGGGGTAATTCAACCAGGCCGGCTATGTTGTCTATATGCAATCAGAAAATAGCACATAAAAGCTCCCAAAGACCCTGAAGACCCCCAAAACCCCCAGTTTTTGGAATGCTATGTAGGCTTTCTCTTCTCTATCTTCTTGTCGTTGCAACTAGTTCTCAGATCTGGGGTTTGTGAAACAATCACACACATGTGCAATATCTTTTACTGCAGTCCAGTTTCTTACTTACTGTAAGCCTTAAGCAATACATTGTCCATGATTATTATTTGTCCAACCTGAAATTACTTTTCTTTGTTAACATTGTTAATCAAACTCTACTACTGACTACTAACTTAGGGTTAACTGTAAATATTAATATTATGTTTTACTTTGTTCGGAAAATTTTGATCTCCATCAGTAAATATAGATTAAACTCTTCCAATACTTAACTATAATCTATATTTAACAGAATTACTTTCACTCCTTTATACTCCTAGCATTAGAATAGAATGTTAATCTGCTAACTGACAATATTGAATTGTCATACATGTCAGACCTGAGTGTCCAGTATTTTCAACAAATTTACTGTCCAGCATTTGTATCCCTCCTTGCAACACACCCCCTTTCTCAACATGGTTCCATCCAACTATCTGGCTTGAACCAGTACAATGCAGGGTGGTACCATTGTAGAAACAGGGGTGCTATAGACACTATTGTGTAATGTTGAAGGCACTTCTTGCTTGTTAACAGATCAGGGGTAGAAATACTGCCTGCATTTTTATGCAGTTTACTGCAGGTAAAATTAGATTTTACAAAATTATAACAGCACATAGTAAGTTAAAAATGCTTTAAAATGCGTTAAAAACCTTTTTTGTGAATTGAAATTGGCATAAGAAACTGGAGTGGCAGTAAAACCTGTCTGGTGCAGCTGATTTTGACTGTTGCCTGCACCAGTGCAGGTGTGCTGAATAACAGTATTTCTAGCCCTGCAGAACTGATGCATTGTCCACCTAGTGTTGTGTACCGGATTCAAGTCCAGAGGTTTATGTTCACAGTCTGAACCTAAATCCATGGCATATACAGAATACGGAAGGCAATTTTCCTTTATTTTGCAGCACAATGTTTCGACTATTGAAGATTTCAGGTGGTTTAGAATAAAAAGGGGAATGTGACATGACATTTTTTGTAAGTCTGGAAGTAGTTCCAGCGAACCGGTACACAGCACTCTGTCCACCCCCTCTACTGTCTGCACCCCCCTCCCCCCTGTAAACCCCAGTGTGTCCAACGTTGTGTTCCCTCTGCCGTCTCCTCTGTAGAGAACAGTAACCACGCGTCAGGCCCGGCATGGTCCGCAGTCACTGCACACCATAATGAGACATCACCATCAGGTAACCAGACAAAACTCACACACTAACTTTTTCTCTCCTTTTTTTTCCTTTCTCACATTCAAGGTATTTTGTTTCCTTTTCCAGGTGTTTTATCTTGTTTTGTGGCATTATAATATACATGTAGTTAACCAAACTACAAGCAAAACTGACACACACCCAAACTTTTCATTTGCTTTCTCTCCTTTTTTTCCTTTCTCACATTCAAGGTCTTTTGTTTCCCTTTCCAGGTGTTTTGCTCCGTTTTGTGGCATTGTTAACCATACTCCAACCAATTTAACTGACCCACCCCCAACTTTTCTTCTTTCTTCTCTTCAAGGTCTTTTGTCTCCTTTTCCAGGTTTTTCATTTCGTTTCGTGGCCACTAAGGTGTTGCCTGTTCTGAGTTTTACAGTCGTACTGGTTTCTACCATCTTGCACAGTGTTGAGCTATATTTTGTTGAAAGTTTGTCTCTTCTTCATTTCTGTTTTCAATACAACTCAGTTCCATGTGGAGTTTAAAATTAAAGTTGTTTTTTTATCCTTTTCCTGAAAGTCCTCTGGTGTGGCTTCTTGATGTTAGATGTTTTACCTATTGTGATGAAAACTAACACTCCTGACACAGTTATTTTCTGTTCACAGGCTCTTTTTTTGTGTAACAGCATTGTCTTTGTAATATTCATTGCCTCACATTCTTACAAGATTCCATCTTACAGATGGAAATTTTGACAACTTAATTGTACTGGTACAGTTTAGTGATTACTACTAGTAGGCATTCCTACAACCATCAGTGCTATTTTTAGGAACATATCTTGTTCAACCAATCTAAACTGACAGCACAAGCTGTTCCAAAGCAGCACAGTTGACAGGCACTTCTTACAAAGTGCCCCAAGAGCTACAGTGTGCACTTGACAATGTGTTATGTTCGCCATTTTACTTGTTTTAAAAATAAGAACCTGTCAAAAACACTGTAGCTCTGTCGACTGCAGGATGGCTTGTAGAATCATGATAATAATTATAGTAACTGGTTGTACATGAACAGTGTAGATATAAACTGCAATTGACAAGCAAGCTAAATCAGTCGCTGTAAAGTCTGATCCATCTTTGTTCCTTTGTCTGTAGAAATATCTTAAGAGACAAAACATCACATATATTAGTCTTAAAACGTACCCAGAGAGAGCTCCTACACCTTTCCAGTGTTGCAGCTCTGTATGCGTGTGTTATTTCTTTGTCAGTATGCAGTGAGATCCTGCACCTTTCCAGTGCATTTCTAACCTGTTTATGTCCTGTTTAGGTACAGCACAGCAGCCTAGGCCACCCGTCACACCGCCAACAGCCATCTCCAAACCGCAGCAGAGAATAACAGATGGGCAGCTATCAGGTAAGAAAACAAACTTCAGACTCAGTTCAGTTTTCTTTTTTCAAATACCTTTATGCTCTTACAAGCTAAGCACAGGTCATGGCAATAAAGTAGTAAGCAGCAGAGAATACCAGATGGGCATCAGGTACTATAACAGGATTCAGTTTTCTTTCTGCTTTTTCTTATCAGACTGAAATACCTCAAATTTTTTATTGTACATTTATGCTCTTACAAGCTAAGTACAGGTTATGGTGATAAAGCAGTAGTAGTACAATTACTGTCACAGTGTGGTATCTTACATATAAAATGGCTGATGTATAAACAGGTTCAACTTCTTGCTTCTTATTGTCCACTCGTAATCTGGTGAGGAATTTGTTTGGTTTCTGGCATAGTTGTTGACTTTTGGTGATGCACATTAGTAATACTATACTGTATGTTCATTGGCGATGTGCCTTCTTATGAAGGAAGTTTAAAAGGTCTAAACCTTCTTGTTCTAACTGTCCCATCCGTTAGAGCAAGGGTGGGACAGTTATTAGAGTTTTTTTTTTTTGCGCAGTAAAGTCATAGTCTATGAGACTGACTGACAGTAGTAGCTCTTGTTACGTACTGACTAAAAATTTGATAAACATGCAGCATTAAAATTTATCTGTAACGGTCTTATTTTTGTTGTTGTAACCCCAGAAGCGACAGCAAACAGCTTGAACCACACTGTGGGCTCTGTCCCGAGTAGTGTTGCCCCGACGCCACCCGTCAACTCTGCGCCTGGTCCCATCGTCAGCCAAACGCCCACACCGATGACCATTGCTGCTAACAGTGTTACCTCAACGTACGTACAGTTATAAGTTTTTGGCGTGTGTGTGTGTGTGTGTCTGTATGTGTGTGTGTGTGTGTGTGTGTCTGGTCCCATCGTCAGCCAAACGCCCACACCGATGACCATTGCTGCTAACAGTGTTACCTCAACGTACGTTACAGTTATAAGTTTTTGGCGTGTGTGTGTGTGTGTGTGTGTGTGTCTGTGTGTGTGTGTGTGTGTGTGTGTCTGGTCCCATCGTCAGCCAAACACCCACACCGATGACCATTGCTGCTAACAGTGTTACCTCAACGTACGTTACAATCAAATATTTTTCACTATCGAAAAACGGATAATGTCACAGTAAAGACTTTATTGCAGCTGTACACATACATTTGTAGTCCTAGTTTTCATTTACGTCGGTCCAGTGTTTCTTAGAGCTTCAGTCCTTGCTTTCTTTACTTTGATATAATGGAACTCGGATAGAACTTACATGTTAAAGATCGGATAGAACGCATGTTAAAGAACCCACCACACTTACCGAAAAGAGTAGGGGACCTCCTAGTGTGAGTTGTTCAAACGTTTTTTACAGTCCTATTGCTGCACGTGGGGTTGTATTGAGGTCACCTGAGTTAGCGCCGAATGGCAGCCACTCCAGACCCTTGCGATTTAGCCCCAATAGTTTGTAAGCTCCTCACAATTCAACTCTTAGCTGCGAAGAGAGAGTAGCCAGCCTACCCAATACAAATACGATAAATACTAAGTCTTAACATTGCCTGTTTTGTCCTCCAGCAAAGACCTTGCATTGCTAGGGCTGGCCAACATGTCGTCAGCTGCCAGCATGTCTGCTCCCTCCTCCCAACATACCTCTAACTCAATAGAACCATTCCCAGAACTACCAATAGGAGCTCAGGATTGTCTGTCACGATTGGACCCAATGAAATATTTTTTGCTCTTTCTGCCCCAACAAATCACTTAGAAATGTAATCTCAGGAGAGTTACACTTACAGACACAAGACTTTATAATCCTAATGTGTTGGAATAGAGTTCAACAACATTTACCATGATTACTACCAACGCAGATGAACTTTCATAATAAATATTTTTTTCAAATTTTTGTTTTCTCGTGCAGCAAAGACCTTGCATCGCTAGGGCTGGCCAACATGTCGTCAGCTGCCACCACGTCGGCCACCATGTCTGCTCCATCCACACCCGGCAAGTCTGAGCCCCTCATGAACGGGCCATCATCGCTCAACGCTGCCGAGTACAAGGTGAACTCACCCAGAACCAGAAAACTCTATCCTCACGGGCCATTTGCACAGATTGAAAACACGTGAAATCGGACTTGCAAATTGTTCTATCATCATCCTCACCAAAAACTCTCTCAATCCTCACGTTTTTCACAGATTTTTCATCGCTGTTTCTCAAAAAAAAAAACAGACTTTGTTTTTTCCTGTGAATGTGAATATCAGAATACTAATTGTTTTGTCATGAACACAGACCCAGAAAAGTCTCCCAATCCTAAAACCAACCTCTTTTGAAGAACAGTTCAGATCAGAAGTGCAAATTTATCTTTCAATCTTTTCCATTCTGAATGAACGAATCCTTTTCGATATCTTTGTAGATCATCATGTTACAAATCTCAAAGCAGATCTCTCATTTGATTACCTTTCTTGCATTGTGAATGAATGGCATCAAATAAATTCTTCTCCTGCATACACGTAATATTTCCCGCACAACGCAAATAATCAAGTCTATTTCTGATGATTTCATGATTCTTTGGAGTCAAGTGTCTGTTTAAAAGTAGGAAATTTGCTGCTGATCTGCAAACTTTCATCCAAATGTTGGCATGAAGGTATAGAAGAAAGTATAATGGTGTAGTTTCAAAGAGAAAGAAACTGCTTTTTTTCCTGTCAGACACTTTTCTTGTAGAAGGAAAAAAATTTAAATTTTTGTATAAAGAAAAACATCAAAATTGTCTGCCAAAATGAAATCAACTTGTGCTGCTGGTGTTCTTTAGCCTGGGTAAGGGCCTCTTGTGCAGTCACTTTTCACGCCCACCTTGCCTACACACCAATCTAAAGTTCTAGACTACCAAAAAACATTTTCCACTACAAGGCTACTTTGCTAATAGAATTCACTTCAAAGTACTCTGTACATTATTCCTAAAAATTTGCCAAATATTTCTGGCAGGTAGAAGCTTGTTGTATCCTTCCTTCTACCTGATCCTTTCTGCACACCTTAGTTCCTGATTTGGGCTGAGAGAATTCAAAAGCTGTTCACCAGGCTATAGGAACTCCAATTCTACCTTAAGAGCACGTCAGCAGAACGTACTGCGCCTGCGCGAAACGCTGAGTTTTCACGGTCTTTGTTGGATGTTTGGTCAACCTTACATCAGAATTTTGCCTGTTGCAGACGACATCTTTTCCGACACAACATTTGGAATCTACAGACAGGATGTTAACCTTATATTTGAGAACAGGACCTTATACAATGTATGAGACGTTCTGCCGAAGTGCTATGCACAATCCATTACGGGTTTCGCGCAGGTGCAGTACATTCTGCCGACGTGCTCACTCTACCTGAAGTGCCTTATTTGACCACCCTACTTACTGTCTTTCTGTTTTTTTGCACCTACAGTAGATGGCTATGCTCAGCTGCTCCTCCTGCCTGCAGTACAGTACTGTACATAACCCTTCCTGTATCTTTCAGTTTTCACAGATAACCACCAATTTGCTGTTCCTTTTCGGACAGGACCAGCAGTCTTCAGAATCGCTGACGTCGTTGAAAAGCATGGCGGAGAAGGCGGTGGTAAACGCAGGGTTGGAGGAGCACTTACAGACACAGCAGTTCAGTACTGACGACACAGGAGGTGGGGCTTCAGACTGACTCTCGATCCGTTGGCTGGCGTAACACAACCAGCATTCACCACAATCAGTATAGTTGGCCTCTCCCCAAGCAATGAAGGGTGCTCCCTTTCTCCCCAAAATCCTAGTACCTCTCCCTAAAAATGTTCAAATCTAAGGGTTTTCTCCAAGACTTTTTAAAAAGTATTTCCACAAAAGTTTGCTTATTTTTCATCAACCGATTATGGATCATTTTTCCCCTAAGAATTTCTGGGGAGACCCCAGCCACTGGTCCAGTTGTCTTTTGGCCTTGCATTGAGCAAACTAATGCTAAAAAAAAGAGGAGCACTTACAGACACAGCAGTTCAGTACTGACGACACAGGAGGTTCGTGGGATCAATCGATCGACCAACGTAACACAACTGAAGTTCACCACTGTTTCCTAGCATAGTTACCCACTCGCTATCACTACTCACTCACTATCCAGTTATCGTCTGTTGCTCCCGGTCTTCCAAGGGTTACACAGGCTTCTTGCACGGGAAAACTGAAGCTTGATGGCAGCCTGCCACTTGCCTCTATCCTTTAGGTTGATACCCATTGTTACTCATACTTACCACAAACTTAGTTCAGTGGTCTTTTGGCCTTGCATCAAGCAAACTAATGTTTAAAAAAAAAAAGAGGAGCACTTACAGACACAGCAGTTCAGTACTGACGACACAGGAGGTTCGTACGTGGGACTTCAGAGTGATTCTCGATTGACCGATCGACTGACGTGACACAACTGACATTCACCACAATCAGTATAGTAGCCTGTCCATACCACCAACTTAGTTCAGTTGTCTTCTGGCCTTGCATTGAGCAAACTGTAGGCCATGTTTCGTGTAACACAACCAACAGTTGACAGACTTTTCTCACAAGTGATGTTTGCTCTCCGTTTTTGGACTGACTTCAGTTGGTAGATAATAAAAATCAAGCATGGAAAGGTTACCTGAAATATCACATGCACCACAAGGTGTCAACAAAATGCCTTTTTCCTCCAATGTTCTACAAAGCTCAAGTACTGTTAACCTTTGTGTCCTGAAACCCTGACATTATTCTACATTTACCTTACTTGATAGTATTTTTAAATGTGACCAGAAATAGCTGAAGACTGTGCCCCCTACTGGGGCTAGTTTCGTTTAAAGTAGGTACCAAAGAAAACGGTTCGAAATGGAGTTTACCCTAGGATTTAGAGAAGCGAATCAAGTGTAAGAGCACCAAAACTTCAGATCTACAAACCCACTGGTTGTTGAATGAAGATACTTCTGACTAATAAAGTTTCTTGCCAGCCCCCCCCCCCCATCAGAAGTAGAACATGTAGCTAGAACTTTGCAATTGCTGTAAACCAATGATTAGCCAGGAGTTAGTGTTATTGTAATGTCACAACCCAGGCTATTGTTTACGTTACCACATAATAGACTAATGAGTAAAGAGACTTTTTTTACACAACCAAGTCTTTTATTTAGACGACGTTTCGGTGACCGTCTGTCACCTTCATCAGGGCAATTCTGACTGGTTCACCAGTTCCAACGGTTGCCCTGAGGAAGGTGACAGATGGTCACCAAAACTTCTGCTCAATAAAAAGACTTGGTTGTGTAAAAAGTCTCTTTACTCAGTGTCTTACCAACCTGATGAAACTATAATTCACAGATCCCCATACTAATATTTCGTGTTTCTTTTTCCAGCCTTCAGCAGCGGTAGTGCAGTACCCACAACACCAACCCTCTCAGACTCTGGCAGGCTAGCGAAAAGTAAGTCAGCAAACATGATGCAAACTTTAAAGCCATGCCAGCTTAATCTGTTGGTTCTTGGACATATTTGTGTTTACCGGGAACTGTATCTACAATGCTGTATCTGTATCTAGTATCTATTGTTTAATAACTGACCACAGTTTTGTGTATATCCAACAGTATGTTTGGGACCGCATTGTAGATGCATTTCCCTGTAACCACGCATATGTGTAGATATGTAAACATTGTATGTTTGGGAATGCACCTGTAGCAGCGACACCTGTGCTGCAGTGCAATGTGAACCAGTCAGAATTGCCCTGAGGAAGGTGACAGACGGTCACCAAAACGTCGGCTGAATAAACGACTCGGTTGTGTAAAAAGAGTCTCTTTACTCTGTGACTTACCAACCCGATGAAACTACATGTATTGAGGGATTATTTGTGCTTGTATTTGAACCCTGTAAGACTAGCCCTAAGGCTACATTTTTTGCAAATGGTACCAGAATAAAGCGCTGAATCTCTTCCTCTCTCTCCCCCAGTCTCATCCCTGTTCAGCAGCACAACGACAACAACGACAGACTCGCAGGCCAGCGTCGTGCCGCCGCCCACCACAGAAGCCCACCTTCAGCCCATCCTGGGTGTGGCGCCTCTCGGCCCCGTGCCACTCAGTAAGGACAACGTGTACGGCCTGGGCATGCTAGAGGCCTCCTACCACCACATGCCTCACCCGTCCGACTCCGAGAAGCTAAGGTAACTACTGCACTTCTGACTTACGGTCGCACGTTCGTGCACGGAACAGTGTTGGTGTGATCTACATGTGTACAAGCTCGGGAAACCGAAAGAAAGGTTCCAGAGCCAAAAATAGAAGGCAGGTTTCACAGCCAAAAATGTTTCCTAGCCAAAAACAAAACAAAGGTTTCAGAGCCAAAAACAAAAGGAAAGTTTCACAGTCAAAAACAAAAAAGTTTTCACGGCCAAGAACAAAAGAAAGGTTTCACATCCAAAAACAGTCATGACTTTTTGACTGGGTGTTTGCAATGTTTGGTTTTGACAGCTGAGAAAACAAAACTCGTGTCTTGTTCTAGTTCCCAGAATTAACATGAACAAGAACTTTACCTTCTTGATAGACTGAAATCTTTCTAAACAAGAAGTCAGATGTTGGCAGCAACTTCACATCCAAAATTCCTTTTTCAAAACTTGTAGATATCTGATTGAGCAAGCAAACCAGAGCTATGAAATTTTGAATACAAAATGTAACTTCATCACATCCAACACTGGCAAAGATTACAGTTCCAAAGGCATGTTGGGTGTTGTGTGGTCATCATTACTGTACTGTTGTAGTTGTTGTTTTACCTGCCTTGTTGTCAGTGGTGATGCCGGAGCGTCCCCCGTTTGTGCACTACCTTTTTTTTTCCTTGTGTGTGGGCCTGAGACTTTATTTTTAGTTGGCTGTGGTCGGGGCTGGCTCCTGTACGTGGTGTGTGATTGGCTCTCCCGACCGTACGCGCCCCCCCACTCTTGTGACCATGCAACGTCTCTCGTGGTGGAGTGTCCTATCCTTGCATGCAGGCCGAGCAGACTGCATGTGGTACCTCCTCCTAAAGCCGGTGTTGTACATAAACTGTTCTCTAGAGGAGCACCTACCTGTATGTTATAAAGGGAGTACTTTTTAGATTGTTTTTATTTTTTTTTATTTTTTAAGTTCTAGCGTACACTGCATCACTCAGCATGACTTTGATGTATAATTGATGTTGAGGTGTAATGCACTCAAGACTACAGTCTCTGGCTCAAAGTTTCTCTCGTCTCAAAGGCATCACGGTTCCTCAAGATCAGAAAAAAGAAAGTGGGGGCCCATATCAACTCAGAATGTTATTTAGAGTGAAAACTTTTGGTCCAACACAAATTAGTTCTCTCACCTAGAGCTTTCGACCAGTCACTCTGGTCTTCCTCAGTAGACTGACCCAGTGAGGCTTGTCACGTGGCTTCTTTGAAGTGTGACGTCAACACTGGGTCAAACATGTAACTACCAACACAGATGAACTTTCATGATAACTCAGAATGATCACTGTCTTTGCAAAGACAGGATTTGACTGAAGCTGTATTTGGGAATAACGCAAAGAAATTGCTTCAGTGCTTTATATGTTTAGTCGAGCAAACTTTGTTCGTTAAAATTCTGTGTGTTCATTTCTGTTCAATGAAGAAAATCTTACAAAAGTACGAAAAATTTCTTCTGCTACTTTAAAAAAAATTTCTACTTCCCTTGGGGCCAAAATCAGATTTGTTCAACCATTAATTTATGATAGGAATATGATGCAAGATATAAAAACAGGATTTAAAAGACAGCATAAAAAATGAAATTTGTTCATTGAAATGTCCAATGTTTGGTTACTCAGTATTGGCAGAAAAAGGGGGTGTAGCTTGTAAGGACAGCTGAGTTGGTGACATACAATGCAGGACCCTACGGACTATGAACATGTTGATGCCAGTTGAGACAGAGCACTCTGAACCAGACTGTAGCGAAGCATACACATCCATGTGCATGTGTGAAGCACACATACTACTATGTGCATGTGTATGTAGTTCTTGCACATGCCACTACTACAACTTTTCGTGTTTTCTTTCTTATTCCTTTCCACGCTGTTGTGGCGAGTTGTTAAATCCCAACAACGACACTACAACACTTACCTACCCTCCCAATCATTATCAATGAAAACAACAACTGAACTTCCACCTGATGTGTAGCTTCACAACATGTACTCTCATTGTTCAACAGAAAGTCAAGAGGATTATTGGTCTCTGTTGTTTCCAGACAATACCTGCCCAGAAACCCGTGCCCCACACCGCCTTACTACCCCCAGCACCCGCTGCCTCACTCGGACAGCCTGGAGTTCTTCACCAGACTATCCACAGAAACTCTCTTCTTTATTTTCTACTACTTAGAGGTGAGTTGTTAGGTAGTATACTAGCTGTAGTAGTATTAGTTGTAGTAGTAGTAGTAGTAGTAGTAGTAGTAGCAGTAGTTACTGTAGCTGTGGTGGTAGTAGTAGACTCTCCACAGAAACTATCTTTATTTTCTACAACTTAGAGGTGAGTTGGTGGCTAGTAGTAGTAGTAGCTGTAGCAGAAGCCTTAGTAGTAGTAGTAGTACTGAAGTAGTAGTAAAAGTAGTAGTAATAGTAATAGTAGTAGCAGTAGCAGTAGCAGTAGTTGTAGCAGCAGAAGTAGTAGTAGTACTGATAGTAATAGTAATAGTAGAAGAAGCAGCAGTAGCAGTAACAGGAGTAGTACTAGATATATTTAATCTTCAATTTGTTGACTTGCAAGGGGGCATTTTTGACTGTATTTGGATAACTGCTCTGTCCATACTCTGATCTTATTTTTGTAAAATAAATTTCTGTTGTTGCGTCTGAAGTAAAGAAAATGTCTCCTTGTGTTTCAGGGTACGAAGGCTCAGTACCTAGCAGCTAAGGCGTTGAAGAAGCAATCGTGGAGGTTCCACACCAAGTACATGATGTGGTTCCAGAGGCACGAGGAGCCCAAAACAATCACGGATGAGTATGAACAGGTGGGGAGGATACAGGGCAAATACAGGAGTAGTTTTTACAAATAACAACAAACAAAACAAAACATAAACAATCACGGATGAGTATGAACAGGTGGGGAGGGAAAAAACACAGTAGTTTTTTACAGAAAAAAAACACAGTAGTTTTTACAAGTACATGTTACATAACAACAACAAAACAAGAAAAAAAAATGGGGTGGGGTAATGATGATGATCAATGGTTTATTCGTATATAAATCACTTGCAGCCCGGAGGCTATATTCAGTGCAATACAGTCTTACTCAAAACTTGTTCTGAAATAAAACATAAACATTTGGTATCATCATATTACAATAAGAGGTGGTAATAAACACATACATGTACATTCCTAAGATCCCAAGTTAACTACTTTAAAACTATAAAAGCTTGGTATATACATAATACCATCACAGAAAAACTTCAAGACAAATCATCGTGGTGGGACAACTGTTACCAAGAATACAAGAGAAACACAGCACACTTACAAAAAACAATCTCAGATGAGTATGAACAGGTGGGGAGAAAAAGAGGCTGAACACTCGGGGCTTTGCTGTTATCCCTAACCATCATCGTATGTCTGTGTAACACTTTGTATGGATTGCTATAGTTTCATGCATGCATGTATGTAATGTCCCACGTGGATGCCTAATAGACTGACCCAGTAGCCCCACCCTTCTCCATTTAAATGTAGAAATGCGAACTAAAAGCATTTTAAAATTTGACGGCCATTCAGCCACTCCCTCATTGCACCACTAATTGCCATCATGGTCATCATTTATTTATTTATTTAATTCAGACCCCTAGCCAATATGCATACAAGAACAGATTAACAGGAGATTGAAACATGGCAACAAACACAAAGAAAATCAAACAGTACCTTTTATACCTGGTAAGCTAACCTGTGTTGTCTGTACTCCCGTTTCCCAGGGCACGTACATCTATTTTGACTACGAGAAGTGGGGCCAACGGAAGAAGGAGGGGTTCACCTTTGAGTACCGGTACTTGGAGGACAGGGACTTGCAATGATGGCTGGCGTTTTGGTCTCGCTGGCACGGACTCTCACTTAACTCTCATCTGTCGTGTGCTACGACTTGTTTACTACTACGGTGTGCAGAGAGAAACACCACACGATCATTGTACACATCTGTTTTCTAGATTTTCAAGGCCCTGAGAGTTTATGTACTGTACAAAATATGAGGTTGAATAATATTATTAGATAACAATTCTTCTTATGAAGATGAATAATTATGATGAAGAAGAAGAATGATGATTTTTCAGAAAAAGGAAAAACTTCTTAAAACTTGGACAGAGAGAGAGAGAGAGAAAAAACGACAGTTGTTTTGTTTTACTTGTACACATGACGAACTGCACATCTTATTTTTGTACAGCATGGACAGACAGACAGACAGATGTGCCAGTTACTAAGGTAACCGTTACCATGGTAACAACCTCCAGCTGTACGGATTGCTACTGAATGGATGATGACAATAAAACATGGTCCTTCCTGCTTATTGGTAGTCGACTCCGATACAGTCTCTCACAAATATGGTGTAATACTACATGTACATGTTATAGCCTAGTCAGTAGTGGCTTTGCATTTGGAGGTCTCAAGTTCCAACACTGGTCAGAAGGTACTAGTAATCTCAAAGCAGATCAGCCAACAGTGGCTAATGGATACTCCAATGGCCTATGGAAACTGCCTTGCCACCGTATGATCTGCTTGGAGATTAGGCAGATCATGAAAAGACGCATCACCAAACAGTAGGGGTACTAGTAATGGTTTATGACCTTTCAGCTATCAGTGAATTTAGATTTGCCTATTCCATAACAGGGCTGTGTATTATAGAAGTCGTCCCTACTCAAAATGCTAAGTAAACGACAATCATTGCACAGCTTTGGACATAGCGCCGTGCCCATGCAGTGCCGTTGTGTCGACCACTAGTTAAAAGCAGCACCTTGCGGTTTAGGTAGGAACTGCAGGGTCATGGCCAAGTAGTAACTGTAGGTTGCATGCCATGTCAAACTATGTTTAATTTTGCTATTTAGTTAAGAGAATTTGGCGTGTTATGATTAAGTCCAAAGGGAGCAGACGCGTTGATTCCTGTCAGGTAAAGCTGTTTGGCTTGGCTTACGACATTAGGGGTACGTCACGAGAAAGGTATTCACCTTCATTGAAGCGTGCATAATGTGCCAAACCCTTTATCATGGCCATTTCCTTGTCGGTGTCATGCTGAAAAAGTCACGTCACTTGAAAAACGATTTCCTGCGTAGTTTTCCTGATCATACCCACTCCAAGAAGATTTTAAAGTTTCGGCTTATTTTGGACGTTTTTCAGGGTAAAATTTATCCGGATTTTTGTACCAGTAGTTACTTTTTGTCAGTCAAACTGTGACGTATTGGAAGCTGCCCAGTGCTGAATACTGTCTTGCCAATGTCTAATATTTGCCAGTTGGATAAGGTGTTGTAGCCAAAAGATCTGCTTGGAGATTACACATCACTTGAGAAGTTACTCGCGACGACGATGTCGGCAGGAAAGTTGTGTGGGCTCTTAGCCGTCCTCCTGGTGGCCTGGTGCTGCGGATGTGCGGGCCAGCCGACGCTTAGCCCCGGCGTACCGGGCGCGTTCGACCTGCACGCGAAGTACGAGCAGACGGGCCGGTGTTCGTACGTGCTGGTGGTCCCGGGGGCCGGGGAGGGAACCTGTTCGGGAGCGCCCGACGGCCAGATCCGAGAGGTACGTGCATCTGTTATAGCCTAAGCCCTGAAGTTAAGTAAAACGAAGTATTCATCGTCTATATATATTGAAGTGACTATGATGATTGTTGAATACAGGTTGTTTCGCTACATTGTCGGTAGGCTAACTAACTAGCCTAGATGCCAGACTGTTTTGCCCACAGAACATTTTGGTGGCCCGACCCCGCTTACCCTGGCTACCAAACTAGTATCGGGCCTTAGCCCTTTTCCTTCGGTCCCGCCTATCTAAATTAACGCCATTTTGTCCGGCCCTAGAACTCCTGGGTTCAACTCCTCCGTGGCGGTAATTTAGACAGGCGGGGGAAGGGCTCTTGACCCCGCTAGAGTCTGGCACCCAGTAGTTTACCAAGGAGCTAACGAGTCGACTTCTGAAGTTCTGCCAAGTAGGGAAACGTACTGTTCGGGCATAGATGTAGCGAACTGACAATGTCGCCTTTTTTATCGGTTGATTTTAACCACGACTTGCTTCTGCTAAGCAGACCAGACACGTCGCGTCACCCCCACTCTTGTTGACTGCACTGTATTATAACGCGGGCCTGTCTAAGCTCTCTTTCCAATATTAGCAATACACGTGGCTGACGGCGTTACATGTAAAGTCATACGTAACCTACATAGACTAAGGACCATTTCACATTGTTTTCCTGGTGTCTACATGTAAATGTTCATCATGACCACAGCTACAAAAGTGGCGTAAAAGTAGAACATTAAAATGGTCTTCAGGAGCGTTCGCTTGAGTGGCAGTGAGTTATGACATGTAAACAAGTTGAGACTTGTCGGACAGGTATGGATGTTGCGTCGGTGAATGCGCAATGAGGCATGTCATTGCTACGTGCCAAATGGCACTGCCGGGGTGCAACCAGGCGGAATTGATCGAGTAAAGTAAGTCACGTACGTTGACACAACAGCACCAATTGCAACCTGTTGTTAAGCTAAAAAAAAAAGCAGTTAATTAATAGAATTAAGATCATTTGTATCATGAAAATTCCTGCTAACGATATCGTTTTTCTTTATGCCGGATCATACCAAAAAAAGGACACGAAATACATGTGTTTGTACATGTATCTGCAAATCTAATGGACTCGGACGTAAGATATCGCCTTCTATTTTTGCCGAAAGATGCGCGTGTGTCCTTTAGAATAGAAAATATCTGAAGAAAACACAGTGCGTACACCAATATACATGTGTATTTTTATTGACAGGACCTTGAGGCTCTAGACGCCAGATGTAGGAACACCAGTGCCGAGCTGACGGAGGTCAAAGTTCAGCTGTTACGCGAAACAGTTCGCAACAGAGAGTTGGAGAACACAGTACTGGTGCAGGTATTTTCTGGGTTTATACTATATACAGAAGAACTTTATTGCACGACAATTGTACAGGGTATATTGTATGGCAAATAGGTAACAATAAGTAGCAAAGTAAAATAGATAGGTATAGAATAAAACTTAACAACTTATATATAGGATGCGAAACCACGACACGTGCATATACAGGGAAGATGTCTTATGGCCGACTGGTCAGCGGAAATGAGACCGAGAGCTCGATTCCTTTTGTAAGACGTTGTGTCCTTGGGAGAGGCACTCCGCCCAGGATAGGCCCCGCCCTCGCCCATTGTGCCCTAAACACAGTGACCCAATGTCTCTGTCCTGAATTGAACTTGAAATACTATGGGACCTCTACCTTTTTTACTGTTTAAACATGCCAACATGCCGCTTCAGTGTAGTAAAAAAAATGTTATTTAACGTTTTCATAAAAGCTACCTTTCATGAAGTCTATTGGAAAAATCAGGCAATGGTTTTCCATTCTGTAGATGTTTTTCTCTGTATTGACTTACTGATTTGTGGTGTATTTTGTCCGTACAGGGTCAGAAATTGGAACAACTGGAGCGGCTGGTGCAGACTCTTGTGGACAACCAACAGTCTGTTGAAGGTAAGACATTTCCCTCCGACACAAAGTGCAATGTAAATTTTTAGTAGAAATAAAGATAATACATCTTTAGACTGCATTATAAATACACAGACATATTGTAGGTAGCTGTAGACTGTATAAGTGGTCGAGTGGGTGCGCAGCCACCAAGCTCACTTGTCAGCATGTATGATAAAATGCATATTTACAGATCTTTTCCCAAGCAGGGGTCAAATTGCAGTATGTACCTTTACAAACTCGACATAATGGCGCCCTATGTATTAGCTATATCAGCCGGCAGCTTTATACAACTGTGTTAATTCAGCAATCTAGATGAGTTAACCCTTTCGTTGGTTTCAACAATTACACTGTTTTACTAATGGAACATTGTCAGTGTCCTATGCATTTTGATGGCACCCCACTTATTAATTATAATTTATAACGTATAATTATAAAGTTATATTTTGTTGTTGTTTTATTACGTTTTACCAGCTCAGTGGACGGAGTGGGGACCGTGTAACGTGTCCTGTGACGGAGGGCTGCGCACGCGCTCACGTACGACGTGCTCGTCCCCAGGACAGTGTGCGGAGGAGACGGCATATCGCCACTGTGGCCTCCACCCCTGCCCGGGTACGTACAGTTTTATAGCCTCTACCAGGCTTCGGGAGGTGGTTGGAAAGAGTAGAAATCGGCCAAATAGTGATATAGCTCCCGGAAGCGGCAAACTGTTCTCTCCAGCAGACCTTGGCATGCTATCTCTCTATTTGGCCGATTTCTACTCTTTCCAGCCGCCTCCCGAAGCCTGGTACAGGCTAACACTCTGACACAAAAAATAAAGCATGCCACTTAATTGATGAGAATAAGATTAAAGGAAGAGAATAATGGAGGTAGAAAAAATAAAATGATAAAGGGTAAGATCAGGAAATTGCAATGTAATGAGGAAGAAAAACAGGAAAAGAAAAAAAACAGAAGGAAAGTAGAGAACAGCTTTGGAACCACTCTCACCATGATACAGCAAATATTTTCATACAGATTTCTCTTTTCTCCGGTCAACTTAACTTTGCATGGCCGAAGATCGTTCTGTAAGATATACAACCATAGTCTTTGCATTTCCTATATAATTATACAATTGCGTCTGGTCCTTTCCTCAGTTTTCAAAGCTTGCGGAAGCAACAACTATTGTTACGGGATCACGAGCTCCTTCACGCGATCGGAATGCCGGGACGGACTGTGCGTCTGTACAGCCGAGAACTACAATCTGTACACGTGCGAAGGTACAACCATTGGCTTTATAGCTTTTCGGCTGCAATGCAAAACAACGAGAAATATGATTTCAGCAGCACTCTTGTACATTCATAATATAGAAGTTGGTCACTTCTGTGTTGTAGTTCTCAATGATATGTTCTCAGTTCCTTTTGTATGTTTAACTTCATCTCTACAAGCAGCAAATATTACCATGGTCCATATGCATTATACTGAGACATTCCATTTCCAGTTGAAGTTGGGAACTGCACGATATTTCGCGGCACGGAATCTGTCGGGCTGGGGGTGGCCGCTCCAGGTACCTACCGCCTGGGACCGAGAAACAGCTGCGTCACGGACGATAACAGGGAACGAGAGGTCCACGTCATAGGTGAGCGGCACAGGGAGACTTTTTAGAACTTTTATAAACTTTTTTTGTATATATTTCCACAAGACGTGGTGACGACACACTTAATTTTTTTCAACTTATATTAATGCCGCCACCAACACAGGAGACAATACAATACTCATTTTCACCTGAGCGAAGTGAGGAAACGTTTGAGAAGGGCACTTTACGCGACTTTCCTCACTTCTCCCAGGCATAAAGTGTAACTGACTTCGGTTGGCGAGGTAAAAGGCGGTGGAAGGAGAGGGATGGCCTCCACCTTCCAATACCATGTCCTAAACACAGTGGACTGCCCCTATAGCATCAAAAGGGCTATGAAACTACTGTTACCCTTTACCATATCACGTTACAACACTGAGTAACCTACTCAGGTTCAATAAAGCTATCGCAAACAGTGTCACATGAGCCTCAACCTCTATTTTTTAAATTGTTAATATCGATTTGTGTCTTCAATGTATTTATGTCTTTTTAAATGTATTCACTGTTTTTCCATGTATGTGATTACTAGTATGTAATTTTAATGTTTGAGCCTTGGAAGACTTCCTCAGGAACCTACGGCAACGCGACCTACAACTCGTACCGGACCCCGGACCGACTCGTGCCCAAAGACTGGTTTAACGTAAAGCTGGTGCAGAGAGGTCCGCTCACCAAGCCGCTCGTACTGGTCATGGCGTCTTACTACCCCATGGCCTGGGCCCTCGATATACCGGAGGGCGTTACTAATATCGATACAGTTCACATGGTACGTTACAGGTTACATTTCTCGTTCGTTCGTTCGTTCATTCATTCATCCGATCATTCACTCACTCAGACTCTTTCCTTTCTTTATATCTCTATCTTGGGAGAGGCCCATAAAATAGAATATGTACAAATATAATGTACAATTACTTTCAGTCATTCTTTGCAATCCATCCAATGGTATTTCTGTTTTCAATCACAAATAGTTGTTGATTAAAACACAATGTTCATGGTTTTATTTCTGTGATATCATTCTCTATGTTGAATCTCCTTCTTTACTTCCTATGGCCATTTTCTCCGCTTGTGTTTTCTCTTCTTGTGTTCATCCTTGGCCTTTTTACGCCAAAAAACAGTTACTCAAGCAACTGGATATGATTTTGGAAACGGCCAGACGGCCTTTTTAGTGTAGTCCTATCAGAACTTGTGTAACGTGTTTAAACCCCCGTGAATTTTGCAGAGTGGACAGACGTCTCCCAGTTTCGCAGCGAACTCCCAAGTTTCCGCACCTTCCGGCGTCGTGTCCAGAACTGTCATCGACTGGATCCATTACGGCTACGGATACGACCACACAGGTACCTTATTAACAAGTAGAAAAACAATATCACCTTAGGCCACACTAATTTAACTTGTTGGTTCTCGGATTTTTTAAAGAAAAAATTGAAGCGACTGGATGAAAAAAAATAAAAATACTAGTAGTCTAGGCATCCTATTATAGCTCCAAATGCTACGATAGGAGCCATGAAGTCAACACAATGAATTTTGAACTTTTAACCAAACCACTGCATTGATAGATGGAAAAACTGAAACAACTAGGAAGTGCAACAACTGCATTACATATTGCAGTGGATCCGGAAATCTTACAAACCACACAAATATGTCCCCGTTAAAAGTTGATGTATCAAGCTTTTCAGTACGTATCAAGCTTGCATTTCAGCACCACTGTTTATTATTTTCTCCATATATAGGTGGTTCCACCGCCCTTTTTCTGAAGAAGGTCAATGAACTCTACGGCCCAGTGACGTCATTCACGGGCTACCAGCACTTCAAGTCCGTCATCTTGCAGGTTGGAGGGGATCCGCTAGAGGTCGTGGATGACCCAACTTCGTAGTCAAGGCATTACAAATGCCGTATGGAGGCCAGTACACATATCTGGTTAAACATACCATTTTTGGAAAGGTTGAATTTTTGCTTTTGAGTTATTTGTACCTTCCCGTTACTGTTATTTGTACGTTCCTCTTACAGTTATTAGAAAGTTCATTGCAAATACTTGCCCGAGGGCTAATTGCAGTTACAAACAACATAAGAAAGAAAATACAATGGTATGTGAGACCATATCTACGTCTAGCATTATACTATATTCTACAACATACATGGTACTAGTTTTACTGGGTTTGTACGTTCCTGTTACAGTTATTTGTACGCTCCTGTTTATTTTGTTGTAGTACGTGGTAGGTTCTGTGTGTCCTGAAAATTTCATCCTCTGCGACATTGGGAAGGCATCAGGGATACCTGAAAAGCAGATCAATGGATCTGAGGTATTTCCTGGTGAAATAAATAAACTTGAAACTTGAACTTGAAACTTGGCAGAAAATTCTGTCGTCAAGCAAATGCTTCTCGAGGCACTTTACCCAATACTTCAGCCCAATAAATCATATTAAAATGACATGTTAATGCAATTATGCATGGATAACTTAAAAGTCATATAACATTATCGTTATCATATAACATTATAAGTACATAAAACAATTTGTCTGTAGTTGTACATAAGGTAAGTATACATATATATGTATATAACAGGCGAATCGTTGGTTGGATGCAGAAATTTTTAAAAGCAATGACTACATCTACAAGAAAAATGCGGTTGGGTAACGGCGTATGAACCCCCACATTTCGGCGTGTCGTCATGGTGGTATAATAGGCAAGGCCGGTCGATAGAGACGCTGCCATCAAGTTCTCCTGCAGGAACCGCTGGTATGAATGGGTCTATAAACCGGCAGAATGGCAGGAATCCGTCTTGGGCTGGATAGAATTGTTGACCGTAGTTCATTGTGTGGTTCTAGTAGGAATCTAGCCTCTAGCTACAGCTTCGTGAGTGGCACTCCTTTTGCAGCCCAACTCCCCCGGCATGTTATCTGTCTATTTGGCCAATTTTTACTTTTTCCAGCCGCCTCATGAAAAATTGTAGCCTGGGTTCCATCCGATTTGTGCGTGACAACCCCGAAAAATCGTCGGGATTTTTCGGCATTGCCGTTACAAATCGGATGGAACCCAGGCTAGAAAAATGGTAGAGGCTAGTAAGAAGTGGGAATTTTGTGATTTAGCTATTGAGTCAGGAGTGCTTCAAGCTTTAATAGGAGAAAGCTTTTACGGTGAATTTTTGTCTTTATGCTCAATGCATAAAGCTTGCTGGGGTACACAACTTTAGACTTTGCATTTTTTTATAATGTGCTATAGTGAGCTATACCCACTTGATTGTACATACACTTGGTTAGAAAGAATTAAGCGGGCAATCAATGGCTCACAGCGCTGCCAAGTGTTCTCAATTACAATGAAGGAGATGTGCATCTATTAGTCATTTCTTATCATAAACCTGAGGACATGTACAAGTTTCAGGGACACGTTCAAGGCCAGAGCTCGGCGATGAGGATTAACCATCCGTTGAGAACTGCGATAACACAGCAGAAAACACAAAAAATCGATTTTTCAGATTGGATCCTTTGTGGGGATACCCTCCGTAGCAGGCTTATAGAATTGGGGGTTTGGTGGTCTTCGGCTGTTTTCTGATTAGCCTCCGTAGCAGGCTTATAGAACTGTGGGTTTGGTGGTCTTCGGCTGTTTTCTGATTAGCCTCCGTAGCAGGCTTATAGAACTGGGGGTTTGGTGGTCTTCGGCTGTTTTCTGATTAGCACAGTTCTTAAAAAACCTGGGTAATTCAACCAGGCCGGCTATGTTGTCTATATGCAATCAGAAAATAGCACATAAAAGCTCCCAAAGGCCATGAAGACCCCCCAAACCCCCAGTTTTTGGCATGCTGTGAAGGCCAGATGCCTGCTGTGATGAAGGTTAGACAGACCGTCCGGTGAGAACTGCGATAACACTGGAGAAAACAGAAGAAAATCGATTTTTCAGGTTGGATCCCTTGTGGGATACTTGCTGTGATGAAGGTTAGAAAGCCAGGGAGGGTCATTGTAGCAGTGACGCAGAATTCGAGAGATGGATGCCACTTGTAACGTTCGCTAGTAACCTCCTACGCAATGCCTCCAGAATTACAATGAGATCAGTTATAGCGTTTCTTCAACAATGCACATAGACATTGATAAATGTTAGACAATAGTCACAGGTAATTCAAACTCTGCTACTGGATAAATTACGGAGATAATTTTTTCAACACAATTTCAACAGTTTATTTTTAAAAAACAGCCTCGCAGCCTGTTCAAAAACATGCTGAATAACTCTGATTTTTTTTTTACAGTTGATTGTCTGGCACATACAAATTAACATTACAATACATGTTAAAACAAACGAACAAAAACATTACAAAAAGCCTCACATGGGCACTAAAGTAAAGACCTGACCGTCCTAAGAGTCTTACTGCGAAGACTTGTTGTACAGGCATATTGCCTGTTTACTGCAATTTCCGGACGTTTCGAGTGACATCCACCACTCTAGATCTTCTTCAGCGTCACTAATGAACTAACTCCTTTACATATCAATGACTATGTGAACCTTTGTCATGTTTAACCGGTTTTTCCAGTTGCTCATATACATGTGTTAACGAGTTCTGTTAGTTCATTAGTGACGTTGAAGATCAAGTGATGGATATCACTTGTAACGTCCGCTAGTAACCTACGCTAGTAATGCCTCCAGGAATAGGATTTAAATTGCCAATGAGATCTGGTATGGCGTTTCTTTAACAATGCACATGTACTTAAGACAGGCACTTCAACTACCGCCCAAGGACAAGGCAGTACTTACGCTAAGTTAAGGCCGATTGGCTGTGGCTGTCTGCACCATTGGCCATCGTACAATATTGATGTAATAGGACTTTCACGCAGACTATCATGCATCTGCATTCTGTACAGCATATATGCAAAACTATGCTTACATGTTTGATGGAGTTTGTATGCTCATATAGATCCAACGTTTCCGTCATGAATGTTCTTTAAGTAAAGACGCGTAAATACTATTTTACAGCTACTTACTTTACTTCAGTACATGTCTGTCTGTCTGACAGAGAGAGACCCGTCTGGGGTTTGGAAATGTATCTGCTGAAATGGGTTGGGTTAGCAAGGATTTGGGAATCAGAGACACCAAAGGTGGATGATTTTTAAAAAAATGTTTCAATCCTTGCACTAAAGTGAATATACCAATCAACATAACACATAAAACCTTTACAGTTACTAGAATATTCCTCAATCAGTGACGGTTGTAGAAAGGTAAAAAAAACACGTACCTCGAAATTGTCGATGACTACTGTACATCTCACGAGAACACGAGACTAGGTCAACATGTACAGTAGACATTAAAAAAATGGAGGTACATTGTACGTGTTTTCACCTTAGACTTAGTTTATAACAACGTCACTGATCGAGGAATATTCTACTAACTGTGATTTACACTTGGCGGATGAATCTCTTGAACGATGACCTCTACATGTGTGAAGGTCAGACACCCATGGCGCCACGATGAGTCTTCTGTTTTCTTCGCGGCGATCTGAACACGCCGCGTTACAATAACCGTGTGAGAAATGGCGGCCATTCCGGGAAGCGCAAACTGCTAATGGTCGCGTTCCAGGAACGTTTTCCGGTAACGTTTTCCGCGAAACTGCTTCAGTTGACGAATGGGAGATTCCGGTTGTGAGCCAAATCCTTGAGTTGCCATATACGTGAGAACTCAGGTGTTTAGGGCTGGGGTTAGGGTAAGGGTTAGTATTAGAGTTTGGGTTAAGGTTATACGTTAGAGTTGGGATCATTGTTCAGGGCTAGGGTTACACTTACGATTCGGATTAGGTTAGGTTACTAATAGGTTATTGGTTTATTAAGATGCTCTTTAGGCCCACGAGGGGCTAATCTTCCAGGGCTCATTCAACGGACAACACAATACAATACATAAAACAGATATACAACAACAACAAAACAACATATTACATACAATTACAAATTAAGAATTGAGGTCAAGAATGGAAGTTAGGTTTAGTCTCCCACATCACGACTAAACCCCCACCACCTCTTGTTTCAGGTACTATATATTGGTGCACGGTACCTGATTGGCAGGATCATGTATTTGGCTTGACATCAATCGGAAACATCCATTCTTCGCCAGATGACCCTATTGAAGGTCCTTGGTGATAAACCGAGACCCATTTAAAACTAAAACCCATCTAAGATGGCGATTAACGGCCTTGATGGCAAATAACGCTCTTCAGGTCTTACAACGAGATGCTCAATACTTTAGAAGTACTTAAATGGGCTTACGGTGATGGGAGGCTTAAAGCAGTCGCCTCCAACACCTCCTCATCATGCATCATCAGGGGGACCTGCATGCCCTTTTTTCGTAAGGCGTAATCAGGCCTTTTAGTCTTCATTATCCGTAGGCAGCTGCCCAACAAATCATCGTAATTCGTAATAGAACATTAACTGCAAAGCATAAAAAGTCGTAATCAGCTCTGAAACTTTAACGTAATTCGTAATTGGTGACGAAAATTTTGCTTAAGTCGTAAACACTACCTCCCTCCATGCATGCCCCCCATCAGATCTGCTGCCGTTGCCTCATCAGGCGTTCTCATAGTCCCCTTCATTAGCTACATGATAGATAGTTCCATGCCATGTCATCAATGAAGTATGTAAGTATATTTCGAAATGTTTAAAAAAAAGAGAGAAGAAACCATTAGAACTTAGATCGATATCACTTTATATAGTTTTATACCTTAGACCTGATGTTAGCCTTTCTTATATTATTGTTATAATTTCTTTCTAGTACACTGTACTTTGTACATCCATGCATTTATCCCCCGGGAATGAACATGCAATAAAGTATCATACTATAATCTGCATGGATCACACCAAGGTAGTCTCCACAGACTCATAGCACAGGTTATGGGTCTGTAGTAACACAATTTACACAGTAGTAAAATTTAGCCACATAGAGAGAATAATATTGGCCAGGGGAATTTGGGTTCATTTACCCTTCATTTACCGTTCGGATTGGGAAATTATCCCTTTCGCGGACTGACTCTCCTGCCTTCTTGCCGAACTGTACGATCCGTACCCCCGTAGGAAGGCCTGGTGGAGGCTGGGATCCGTACCCCCGTAGGAAGGCCTGGTGGAGGCTAGGATCCGTACCCCCGTAGGAAGGCCTGGTGGAGGCTAGGATCCGTACCCCCGTAGGAAGGCCTGGTGGAGGCTACGATCCGTACCCCCGTAGGAAGGCCTGGTGGAGGCTACGATCCGTACCCCCGTAGGAAGGCCTGGTGGAGGCTAATGCCAAGAATTGATGGTAGTACTTTGCCACAAAGTCTTGTGTACCACCATCCACAGTCCTTATTGAGGCATTTCCTTCTAAAGTTCTCCAAACCTCTGAAGTAACCCCCCACACTTTACAAGCTCACCCTCCTGTAATGATTCCCATAAGAGTTGACTCATCGACGGTGCAAGTGTTAAGTAATTAGATGGTAGTCAACATACAACACTTTGCACCTGTTACGATTGCTTTGCAATAAACTTTAACTAGACTTGACTGTAAGATCGTTTTTATGGTAATGTAGCATGTTATGACCGTCTGGGGTAGAAAGAACGTACCCCCCCCCCCATTAGGCCTGTACTGAAGGGCCTAGATAAACGTTAACGTTTTATTGTAACCAAGGAGGTTACAGGTTGCCTATAACCCTCTTGTTGTAACTAGTTCCTGTAAAAATAAAATAAGCTTATAAACCTTATTTTCTATCAAGTCTACAGTGTCACTAATGAAAGGTAGTAGATGCTACCTGAAACGTCTGACCGTTTCCAAAATCATACCCAGTTGCTTGAGTAACTGTTTTTGGCGTAACTTATTACCTGGATGTCTAACCTTCATCGACAGTTCTTGTAAAACCTTATGAAAATCTCGGTGCCTCATTTCATAGCTTCAGGTATTTGAGTTTGTTCGTAACTAGTTTCTTTCCGACCTCTCTGGACTTTGAGTAAGGAATTATACTTGTTCATTTTGATGTCAAATCAAACTGGCCTGCCCTCTGATCTGATGTCGGTAAATTCCTCGTTTGGTCACAAACACGCACGTTAACGTTAAACTTAGGCGGAATTCTATCTAAGCGAATGGCGCAAATACAATGGAAGAGATCGACTAGTGCTGCGTATTTTCCGTATGTGATAAACGTTACTGCACAGACTTTGCGAGCTGCGTTCTCCCACCGGTGATGAAAGCGTGTTATACGCGCACCTTGCAGACGGTTTACGGCAAAACTTACCGCCCCAGCTTCATGATTCAATTTAGTTCAATCATCCGAGCGTGATTCGGACCAAATTAGAATCCACTGACTAGCTCATTTGGTCTCACTAACGGACCAGACTGGATTTTAATGATATCATTTACTGGGTGGTTCCTGCTTGTTTAGGCCCCCCTCCGGGAATGTAAACCAGATGTCTCAGCAGGCAGCCGGTCTGCACCCTTCGTTTGGGGAGTCTTAAATAAACGTACTTTACACAGAACCCTCTGTAATGAGCAGTCGGGGTATCTGAAGTTGCTGACGAATCTTGGCATTGTTACAAGTTGATGGAAGTCTCTGAGTATGCTTCTTGAACACATGCCATGTCTGTTATGTATCTGTATCTGTATAGCCGGTATAACCACTCTTCGGCGTAACACACCAGCTTCGCAGGCACGCGGCGCGGCGGCAGCTGGCTACATTACAAATTATTGAGTATGCTTCTTGAACACATGTCATGTCTCTTGAGTGTGCTTCTTGAACACATGCCATGTCTCTGAGTATGTTTCTTGTATCTTGAACACATGCCATGTCTCTGAGTATGCGTCTTGAACACGCGCCACGCAATGTTGGGGAAAAGACTTAACAATTGGGCTCACAGAGCAGTCTCCGCAATGAGTAGCTTGAGTACCACAAGCTGCTGACGAATTCCTGCATTGTTACAAGTTCATGGAAGTCTCTGAGTATGCTTCGTGAACATATGTTTCAAGTTTCAAATTTCAAGTTTATTTTTTTACCAGGGTGTTTTTCAGATCCGAGGATCTGTTTTTCAGATATCCCTGGGCACATGTACATATGCATAACTTTATTTTTAGTGTTTGGTAAAATATTTCTTGCAATCTCGGGGAAAAGACGTAAAAAGTGGGCTCACAGAGCAGCCTCCGCAATGAGTAGCTTGAGTACCACAAGCTGCTGACGAATTCCTGCATTGTTAGCAGTTGATGGAAGTCTCTGCATGGTGTACCGGTTCCCTGGATTGGGATGGTCGATTTTAAGCGCTTAAGCCGCCGCACTAACAGCTTTTTAAAAGGGCGACGACTCCAGTAGGCCAGGGAAACCAGTTATGTAACAGGAAACTCATACTGGGGTGGTGAAAATGCCAAATTAACCAGTGGAAATGACATCAATCACTAGCGAGCCAGTTAAGAGTAGAAATTGGTCCATGTTGTGATGCATGTGAATCCGTATATGATACAGAATAATATTTCCTCAAATTCCTGCATAAGGACGTCTACCAACACAGATGAACTTTCAAGACAATATGAACCCGTGTGTTTTTTTAAAACCTCCTTCACACAATGTCATAAAGAAATGCACTACATCGTGTCTCATAGTCCAGAACCGTTGACTGCACAGGCAGGTTTTACCAAACTGCTGAGCAAACGTTTGCAATGACGTCAATTTTGTCAACCCAATATGTGAGTTTGTCGTAATAAACCACGATATATGCATGGTTTTGTTTCGCTATGATCCATCTGGCATAAGAGTAAATTTCACCTAATGAAACCATAGTGAAAGCAAGAAATCTCAGTTCACGACAAAAGTGCATCACACACATTTGGGAATGCAAAAAAAATCTGGTGTATAATAATAAGAGTCAGCTCTCAGTAAGATCTGAACCCTCAAGAGTCTGAAACAATTTCCCGGTAGAATTGACTTGACGGAATGATAAATTTCATCCGGTAGAATCATAGTGAAAGCACGAAATCTCATTTCTGTTACCAATATCATCATAGACAAGAGGAAATGTAAGATAGGTAGACTGTAAAATGCACCTCTGTGTATAATCTGCCCCTGAAAGTTTGTAGCCAATCGTGGTTTGGAACCTGCTTGATGGATCATACATCTGATGAGCATCGACTGGAAAAAATTCATGTTGAGTTCCTTTCTTACGTTGTGCTGGAACAAAGCTTAACTCTACAACTATAGGTACTGTAATTCCTGATTTTTTTTTCACTGTACTGTTATGTTCACTGTTTTCACTGTCACTTCTGTACCGTAAACTTATTATTACAGTTTACAAATAATTCCTGGACTTTCTTTTTCCTGCACCTGTCACCACCGTGAATACATAGTTCCGTGAACATGTCCATTTTTCTCAGACCGTGAACTTTTGCTACAGTGAACATAATGTAATTGCTAGTATCTACCATTTTCCATTTCTATTATATGTGCACACACTATAAGGCCATGTTGATTTGATTATATGGATGACATAGTTTTCAACCATAATGTAAATCGTACAAAACAGTTGCAAAATGAGCAAAAATACACCATAAGTTACAAAAAAAATTAATAAAAACTATACCAATGTCGTAGAATGCCAAAATCAAACGAAAAAAGACGAAATTGTAAAGAAATGAACTTGAAGACTAGATTATTCGCCAAACCATATTCTGTGCCATTTGCTCAACCCTCATGACCACGTAGATTTCATAATGAAAAGAACTTTTTTTTGGCAAAACTTTTTTTTATTCGCACGCGCGCATCAGTTTTGGGGCTCCCGGAGGATGTCATCCATATAATCAAATCAACATGGCCTAACGCACCTCTGAAAGATCTGACCCTGAAAAGTTTCTCGTGGTTCAGAACCTGCCAGATTTGATGGATGTGTTCCATCCCTTACACCGAGAACTAACGGAGCGGAACAAATGGTCGGCATTACTCACCGTGTAACCAAATCAATGGTGTACACATCTCTGACTTCCGTATTACCAACATGCTGCCTTTATACTCGATCTGACCTATTTAGGGCGGTTCACACAATTCTGTAAAATCAATGATGTACACATCTCTGACTTATGAAATAAATACTAAGCTTTAACTTCCAACACTTAGATTGCAGAAATGGTACTTACCCCAAATTTTCCGTTGACTCCGTCTTTAGTCTTTATTTCATGATGACTTGTACCAACACAGATGAACTTTCATGCTACGACATCTCTGACTTATTTACATAATCCTTGTCTTGACTTGTCTAACTTTTGCTTCCTTTTGGACTCTCAAGAAAATTGCATCTCAATCAGTCCGTACTTATACACCTGCTTTTCTGACGAGTCTCTAGTATCACTGACGAAAGGTAGTGGATGCTACCTGAAACGTTTGACCGTTTCCAAAATCATATCCAGTTGCTTGAGTAACTGTTTTTGGTGTATCTTATTACCTGGATGTCTAACCTTCATTGACGTATCTCTGCCTTCGGTAATACCAACAACAAACGCCCTGACCTATTTAGGACGTTTCACTCAAGTCTGTGAAATCAATGGTGAACACATCTCTGGCTTATTTGCATAATCCTTGTCTCGACATGTCTAGCTTTTGTTTCGTTTTGGACCCTCAAAAAATTGCATCTCAATCAATAGTCCGTACTTATAAACCTGCTTTTCTGACAACTCTCTAGTAACACTGACGAAAGCTAGTGGATACTAGCTGAAACGTTTGACCGTTTCCAAAATCATATCCAGTTGCTTGAGTAACTGTTATTTGTGTATCTTATTACCTGGATGTCTAACCTTCATCGACGCATCCCTGCCTTCGGTAATACCACAGGACTGCCTTTATATTCGCCCTGACCTATTTACGACGGTTCACTCAAGTCTGTGAAATCAATTGTGTACACATCTCTGGCTTATCAGCATAATCCTTGTCTTGACTGGTCTAACTTTTGTTTCCTTTTGGACTCTCCAAACAATTTGTCTTAAAAATTTGCATCTCAATCAATAGTCCGTACTTATAAACCTGCTTTTCTGACAACTCTCGAGTGGCACTGACGAAAGGTAGTGGATGCTACCTGAAACGTCTGACCGTTTCCAAAATCATGTCCAGTTGCTTGAGTAACTGCTTTTTGGCGTATCTTATTACCTGGATGTCTAACCTTCATCGACGTATCTCTGCCTTCGGTAATACCAACAACAAACTGCCATTATACTCGACTTGACCTATTTAGGACAGTTCAAACAAGTCTGTAAACTTTAGATTAAAGCCATTGACCCGCATGGCCATTTCAGAAGTCTGTAAACTTTAGATGAATAGAATTGACCCGCATGGCCAGGTCTGATGTCTGTAAACTTTAGATGAATAGAATTGACCCGCATGGCCAGGTCTGATGTTTGTAAACTTTAGATGAATAGAATTGACCCGCATGGCTAGGTCTGATGTTTGTAAACTTTAGATGAATAGAATTGACCCGCATGGCCAGGTCTGATGTGTGCGTTAAGATTAGAGCCTGACACAAATGGGTTAGGAGAAAGTGTGGGGTTTGATGGAGCTTCTTAGCTGACGGCAATCGAAAAATTGGCTTTGGCGAAGATTTATTTTAAGATAGCGGGAACAATGCGTGGATGGACATACTAGTATCCAGTTGCTTGAGTAACTGGTTTTGGGCGTATCTTATTACATGGCTGTCTAACCTTTACCGACGAAAGGAAATGATGTTCCAGAGGAAGGCTAGAAACAGCAACCTCAACAAGGAAATGGACATATTTGGTCTGCTTTCGGAAGAATC